>NW_003020057.1:674257-1266132 GCF_000006335.3 Candida tropicalis MYA-3404 | reverse complement strand
GGGGGGATTCTTGGCATTTTCTCTTTGCGAGCTAAACTGTTTGCTTTCCTACTGCGATGATTATGATTATGATGGTGATGGTGGTATCGTAAATTGCCTCCAAATGCCGCTAATGAATTTCGAGAACTGGAATGTCCTGCACCAAATATATGTGAATTACTATTGTTGTGTGCCTTATTCTTCTCCTTGATCTCGTCAAACTTAACGGTTACATTAAATAAACCTTGATAGCTTAATTGACTTAATAAACTAAAAGTTGTCTCACTCGTCAAATCTTTTGTATCCCATGAGAATCCAAGCCCGAGATTGTATAATAAATTAATCCATTCATAAGATAAATTAGTATTAAGAATAGTTAAATTTCGGAGTGCAATTTCATCACTTTTCAAAGTAATATCATCTTTTGTTTCACCAACAGAAATCTTGTTCCAATTCCTTAAAAATTTATGCAAATCAGGACATGGTATTGACTCACTATACTCACCGTCAATGTATAAGTTCAACGTGGCATAATTGTCGTATGTTAAAACAAAGTGGATAAATCCTTGGTTTTTGTTAGTATCTTGCAACTTTTGATTGAACGAGTATCGGATTCGTGAGCCATTAATATTATTTTTAATTTCAATTTTAAATTGATTATAATTTATTATTTGTACTTTTAACAACGTCCCGTTGTTTGCATCATCATTAGTTGAACCAGAACTTGACAATGTAAATAATGTAATTGGATCCTCTTTGGAACTATGAAACTGATGATTGATTTTCAACCATGAATGAATAGTAAACACCTTCTTTAACGACAGGTCCTTGTTGAAAGAATAGTTGGTTTGATTCACGACAGATAATAATGGGAACTGGCATTGATACTTGGTATACATTTGATGAAATAACTCCAACAACACCAAATTCGTTTTTGGATTCTTATTACACATCAACTGATTTATCAAAAGTTTAAACTGTTTGTTGTTACATCCAATATCCATAAACAAAATAATCAATCTCATATATTGACTCACAACACTTGGAGTTTGAATTTCTTGTATTGCAAAATCATTTCTAGACTTTAATTTCTTTAAAAATAAATCAATCAATTGATCCAGAACCGGATGCAAAACGTTTTTAATTCTATAAGATAATGAAATCAAACATATTAAGATCTCCAATATAATAACTTTAAAATCATCATCATCATCAAATGCATCTTCTAATTCATTAATAATATTTGCAATATCCGGAACATAATCAAATTCAATCATATCAGCATCAATTATAATATTATCAGAAACTATTGATGATAATGAAGTAAAATCAGTTAATTTATCCAGAAGTTCAACTTGCCAATTGACCAATATATCTTGATCAATACTCAAACTTGGAAAGTTTTGATACATCAAATCAAGAACTTTAAGTTCCTGTTCCTCCCTTGATATTCCTAAACTCATATTCTTTTTGATTGATGATAGATGCTTGGGAAGTGAAAAGAAATGTATAAACTATTGTTGAGATTAAGATAGATTCCCTCTGTTAGTATGCCAATGATATGATTCTGATTAGTCGTTTTGTCTTGAAGTCGTTCTGTTTGTGATTGTCAATTGGGATTTATGGGGCAAAATTCAAAACCTGACAGCCGAAAAGAGTCTCAATTCAAACACAGACAAACTAAACGAAAGAGAGAGAGACAGAGGGAAAAAACACGACATAACCCAGAACGTACGACATCGCGACATTATCGTGTGCTTTTTACATAAACAGTGTCTTCAGATTTCATGCAACTTACTGCAAAAAAAAACCAAGATCAAACAAAATAAGAGTGTGTATCATTTGTTGTGAAAAGAAAAGAAAAGAAAATAAAATAAAAAAAAAAACAGGAAAATTTCAAACTACTTATTGCTCATCTTCATCATTATTAGTCGGCACAGATGTTGTTTCAGTAGCTAGACTAGTTGCATAATCACCTTCGCAGTCGCCTTCGCCATCAGTTTCTATTGGAACAGGAGAGGAAGTAACCTCTTGTCTACCATTACTCTTAATATGAACCAACTTATTGCTATTGCTATCTTTGGAAACTAGTCTTTGTTTACGAACATTATCATTATCAGTATCTTCATTTTCATTTTCATAATCATAATCGTTATCTTCGTCAAAGTTAAACTGAGCATTTCCGGTAGGTGAAGATGTAGATTTTGAGTCTTGAAGTTCATCAAATGGTCTTGATTTTTTAGATGATTCATTGCTATCTGACGACTGTTCTTCTTCTTTCTCTTGATTATTCATTTTTTCTTGCTGTTCAATCAAGTCTTGCTCTATCTTTGTGTATGAATTAACTAAATTGCCAACTTCTTGTAGTATACGCTTTTTGATTTGTAATGCTTCAGTGTATTCATTTCTTCCCTTTTGAAGTAATTCAATGAAATTCTCTCCTCCCAAAATACCATTAGCTATAGAACTTCTTTTACGATAAAACAAAAGATACGCAGAATTGGCAACAACTTCTTCAGGGTTAGGAATCTCTGTAACGCGACTATCATTGAAATAATACCACTTATGATCACGGAAATTCTTTACTGATGCAGTATAATGTCCACCTCCTAGACCACCATAATGGTTATCAACAGCAATTAAATCATAAATACTGTCATCCACGGTGATACTTGGATTGGCAACATATTGACTCATATCCAAACCTTCAATAGGGAAATCAACCAAGACATCGATCTTATCACTAAATGCACGAGCACTGTGGAATCTTTTCAAGTGAATAGTGAGGATATCACCAGTTGACCAAAGCTGAATAGTTTTTGTAGCACGTTTATGATCTTTACAATTTGGACAATACCACAAATCATGTTCACCTAAAACCTCTGGAGTACTGAAACTTTTGAGACAATCTTGCAATGTAATCTTAGCCTTTCTTTGTCTTTCAAAATGAGCTTTGCTTTTTTCTAATTCTTGATTTGGCAAGCTTGGTATATTCTCCCAGGTAGTTAAGGATGCATCACCAAAACAACGTTGGAAAATTTCATTATCCCAATCACACAATAATACAGTATCTTTAGAAATCAAGGTTGATGAAGCTAGATCAGTAGATGAACCATCATCATTACTCTCCATTGGAGAATTTATATTTGAAGGTTTAGTAGAATCAGAATATGTTGAAGGAGGTGGTAATGGAATATTTGCAGTAGAGTCAAACAAGCTACCCAAATTGGCTTCACTTTCTGTTTCCTCATCTGATGAGTTCATCTGCACTGAATTGCTACTTTCACCTCCTAATGAAGCACCAGCTGGTTGCTGAACAGTACGACTAGAATCAGATTGTTTCGAGGTTCTTTCATTATCAACTAATACGAACCCATCAGGCTCTTCAGCAGCTTTCAAACTACCGGTTTCTGATGAATCAGAGGAGGCAATATCTGCTTGGTCAGCCAAATTTTGATTCACTTCATCTACCAATTTATCCATCTCATCGTCTAACTTCTGATAATCTGGATAGTGATAATAGTTTCTTTTCATTTCAGGTAACAGATCTGCCAATTGCTTGAAGTCACTAAATGTTGGCTTATGGGTAGGGACATTTATCACTCTTTCTGCTTGCCTGATTTTGGAACTTTGATTGAAATTATAGCGTCCACGATAATTGGTATTCAACTTTGGACTGTAGTCATGGACATATAAGATCTTGAATCCAAAGTTAGCACCAAGGTAAGGATTAGCTAAAGAAACATCACTGTCATAACCTTCATCATCATCATCTTTGTTATCATCTTCACCATTTGCAGGCAATGCAGGAAAGTCCAGTTTTGTGTAGAATTCCTTTTCTACGAAATCCTGGCAGCTTTTCTTTATCTTATCGTATTCTTCAACCAAATCAATATTCGTTAATAATGAAGCTGTTTCAACCAATTTCTTTCTAATGAACCCAAAACTATTCAAATCCACTTCCTTATTTAAAACAACAAACAAAGGAATACCAAAGAAATTAGCCATTTGATAAGAAGTATCAGCATCTTCCACTGCGTTAAATACTGGAACAATGACGTCGGTTTCCGGATTGTGAGGAATGACATAAACAACCACATCATCAGTGTCTCTTATGATATCACTAATCGGCATAAACTTGTTCTTGCTATAGTCTAATTGAAAATCACTATAAATTGCATTCTGAAACAATTCATAAAGAAACAAGTCCTTAGATGCAACCTTCAAAAAGTTACTAAGATAACCCAATAAATCATCGAAATTTGAAGTTTTGTTTAATTCAACTTCCAACTTCATAATTCTTTTTGGAATTACACCTGGATTTGATAAATCTACTATGGTAAATGTATGATACCACTTCTTACTTATTGGTAATGGCAATGTCAAGTCATTAAATGGATCAAATGTAATGGAAGTCTTTCCACAATCAGGACATATTAACGTCGATTGGTATAACCCGGTAAATAAATCAATTATCACAGAGTCATTTCTTGCTTTGTGTTGATTCCAACAAGTATCTGCTAATCGCATGATTGCTTGTGGATTGTTAATTTCATCATCTTTTAATTCTGGTTTTTCACAGTATGGCTTCTGTTGAATCCTATTCAAATCTTCGTGAAGAGCATCCAATAACCAACTCAATAATTCCTGTGAATCTTGTTGGAGGTAACCAGAAAACATTGACGAATATCTTCCAATTGTGGATTTAAATTCTCTTGGTGCGATGCTAGAGCTATTTTTGGCATGGTCAAAAGCCTGTTTCAACAAAGAACCAAAGGCGTTAGCAACATCACCATGATAACCCAACGGATTA
Organism: Candida tropicalis MYA-3404; assembly: GCF_000006335.3. Classification (NCBI taxonomy): domain Eukaryota; kingdom Fungi; phylum Ascomycota; class Pichiomycetes; order Serinales; family Debaryomycetaceae; genus Candida; species Candida tropicalis. Next base: position 1,261,340 of record NW_003020057.1, on the reverse strand, counting down.
TCGGTATTTAACTCCTTTTTATAAATATTGTAGAAAAAATAATAGTTAATTTCTGGTACATGCAAAAGACATTGTAATGCAGAGTTCATATAACATGTATTTCCCAAGTTATTCAAACCCAAATGACCGCCTCCTTGACCCGGATCGTTGTAAGCATCCGAATGAGATAAGATGAATTGGTCAATAGGGAACTCTTCTTGGTTCTTTTCTTTTACTTCAACCATTACCTGGTAAGGTGTATAAATGATGCCTTGGTTTTTTAACTTTTCAGAAAGTAAATTTGGCATAACTAAGCTTTTCTTGGGGATGTCAAAAAAGAAAGTCTGCAATGAAACCAAGAAGGGCAAGTCATTATTCTGAGGATTGATAAACCATATTCTGTAATCCGACATGGACTTACGAGGTGCTTTCAACACCACGTTACGAATAACATCCAATAAATTATAAAAAGTGGCTGTTCTTGAAAGAACTACTGGGATTGGTGCATCATGATGACTAACATGTTGGTGATGAGCATTATGACGATGTCTAAGATAGGTTGGCTGAGTCTTTTTACCTAATTGATGAACCCAGAAAAACACAGGGAATCTTTCAAGCTCATTGAGTCCAGTTTCTGGATTGAAGATAATAGCTCTAAATACAGGTTGTCCCAAAATGCCAAACCATTTCCCCAAATAGTTGAATACTTCTACAGGTACGTGTGCTATCTTTGCTGTTTCCTGTTCATCTTCTGCAAATAAATTTCCATTCTGATCTGTAATTGAATGTAAATCAATTGGACCTAATTCTTGTTTCAAGGTTGAAAAATCTGTAATTGATGAGTTTAAAAATTCATCGAGAAACTTTTCAGGAAGAACACATCTTTCATCTCCTTCTTGAATTGAATCTTTAGCTAATAAATCAGTTATTAACTTTCTTTTGGAAGATAAGTCCGAATCTTCTGAATAATTATCACTAGTGAGAATTATGTCTCCATCTTGCAGCAGTTGTTGTTGTTGTTGTTCATCCTGATGTTGGACGGTACTTTCGGGAATTATTCCTGTTGAGTCGGTATGTTTATCAGGCATAATATGTAATAGATATTAATAGATGATAAAAATGAAAAGTAAAATATTGGAGTAAGATTTATCGAATTTAAGTATGAATTGACATATAAAACAAGTGAAGAATTCGCTCGCAGAGATTTTACATTCTTACTTTTTTTTTTTGCTTTTTTTTTTCCTTCATTTTTTTTCTTCTTCTTCTTTTGCTCGTATTTCTTTGATTGATTGATCGGTGGTGTGAATTGAATAAATTTGATTACAAATACGATTATATTATACAGTAGCAAAATCTGTAGACTGACACGGTTGATATATCATTTTCACCTACACCAATGATAAATAGACAGTAAAAAAATAAGCAAATGAAGGATTGGCAATAATAATAAAGTACGCGTCAGTATGAAAATGATGAGCCAAATTCCATAGATTTCAGCAGACCGCACACACACACACACACACACACACAACTGACGTGTATAATTAGCCAAAAACTCGTCCAGTCCTTTTGTGTCCGATTGCCACCTGAATTTCGGGCAAGACACACGACTCTTCGACAGCTTTTTAATGACACTTCTACAATATGAACTTTACTTTTGATTTTGTATTGTTATTATACATTCTATACCTTTTGGCCTTGTTCTCGGCTTCTCCTTTTACTGATTTCAATGGCTTCTTTTAAAATCTCTAATGTGATTTCACTATTTGGATCACCATTAATTAAACTAATCTTGTTAATGGTTTCATTATTGTTAACTATGGATAATCTCGATACCACAGATGTCTCTTCGGCCTCACCTTCTAAATCACTTAATAAGATAACTTTATCTTCATTTGCAATAACCCCAAAATTACTAGCGATGGCACCGTCTTTTAAGTTTAATGATAATTTGTCATATAATGCTTCATTCAAATCAATATTCAAATTAGCTTTGTTTGTATTAACCAAACCTCTTGTGTTTGATCTACGTGACTTCATAGAAACTTTGGTGGTGAAACTTTCAGATACATAACATCTTGGTAACTTTAATGATTTCAAACTTTCAAGTATAGACAAATAACACAAATCAAACAAGGAGTTGGTTGACGTACTTTGTGAATATACTTTAATATTGGACAATAATACAAACGAGTATGCTTTGTTATGATGACTAGTAAGATTAATATATTGCCATTGTTCAGGGTTCAAGTCAGGATAGTAAATTACTTCTTGGTTATCGTTTTGTTCATCCTTAACAGAAATACCCAAATTCTCAATCTTTAAGCTGTCAGAAGTAATGATTCTATTGTGACGTATAGTGTCAAACAAATCTTGAGATAATATCATTTCTTCATCGGTAGGGGCACCGGATCTACCACGTAATATTTCAACACATGGGTATACAGTTGAATATTCTGGTTGTTTGTTATAAAAATTTTCTGTTATTCCTAAAGTGATTGTATTGATGATAGTAGTTGATCCACTTTTAATGATTGAAGATCCAAACACATTGTCATTATTATCCTGAAATTGAGTAGTGGTTGATACTTCAATTGGCTTGAATTCCGTAAAGTTTCGTAAATTTGGTCTGATACCTATGGATAAATGTCTTTGTAAGGACACGTCAGGTGCAATTCTCGCTAATACTTCTGGAGGAAATGATACTTGTTTTAATTCAGCCATGGTTATTGATTGAGTGGTTGTTGGTACTATTGAGATCGCATCGCTAATTATTTTTCTTGCATGAATTGTGAAAAAACAAAAAAAAAGAAAATGTAGCATTTAAAAAAGTACTGCATATATTCAACACGTGTGATTCACGTGCATCGGATTGATCCGGGTTGTCATTTTCTAGAAATAAATTTTTCTTTAAAAAAAAAATAATCAATCAACCTTTGAAAACCGACGGCCCGATGCAGGACTAATTATTATTTACGTTCCCTTTAAGATAGCATCCCTAGGTCCAACTTTTTTTTTTTAGATTTTTTTTTTTTTTTCATATTAAGTAAAGACAGGTAGGAAAATATCACATGATGGTAATTGGGTAGTGACTAACACAAACCAGATCAAATGAAAGACGTAAAGTGTAATATTTTGAGCTTAATTTCCTCATCTCATCTACTCATCGTTGGTTAACTACAATTTTAAATTGAATAAAATAGAACAGAAGAGGATCATTACGTTTGATTTGAGCCCTTAACTCCTTTAGTTCTTATCATCGAAAAGCGTATCTTGTAAATTTTTTTGTTTTTTGTACGCAAACTTTTTTTTCAGTGGAAAAATATACTGAATTTGATTGAAAAGAGAATGCAATTTATGATTGTTCCACCCCTCATATCAAATTTTTGATACAATAAATTACTGGATTTTCCCCGTTGCAGGAGTCTATTGTTTTATAATTCAAAACCAAAAAAGTCAAGAGAGAGGAGAAACGGAAATTACGTAATTCTCTGGAGATTAGCGTAAAAATATACTTTTACATACGTTAGAGTTTCTCGAAATGAGTCAACGTGCACATGATGGAGATTCTCAATTACCTCATGGGATCTAGTACTGTAATGTAGTTAATAGCCATTGAAAGTCAATAAATGTTAGCTGATTTGACTGAATAAATACGACCAGTAGTATAAAGTATAGGTGGTGAGACTTTACCAGGGGGACAAAGTAGTGATCTTTACCTTCCTTATAAATTGGTTGCCTGTGATTGGTTCCAGATAAACCACAAAAGAAAAATAGATATCGTGCGCATGGTAGCTCTGACCGTCTAATCTTTTGTTCCTCGCTCTCATTTTGAAAGTCCCCACTTTGGATGAACAAGACACAAGGAGACAGGGGAAAAAAATGGTTCAATTTTTATGGGAATTACTTATTAAACACAAAATATTTGAACCTAATATTTGTAAATCATTCAGTTCCATTTGCTACAGTCAACAACAATTGAAGCAAGTAAATTTGTGTAATTATTTCAATTTAAATTTAATTTTTCTTTTTTTGAATCACCCATCTGAACACCACCACCTTCCGGTATGCTTATTTGAATCACCCAGTTTTCCCATAAATTTCACAAGTAATAACTTTTTAACAATTTTTTTTTTCTCTTTTTTTTTTTTTTCTCTTCTCTTTTTACTTACTTTCTTTTCCTTATATATCATTATATTAACGAAGGTAGTGGAAGGTGTATTGATTATATATTTATTTCAATTATTCTTATTTACTTTAGTATCTATTTCACAAAAGAGAAGAAAAATTCTGTGTTTATATTATACTCACTAGAAACTCCTATCTACCGAATTCAAGAAAAAACAAAATCTATTTAACTGTAACTTGGAACTATATCCATTCCTAAATTATCTTACTTCTACATATCCACCTAGACATATACATAGTTAAATGAGTCCAACCTCATCTTACTTGCCAGAAGAAGAATTCAGCACAACAAATGTTTACAACTACGACGAAGTTCCTGAGAATAAATCTTGGGCTTCAGCTTTACCAATCGCTAAAGGTTTATATAACCCAGAGTTAGAAAAAGATGCTTGTGGTGTCGGTTTTACTTGTCACTTGAAAGGTGTCCCATCTCATAAAATTGTTTCTGATGCCAAACACTTGTTGTGTAACATGACACACAGAGGTGGTGAATTAAACCCAAACGATGGTGATGGTGCTGGTTTATTATCATCAATTCCACACAGATTCTTGAAAAGAGAATTCCAGTACTACTGCAACATCGAATTACCTCCAAAGGGTCAATATGGTGTTGGTAATGTTTTCTTTAAGAAAGACGATGCCGTTTTTGATAAATCTAAGAAAACTTTTGAAAATATCGCTGACTCCTTGGGTTTGAAGGTTTTGGCATGGAGAGAGGTCCCTCATGATTCCTCTATTTTGGGTGCCGCTGCTTTATCTAGAGAACCATATATTTTACAACCAGCCGTTGTTTACAAGGAAACATGGGGTCAAGATATTTCTGAAGAAGAATTTGATTCCAAACACAAAAAAGATTTCGAAAAGAGATTGTTCATTTTGAGAAAGCAAGCTTCTCATACCATCGGTTTACACAATTGGTTCTACATATGTTCGCTTTCCAACAAAACCATTGTTTACAAAGGTCAATTGGCTCCAAAACAAGTTTATTCTTACTATCATGATTTAGTTAACGCTGAATATGAATCCCATTTTGCATTAGTTCATTCTCGTTTCTCCACCAACACTTTCCCATCTTGGGATAGAGCTCAACCATTGAGATTAGCTGCCCATAATGGTGAAATCAACACCTTGAGAGGTAACAAGAACTGGATGAGAGCTAAAGAAGGGGTTATGAAATCTCAATTGTTTGGTGATGAAATGGACAAATTGTTCCCAATCATTGAAGAAGGTGGTTCTGATTCCGCTGCTTTTGATAATGTTTTGGAATTGTTGGTCATTAATGGTGTCGTTTCATTACCAGAAGCTGTGATGATGATGATTCCAGAAGCTTGGCAGAATGATTCATACATTGACCCTAAAAAGAAGGCTTTCTACGAATGGGCTGCATGTTTGATGGAACCATGGGATGGTCCAGCTTTATTCACTTTTGCTGATGACAGATATTGTGGTGCCAACTTGGATCGTAATGGTTTGAGACCATGTCGTTACTACGTTCTTGATGATGACCGTATTATCTGTGCTTCAGAAGTTGGTGTCATTGAAGTCCAACCAGAAAAAGTTTTACAAAAGGGCAGATTGCAACCAGGTAAAATGTTGTTAGTCGATACCAAAGAAGGTCGTATCGTTGATGACAAGGAATTAAAGAGCAGAGTCTCTTCCAAATACGACTTCAAATCTTGGGTTTTAGCCAACATGATCACCTTGCAAGACTTGAATGAGAAATTGGCATCCAGAAGCATTGATGTTGCTTCTAAACCAGTTGATACTTCCGTCAACATCCAATCTGATCCAAGATTAATTGCTTCCGGTTATTCTCACGAACAACTTTTGTTTGTTTTGGCTCCTATGGCTGAAGGTAACGAAGCTTTGGGTTCTATGGGTAACGATAATGCGTTGGCTTGTATTTCAGAACAACCAAAGTTATTATACGAATACTTCCGTCAATTGTTTGCTCAAGTTACCAATCCACCAATTGATCCAATTAGAGAAAAAATTGTCATGTCTTTGGAATGTTATGTTGGTCCTCAAGGTAACTTATTGGAAATGAAACCAAACCAATTGAATAGATTGTTGTTGAAATCTCCAATTTTGACTAATTCAGAATTATTGGCAATTAAACACATTGAAACAGTTTATCCATCATGGTCTGTTGCCAACATTGACATTACTTTTGATAAATCTGAAGGTATTCAAGGTTATATTAACACCATTGACAGAATCTGTCAAGCTGCTTCTAGAGCAATTGCTGATGATAATCAAATTATCATTTTAAGTGACGCCAACACTGGCCCAGAAAGATTACCAATCTCCGCTTTGATTGCAGTTGGTGCTGTTCACCATCATTTGGTTAGACAAAAGCAACGTTCCAAGGTTGCACTTATCATTGAAACTCAAGAAGCTAAAGAAGTTCACCATGCCTGTTGTTTGGTTGGTTATGGTGCCGATGGTATTAATCCATACTTGGCCATGGAAACTTTGGTTAGAATGAAACAACAAGGTTTATTAAAGAATGAAGCCCTTACTGAAGAAAAAATCATCTCGAACTATAAATCTTCCATTGATGCTGGTATCTTGAAGGTTATGTCCAAGATGGGTATTTCTACTTTGGCTTCTTATAAAGGTGCTCAAATTTTTGAAGCTTTGGGTATCGACAACTCAGTCATTGATAGATGTTTTGCTGGTACTGCTTCCAGAATCAAGGGTATTACTTTTGAATATATTGCTCAAGATGCCTTCACTTTGCATGAAAGAGGTTATCCATCCAGAGAAACCATCAAACCAGTTGGATTACCAGAAACCGGTGAATACCACTGGAGAGATGGTGGTGATGCCCATATCAATGACCCTGCTGCTATCGCCTCCTTGCAAGATGCTGTTCGTAACAAGAATGAGAGAGCTTATGAAGCCTATGCCAAAAAGGAAAACGAAGCTGTTCGTAACTGTACTTTACGTGGGTTGTTAGACTTTGATTTTGAATCATCATCTGAAGTTCCAATTGACCAAGTTGAACCATGGACAGAAATTGTTCGTCGTTTTTTCACTGGTGCCATGTCCTATGGTTCTATCTCTATGGAATCACATTCCACATTGGCCGTTGCTATGAACAGATTGGGTGGTAAATCCAACACTGGTGAAGGTGGTGAAGATGCTGCCAGATCTATTGTCAGAGACAATGGTGACACCATGAGATCAGCTATTAAACAAGTTGCCTCAGGTAGATTTGGTGTCACTTCATACTATTTGGCTGATGCCGATGAATTGCAAATCAAAATGGCTCAAGGTGCTAAACCAGGTGAAGGTGGTGAATTGCCAGGTCATAAAGTTTCTGTTGAAATTGGTAAAACTAGACATTCCACTCCAGGTGTTGGTTTGATTTCTCCACCACCACATCATGATATTTACTCAATTGAAGATTTGAAACAATTGTTGTATGATTTGAAATGTGCTAATCCAAGAGCAAGAACTTCTGTCAAGTTGGTTTCAGAAGTTGGTGTTGGTATTGTTGCTGCTGGTGTTGCCAAAGCCGGCTCAGAAAACATTTTAGTTTCTGGGGGTGATGGTGGTACTGGTGCTGCCAAATTGACTTCGATCAAGTATGCTGGTTTGCCATGGGAATTGGGTTTAGCCGAATCTCATCAAACTTTAGTTTTGAATGACTTGAGAGGTAGAGTTATTTTGCAAACTGATGGTCAAATCAGAACTGGTAGAGATATTGCCATTGCTTGTTTATTGGGAGCTGAAGAATGGGGTTTTGCTACTTCTCCATTGATTGCCATGGGTTGTATCTATATGAGAAAATGTCATTTGGGTACTTGTCCAGTTGGGATTGCTACTCAAGATCCAGAATTGAGAAAGAAATTCGAGGGTACTCCAGAACATGTCATCAATTTCTTCTACTATTTGGCTAATGATTTGAGAAAATTCATGGCTAAATTGGGTTTCAGAACTATTAATGAGATGGTTGGTAGAACTGAAAAATTGAAAGTTAGAGAAGATTTCAGAACTACCAAGAATGCAAACATTGACTTGTCTCCAATTTTGACTCCTGCCCATACTATTAGACCAGGTGTTGCCACTCATTGTGTTAGAAAACAAGATCACAAGTTGCACATTAGAGTTGATAACAAATTGATTGATGAATCTGAATTGACCTTGGCTAAAGGTTTGCCTGTCACTATTGACTGTGAAGTTGTCAACACTGATCGTTCCTTGGGTACTACATTGTCATACCGTGTTTCCAAGACTTTTGGTGAAAATGGTTTACCACATGATACTATTCATGTTAATGTTACTGGTTCCGCTGGTCAATCATTTGGTGCCTTTTTAGCATCTGGTGTCACTTTGGAATTGGAAGGTGATGCTAATGATTACATCGGTAAAGGTTTATCTGGTGGTAGAATTATTGTTTACCCTCCAAAGGAATCTAAATTCAAAGCCGAAGATCAAATCATTGCTGGTAACACTGCTTTCTTTGGTGCTACTTCTGGTTCTGCCTTTATCAGAGGTATTGCTGCTGAAAGATTTGCCGTTAGAAACTCTGGTGCCATTATTGTTGCTGAAGGTACTGGTGACCATGGTTGTGAATATATGTCTGGTGGTAGAGTTGTCATTTTGGGTTCCACTGGTAGAAACTTTGCTTCTGGTATGTGTGGTGGTATTGCCTATGTTTTGGACATGGCCCAAGACTTTAGTGATAAAGTTAATAAAGCCCAAGTTGAATTATCCCAAGTTACCGAGACTGAAGAAATTGCTTTCTTGAGAAATTTGATCGAAGACCACCGTCATTACACTGGTTCTGAAGTTGCTGACAGTATTTTGAATGATTTCAACAGATACTTGCCAAGATTTGTTAAAGTCTTACCAAATGATTATAAGAAGGTTTTGGAAAAGGAAAAGCAATTAGCCCAAGAAGCAAAGAACAAGGAATTAAGCAGTTTCTTGAAATCTATCAAGGAGGACCCAGAAGCTGATGTTACCAATGGTGAAGCATACAAGATCAAAAAGGGACATGTTCACAAACCTTCCAACAAACAAGAACCAAAAGTTGCTGATGTTGAAGATACTATTTTCAACACTGAATTTGAAAAGAAGGCTCCAGTCAAATTAGATAAACTCAGAGGTTTCATGAAGTACAAGCGTAGAAATGAAAAATACAGAGAAGCCAAATCAAGAACCAAGGATTGGAAAGAAATGACTTCTAGATTAACCAAAGAAGAATTGAAATATGAAACTGCTAGATGTATGGATTGTGGTGTTCCATTCTGTACTTCTGATACTGGTTGTCCAATTTCCAACGTTATTCCAAAATGGAATGAATTGGTTTTCAATGACAGATGGTATGATGCTTTGCAAAGATTAATGATGACCAACAATTTCCCAGAATTCACTGGTAGAATTTGTCCAGCTCCATGTAATGGTGCTTGTGTTTTGGGTATTAATGAAGATCCAGTGAATATTAAATCTGTTGAATGTGCCATTATTGATCATGGTTTTGAACAAGGTTGGATTAAACCAAATCCACCATCTCACAGAACTGGCAAGACAGTTGCTGTTATTGGTTCTGGTCCAGCTGGTTTGGCTGCTGCCGATCAATTGAATAAAGCTGGTCATTCTGTTACCGTTTATGAAAGAAGTGATAGACCAGGTGGTTTGTTGATGTACGGTATTCCAAATATGAAATTGGACAAAGGAATTGTCAAGAGAAGAACTGATTTGTTGGCTGCTGAAGGTATTGAATTTGTTTGTAACACTACTGTTGGTGAAGATGTCACTGTTTCTGAATTGAAATCTCAATTTGATGCAGTTGTCTTTGCTGTTGGTTCTACTATTCCAAGAGATTTAAAGATTCCAGGAAGAGAATTGAAAAACATTGGTTTTGCCATGCAATTGTTGCATTCCAACACCAAGGCCTTGTTAGAAGATCAATTGGAAGATATTAGAAAGACTTTAGAAGGTAAGAATGTTGTTGTTATTGGTGGTGGTGATACTGGTAATGATTGTTTGGGTACCTCAACCAGACATGGTGCTAAATCAGTTACCAACTTTGAATTGTTACCACACCCACCAAATGCCAGACCAAAGGACAATCCATGGCCACAATGGCCAAGAATCTTCAGAGTTGATTATGGTCATACTGAAGTTGCTGCTCATTATGGTAAGGATCCAAGAGAATATTCCATCTTATCTAAAGAATTTGTTGGTGATGAAGAAGGTAATGTTAAAGGTATCAAAACTGTTAGAGTTGAATGGAAACGTTCTGATTCAGGTGCTTGGCAAATGGCTGAAGTTCCAGGTAGTGAAGAATTTTTCCCAGCTGATGTTGTTTTATTATCTATGGGTTTTGTTGGACCAGAATCCGATAATTTAGAAGTTGAAAAAACCAAGAGAGGTACTATTACTACTATTGATCCAAATGTTTACAAAGTTGATAGAAACGATAATGTTTTTGCTGCTGGTGATTGTAGAAGAGGTCAATCATTAGTTGTTTGGGGTATTCAAGAAGGTCGTCAATGTGCTAGAGAAGTTGATGAATATTTAATGGGTTCAACAAGATTACCAGGTAATGGTTCTGTTGAACAAAGAAACTACAAGTTGTTAGAAGAATTAGCTGAAAAGATTTAGAGATAATAATTGTTATTATCTACCATGTTGTAAAATGTTGTATACTAGTTTTAAATAAATGTAAGATAATGTTTTAATTTCAGAGAACTCGTAGAGAGAAAACATGGGTGAATTTGGGGCTAATTTTCAAATTTTGCTTTGGGAAACTGATCGTTTAAGATCGCGATAGGCAGAGGGGGACAGAATAAAAATAAATGAAGGCAACAAATTTCCAATTTTTATAACCTCCCCCAACAATTGCAACCATCATCACGAAATGACAAGACAAACAACGTATATTCATAATTTGATTGCCCAATATTTACAGGATAACAATTATCCTGAAACTTTAAAGCAATTTGAAAATGAACATGGAACAGCAATTCAACCATCAAAATTACTCGATGAATCATTAGATGAAATAATTGATGATAGAATTCAATATAGTTCATTACTTGATAAAATTGAAGCTATTGATGTTAATGAAGAACTTCATGATGATTTAAAACAAATAATAAAAGATGAATTTAATCATTGGATAACACCATTCCCACAAACACCTAGAAAACTAGTTGATATTGCAGGACTCGTTTTAGGTTCATGTTATTCTCAAGGGTTAGTTTATTTCAGTAGTAATGATTCCAATGTTCATGTCGTTAAAGAAGATATAATTTGTAAAACTATCAAAATGCCTGTTGTCATAAAGAATATTTTAACTGTCGGAGATGATAAAATTATTCTAGTAGGAATGAATGGTACTTTATATTTAAGGCATCTGGAAAATTTGGATCCTATAAGTGAATTCCAAGCACATAAGAGATTAATTGTTGATGCTAGATATAAAAGAGTAGGTAATGTTGATTATATTGTTTCATTGGGATGGGATTTCTTTGTAAGATTAATCAAATTGGATGAAGAGAACAATTTTAGTCTTTTATCTGAATTAAAACTTCAACAACAAGGATCATGTATTGATGTGGTTGAGTATCAAAATGAATTGGTTATTGTGTTGGGGAAATTGGAAAATACTTTGTTGGATGTTCTAGCTATTAGAGATAATCAATTGACTTTATTATATAAAATATCCTTGAATGATGCTGAATTTACTGCTGCTGGATTTTCTCCACGATTATTGACTATTCATCAAGCTGCAATTCCATTGATTGCCGTGGCGACATCCCATGAACCATTTATGAGATTAATTATTGTTCCATTACTGGAAGCAATTCCTGATACCGCTATCAAAAGGAATCAAATTATTAAGAATTTAAATACCTTGTCGCCACAAGATAAATATTCACAACCAATCATTGCATGGAGATTATGTAGGGACGAAAATGATAGAGCCAGTGGAGTATGGGTTATGGGAGATGATGGTGTTATTAGAGGGCTTGATATTATTGATGATAAAGTAGTTATTGAACTTAATGAAGGACATCAAGGTAAGATTAAAGATTTCATTAGTTTTATTGATGGTGATGGGGTAGAAAAACTTGTTACTAGCGGTATAGATCGAGAAATTATAGAATGGAAATAACTAGACATATTTACAAGAATTTATTATTAATCAGATTACGTAGTTGAAGTGTGGAGGTTTATTGCTAGCGGATATAGAGGGGCAAGAATTTAGGCCATACCGGGTAGCAACAAAAAAAAAAAATAATAAAAAAAGATCCTCGGGACGACAACCACAATTGAAAAAAAATCACAACTGCTTGTTATCGTAAAACGGAAAAACAGGTGGTGGGTAACGTCTGGGTTAAATTTACACATCAAGAAATCATAAACAAACACATGATGGGTAAGATCAGAAAACTGGTTAACTACCTGGTATATCAAAAGGGAACCATCAAAACCCTCCTCTTTGAAGAGTTTGTAAATTATCCGTTAGAGACAGGTACCCCAATATTATTTTCTCTCTCTCTTTTTGATCTTCCCCCAGTGTATTATTATTTTGTTCCTGTTCCTGTTCTCTTCTCTTCTCTTGTTATTAATTTGCGATTGCGATTGCGATTGCCCCAACTTTTTTTTTGTTTATCATTTGATGGATTGATACCGACGGGTTAACCCACAATCCCACAACGAAAAATATAAAAACAATCTACATTTCCCTATTCTGAATTTGATTTGAATTTTTGTTTATTTCATTCTTCTTATTCATCTTCTTCCCATCTTACTATTCTTGTTTTTTTCTTTGGCTCATCTACTAAGATCAAAAAAAAAGCATATTCTTGTTGGATCAAATATTTCACGTTCCTCGGTATCAACTGTTCGATTTTTTTTTTGATTTTTTGCACAAGCTTCCCCACCTTAATTTTTTTTTATTTATTTATTTATATTTAATATTGTCGTGTTTGACCCTGTCATTCCTAATTTCAATAGAATTGCTTAAAAAAAATATTAATCACTATTCACTACATTCCATTCAATAAACGATGTCACTTTCACCAATAGAAAAAGCTGCATCTGGAGCATTAGCTTCTGCCATTGCTAACACATTAGTTTATCCATTGGATTTAAGTAAAGTATTGATTCAAACTCAAGTCAAACAGAAAAAAGCATCCAAATCAAATGACTCAAATAAAATCCCAACACCTCCTGCTTCAGAATCAGATATAGAAGATTCTGTTTATAAACAAAGTTTAGATAAAGATAATGGGTTAAAATATAAGAATACTATTGATGTTTTAAGACAAATATATAGAAAGAAGGGTATTTTGGGTTGGTATCATGGATTATTCTCCACTGTTGTTGGTACTGCTGCTCAGAATTTCTCTTATTTTTACTGGTATACCATAGTTAAGAGAGTCTATGCCAATTTATATAAAAACATACCGAATCATAAACCAAGTACATTAATGGAATTGTTTCTTGGTGCTGTTGCTGCTGCAATCTCACAATGTTTCACCATGCCAATTGGTGTTATTACAACTCAACAACAAACTGATAAAAATCACAAGAATGTATTCCAATTGATTAAAGAAATTTTGGATCAAGATGGTGTTACCGGATTATGGAGAGGGTTAAGAGTTTCTTTGGTTTTATGTATTAATCCATCAATCACATATGGTTCTTATGAACGTTTAAAACAAATATTTTATGGAAACAAACAATATTTAAATCCACTTGAAGCTTTTTCATTGGGAGTTTTAGCTAAATCTTTAGCAACTGTTGTCACTCAACCATTAATTGTATCAAAAGCTATGATGCAAAAGAAATCAACATCTTCATCAAAGGATAAAAAAGATAAAAAATCTTCTCTGGAAGAAGATAACCATGAAGATGATATCAAATTCGACCATTTCACAGATGCATTGGCTCACTTATGGCATACTGAAAAATTCCATGGTTTATACAAAGGTATTGCACCTCAATTGTTGAAAGGTGTTTTCGTACAAGGTTTGTTATTTATGTTTAAAGATCAAATAGATCTTTTATTTTTGTTTTTATTATCTTTGATTAAAAAGAAATCTTTAAAATCTTTAAAATAATTAGATAGATCTAGTTCAATATATATATATTTATATTTATAAGAGTCTTTTCTTTTATTCGACTACCAAAGTTATAAGTGCATCTAGAAATGACATATTTCGTTTACTAGTATTAGACTTTGCATGTGAAGCCACACAAAAAAAAACAAGAATAAAACCGGTGAGAAAATTCTTACTTAGGGCTCCAACCCTAAACAAACTGTTTGCACGTGATTCCCAATTACTTACAACAATTTATTGTGATTCGCACTACTTTTTATTTGTCGTCTGAAAAGCGAAAAAAAAATAGAATGAAAAAGTTCATTCATTGGGACGTCGCCAGATAGTACGATGTCGCGCTAGTTATCGTGGTATACAGGGCGAAACTCTACACCCGCGCTCGCTCGCTCGCTCAATCACCTCTGCGTCGCGCATAGATTCTGAGTCTGGAGACTCACTCACAATCTCTGCCTGGTTGCTGACCTCTCACTCTCTCACAATCATTCCTTTCCTTTCCCAACCAAAGTGTTTTTTCTCTTTGGTGTATACAAAATTTTTTTCACTTCTTTTTTTTTGAATCTCCTTTTTTTTTTAAGAATTTATCATCAACAACATCAATCATGGGTAAAGGTAAACCAAGAGGTCTTAACTCTGCTAGAAAATTAAGAGTTCACAGAAGAAACAACAGATGGGCTGATCAAGCTTATAAAGCTAGATTATTAGGTACCGCTTTCAAATCTTCTCCATTTGGTGGTTCATCTCACGCCAAAGGTATCGTTTTGGAAAAAATTGGTATTGAATCTAAACAACCAAACTCCGCTATTAGAAAGTGTGTCAGAGTTCAATTAATTAAAAACGGTAAGAAAGTTACTGCTTTCGTTCCAAATGATGGTTGTTTGAATTTTGTTGATGAAAATGACGAAGTCTTATTGGCTGGTTTCGGTAGAAGAGGTAAGGCTAAGGGTGATATTCCAGGGGTTAGATTCAAGGTTGTTAAAGTCTCTGGTGTCTCCTTGTTGGCTTTATGGAAAGAAAAGAAAGAAAAGCCAAGATCTTAGATTATCTTTGTCTTTGGTATTTTTTGATTATTTTCAATATATAAAGCTTGGGTTTCAATAATATTAATGAAAGAGAAATATTTATGAAAATAGTGATGATTTATTTTCACTCATTGTTGGATTATATTTCGAAATAAAGGAATGTATAAATATAGTTTAATACAATTGCACATTTTTTAAAAAGGTACATGATTTATTTTATATTATTTTGACTTTCAATTTTTATTTTTTTATTTTGAAAGACTCACTGTAGAGTATGGGATGTTGTTTTTTTTTTTGGCAAACACAGCTTGTTCACCAGCTGTATCATCTGTATAAAGTCAAATTTTACAAATATATTTATTTACGAACTATAATGTAACTACATAGCCAAATCTCTACCTTCAATAGATGGACCACCTTTTTTGGTAGTTTTTCTTTTAACAGACATTGAAGTAAGTTTTTGGTTAATCTTCTTGAATCTTTCATCATTACCAGCATGTCTTGCTTGTTGTCTCATTAATAAACTCTTGTCAACCAGAGGAGCAATCTTATAGGCAGTTGTTCTAGTACTTGGAATAGCAGCTCTTTTTCTTCTTTCAGCATTTTGTTCATATAATGTTTTAGCTTCCTTTCTTTTACTACCTCTTGATAATTTGTTGGTAAATTTGGATTTGTTGTATTCATGGAATTGGACGCTTCTATCCTTATAAGAATCAGATTTATTCAAAATTGGTCTAGTCCAATCACCAATTAATCTATCAACTACTTTCTTCAACAGAGCTTCAGTTCTTTTAGAACGTTGATAAAAAACCAAAACTTTCCCGATTCCTGAAGCGGCCAAGTGGTCTGTTTTTATAGGTAATGTTTCTAAAGCATTGATTAATTCTTTTTGAATTTGATAAGCTGGCATAGATGCATCCGGTAATGGTTCAAGCCACAATCTTACAGCTTCCAATAAATTATTATCCAATATAGAAATAGCCAAATCAGCTCTTGCTAAAACATCTGTTACTTTACTTAAAAGCTTCAATTTTTCAGTTGCAATTTGACCTTGAGAATTCTTATCAACATCTAAAGTAGCTGCTTTAATCATTTGTTCTTTCAATGCATCAATTTTATCATCTTGCATTCTTTCAATATCATCCTCATCTGCTTTTCTTCTTCTCTTAGATGCTGGCTTAATAGCTTGAGTCATTCTTTCTTCCAACTCGAGTCGTCTTCTTTGTTGTGGGTCTAAACTTTCATAATCAACTTCATCATCTGGATGATATGATTTACCTGGTCTACTTCTTGAGCCTCCGTCATTATCATCATCATTAAAAATATTATTCGAATTGTGTCCATTGTCTTCTTCTTCATCGTCATCATCATCAAGTGAGCTATTATGTCTTCTTTTAAGTCCAGTATGTTTCTTGACATAACCATCACCAACTTGACCATCCGCAAGTTTGGCAACTTTCATGGTACTAAGAACATCTTCTATAGGTTCCGAATTTTGCGGTTCTTCTTCATTTGATCGTTCTTCCTGTGCTGGAACTTCGTCTTTCTCTGTTTCTTGTTGTTGTTGTTGTTCTTCTTCTTCTTGTTGGGTTGGTCGTTCGATATCATTATCACCCACTACATCTTCAAAATCTGGTAAATCATCAACGTTATCATCTTTCTTCGAAGGATCAGTTTCATCCTGTGATAAGTTTGTATAATCAGCTAATGGATCACTCATTATCTCTATTGCTATGAAAAGGTAGTATCAAGTGGCTAAATCCCAACGTTGATGCGATTTAACTATTTTGAATTTTTTTTTCGTTCTCACATCACTCTCTCGCACTTTGGTATCCGATTTGTTGATGACACTAACAATTGAAAGTGTGTGTGTATCTTGAGTTAAAAAAATTACTAACCAAGATATAGCTGCAAAAAAAAAGAAGAATAGAATCATACGGAAGAGGTGTAATGTATGTTGGTCATAAGGGTGTATCAAGTTGTAAATTTTCGGTGATCTTACATTGTTTGGATTATTTTGACCTATACTTGTTTTTTTTTCATTCATTTTTTGCAATAATATTTACATAAAACAATTTCTGTATGTTAACGTAAACATTGTAAAATGCAGAGAATTGCAATATGAATCATATAAACACATAGAAACAACCAATATTCCTCTACATTTGTCACAACATCTATACTAACGACTAATCTGTTCCTGTTAGTCAATTCCAATAAACTTACAAAAATTAAACACGTCGTGCACATTATCCAAAATCAATTGTTTCAAAATTTTTTTTTTTTTTTCTATGCGAATCGCTCAATCAACAAAATCTTGTACAACCCACCCACACATCAACTGCCACCACCACCGCCGCCACCGCCAAACAAAAAAAAAAAATGAAAGGCGAGTAAGAATCTTGATTACGATTTTGGACCTTTTTGTTTTTTGAAAAAGTTTCACCGTTAGGATCAAACACATTCAAAACCAACTGCCTAATGTCTCAATACATCGGGAAGACAATTTCTCTTATTTCTAATAAGGGACTTCGTTATGTTGGTCTTTTAGAAAACATCAATGCTGATGATGCCACTGTTGCTTTGAAATCAGTGAGATTATTTGGTACCGAAGGTCGTATGGCCGCCATGGGACAACCACATTTGGAAGTTTCTCCAGGTGTTGATGTTTATGATTATGTTGTTTTCAGAGGATCTGATGTTAAAGATTTATCTGTTTTGGATACACCTATTGATGAAGTCAAACCAAACATTTATCGCCCACCTCAACAACAACAACAACAACCAACACCAACTACTGGTCAATATTATAGTGGCCCTCCATCTACCACTACGGCTAATGGTGCTCCTCAAACTCAAGCACCAGTAACTACCACCACTGCTACTAGTGCACAATCTCCAGTTCAAAGCAGTGTTTCACAAACTACCAATGTCCCAGCAGCTTCACCAGGTCAAGTTGCACAAGCGCCTGTTGAAACAGGTATTCCAGAAGCACCACAAGTACAAAATCCAGCTCCAACTAGAACTATTGATGAAGAACCTTTAACCAAGACTGTTTCAGAAAACAAACCTGCTGATGCTCAACCAGGATCTGTTCCTCAACCTGCCGCAACTCAAAAACCAAGAAGAGAATCTAAATTGGATATTCCACCTGAAGAATTTGATTTTGAACAAGCAAATGCCAAATTTTCCAAAGAATTGGAACAAGAACGTGAATTAGAACATACTGGATACAACAAGAGTTCATCATTTTTCGATAATATTTCATCATCTACCGAAGAAAGAACCAATATGAGATGGTCTGAAGAAAGAAATTTGAATATGGACACTTTTGGTGAAGCTTCTTTGCAAAGAGGCGGAAGAGGTGGCAGAGGTGGAAGAGGAAGAGGTGGTAGAGGTAATTGGAGAGGTAGAGGTGGTAATTATCGTGGTAGAGGAAATGGAAACTGGAGAGGTGGAAACAACAATAGAGGAAGAAATAGTGATTACAACACTAAACCAGAATGGGCATAGTAGAAGATATGTTCATGTAATTTTTGATATAGAATAATCAGAATAATAATAATAAAAGGGGTCCACTTTTCAAAGAACAGAATCTAACAAAATAAAAAGAAAGCCAAAGTTATCGACACACAAAAAATAGTACAAAATATATTTATAAAAAACTAAAATATATAAAATATACGAAATCACCAGAACGAATTTTAGAAATTCTTTTATATCCTTGCAATCCCACCTAGATATATCTTGTTTTCACGTTCTTCTTTCTCTGTTTCGGTGTTAATGAATTGACCGTATTCTTGAGTTAAAGAATAAATTGGACTATAGATATAATTGATGACAACTTTTCGAATGAAGTATCTAAAACTTTTCCAATAGCCCCTCTTATTTGAACGATACTCATGACATCTAATTAAGTCATTCTCCAAAAAATGAATAACAGGATAGTTACTCAACTGTTCGGGAGTCTTCATGCTTAAACTTGGGAGTCGACTCATTATGGAAAGTCCCAATTCATTATCAATTTCAACGTGTTCCATAAAGCCAAATCTTAAAACACATTTATAATGACCAGATATTTTCATAGGTGCCAATAAAACTCTTTCATCTGAATCAACATATGGAATAGATAATACTCTTATACCAACAAATACAAATTCTGAAGGAAGGGAAACAAATGAAGTTACCAATTTCTTATACAAGTGTGGTAATGTGTTTGGTGAATTTGTCAATATTGAATCCACATATAAGAATCCTAATCCTTGGTGCCTAGCTAATGGTAATGTACCAAATTTCGTGATAACATCATCTTTAGTATATATAGATGATCCAATGACATCACTTTCACCGGAGTTAACATGTAATGGATTAAGATTAACTGTTATTGATCTCGCACTAAAATATGGGAACAAATCACCAATTTTGATTCTTTGTGCAAATTCTTGATCGAGTTTTTTATTCCTTGCCCACCTCCAAGTACACAAGAAAGTGAAGAATATTCCTGCCATCATAATAGGGAACCATGCACCATGTGGGACTTTTTTCATATTTGCCACAACCATACATATTTCCAATGGTACAAATATCAACAAGAATAACAATGGCCAAATGATATTGGTATTGTAAACATAAAACATACAGATGATAATTAACAGGGAAGTTACTAGAAAATCCATTGAAATACCCAATCCATAAGCGGCTGTCACATTATCACTAGTTTTGAAACCGGCAGTAGTACAGACGACACCAATCATTAATAGCCAATTCATGACTGGGATATAAACTTCACCCTTTTGATGAGAAGATAAGTAAATTATTCTTAATTTAGGAAAACAATCCAAATTGATCAATTGGGAAGAAATTGAAAAAACCAGTAGGATCAATGCTTGCGAAGCAATAATGGTAGCTAATGTTGCTAAAACAAACATTGTCCAATAAATCCCATTACCACCAGGCAAAGAAAGGAAAAATGGATTAGTATATGCGTCAGGATGTTTGACCAAATATGCAGCTTGACCAAGGTAACATAACATTAATGAAGGATATATGAAGCAACACATTGTCAATTGAATGGGTAATCTACCAACCAATGAAACATCACTAAATAGAGCTTCAGTACCGGTAATGGATAACATTACACCAGCAAATACATCAATTGAACCACTCTTCAACAACTTAATAGCATAATAAGGTGACAAGGCAGCAAATATACCTGGATGGTGTTTAGCAATGTTATAAATACCACAAAGTAGTAATCCAATCATCCAAAGAAAAATTATTGGAGCAAATGTGAATGATATTTTACTAGCACCAAATTGTTGGGCTACAAATAATACTATCAAGATAACTTCAGAAATTTCCAAGACGTATTTAAATGAAGGAATAGCAACTTGAATACCTCCAATTGCACTCAATACAGATGTTGTAGGAGTTAACAACCCATCTGACCTAACTAAAGAACTACCAAGAAAGCAGCCCCCTAATATGAAATACTGTACAAAAGAAAGTAATCTAGGATGTTGCTTAATTTGTTCAACTCTAGTTTGCATTGACTTGATTGAAGAAGTAGTAGTATCTTGTCTAGTTAACAATTGTAAATCCGATTTTTCTGCAGCACCAGGTAAAGTAACTCCCTTTGGACCAATTCCTAAATGTCTAGCAATTTTTGTAAAGATTGCCACTTGGCCACCATGGTTACAGTTGACACCAACAAACAATACAATTAATACGTATTTGAAAATAACAATGAAAGTAAACACATAAAAAATGATTGAAACTGCACCATAAATATCATCTTTGTTTGGGGGATACTGTGAATAATTAATCGAATTCAAAACATATAATGGAGAAGTACCCAAATCACCATAAATTGAACCTAATGACAGAAATGAAAGAAGTAAAATTGTTTTCCAGGATTGTTTATTGTGTGATTCCTCATATTCATCTTTACCAATGGATGATTCATCATCAACAGAAGCTTCATCTACTTCATCTCCTTCATCAGCATCATTATAAATTGAAAATAAGTTATTTTCGTTTTGATGTTCTTGTTCTTCATTTATATCAATATAGTATTGATTATCTACCTGTCCATCTATTGATTTATGGTTGCTTTCATTAACATTGTCAAAGGATTTTCTTGACGGTGAAGAAATTTGCTGCATGTACTAGACGAAGAGAAAAAGATACTGATATATTTAGAGACCAGAAAAATCATAACAAGCTGGACGGAATTTGACTGGACTTTAAATAGTTATATTTTTGATAACTTTTGAAGGTATATTATGGTTTTATGAAGTTTGGCTGTGAAAAACGAAAACTTTCCCCCCAAAAAAATCGCTCATAGCTAGTGAACACAAAAATTGAACAATATACACGTAAATGGTTTTGTTAGATTGACATTCTTGGTTAACTATGAGGGAATTATTTTGCATTCATTTATTAGGTGGAAGAAATTTTTTTTCCCATTATTCTGTTTGTAGATATATTTTAGTTTAATGATACAAGGATGATGCTTACTATGTATAAGGATCTGCCTGCTGACTGGTGGCCCATTAACCCCTCATTCCATATTGTAAATGTATTGATGTTCCTGTACTCCGAAAAAGCATCTCGATTAAAGTAATTCAGTAACAAATTCCAAATTCAAGGCTGAAGTTGCAAGAGTGTGTCATATTTGGTTGATTAAATTGAAACACAAAAGAAATTACGTATATTTCAGCGTAGTTCAGAAATTCCCTCAAAGAACTCCTGGCAAGTATTATTATTCGTCTTATTCACAATATATACCATAGATTGAACTTCCATCTTACTTACAGAACCGTAAGGCCAACAAATTAATGATCTACTTACACTGCGCCTTGCCAATTTCTTCATATAAACTCAGCTATACTTCCAGTTATCCAAAACACATTCCTACTCTTCATCTTTGTTTTATGTGAGCGATATTTGAACGAGGCTTTGTCGCAAATTTTTTTATTTGCAACTATTGAGGGATTTTTTTTTTTTTTGTTTTGATTCGAATTGCTCTTATTGTTCTTTCAATCTCCCTAGTTTCCAGTCGAATTACTTTTTATCATATTGAAAGTAATAATATCATTATACACCCCTGAAATAGCTTAAACTAACTATAGATAAACCAAGTTTGTTCTTTTCGTTCATTGATTTTTCACCAGTTTCAAGTCTTTTTTTCCCCCTAAACAACTACAGCACAAACAAAAACAATTGAGGTAATTTCTAACTAGGAAGAAGTTGAATTTATAGAAAACATAGCCTCTTTGTCTTGAGAACTTCCAAATTCAAAAATTGATTTTAAACCATTTGAACATCGATGTTTTGAGTCCATTTTCAACTTCTATGGTTGGTTGAACTATGGTCATTCCTTGAATTTTATCGCGATACAATTGTAATCCTAAACTGCAAACACCAATTACAAAAAAATTTACTGGTATTTTGTAACCATACTTCACTTCTAAAAAGTCAACAATATAATACTTTAGATAAATATTATCTAATCCTAAGAACACATCATGAACTATAAGTTGTATTTGTCTTTGGAAATATAAATCATCAAATGTTTCCAAAAGAAATGTTTTTGTTCTTGGTTCTATTGATTCTGATCCTGTCAATGGTAAATCAATAAATAATGAATTAAACATAAATATAAATTGCTTAGCAAAATGTTGAGTATTGCTACCATACTTCCAAGTGTGTCTTGTTATGATTGCAATTTTATAAACCAAATCAATTGCTGTACTCTCCATAAGTTTATAACATCTTACCATTTCATCACTAAATAATCCATTATGACGATACGAAGTGTATTTATATCTTGAAAGTACTGGTAAAGTAAACGTTATATACTTTAGATGTTTTAGATTATTTATCAGTCCATCTGTTATAGTTTCATCTTGTGCAAATGATTTGCTTATCTGAGTTGTAGGAAGCAATGATTCTATTACTTCAAGTTTTGAATTTGAATCTCTAGCCATAGTTTGTCACTTTTAGATAATAATTAAGCAAATGATACTTAGCAAAGGGAAGACTACAATTATCGTGAACAGTAATCTCTTCCACTGTTTTTGTTATGTCTTGTCCTTTCTAGAGTAGTACTTTGGGTCATTTCCTTAAAGAGAAAATTTTTTATAGGATATGGTCAATCTCTAGTGTATCACTATTGTCCTAGAGTACCATTACCACTAATGTTTGCAGTTCTTTAATTTAAAAACAACTCGGACTTAGAACCTTTACAATTGATGCAAGTCATAATTTTTTAAATATTTATTTGAAATTGTAATATAGAGATAAATATATGTAGAATGTATGGGCAATCATAATATATTAATAAAAAAAGACCATATTTATTCAACTTTCTTCTTCTTTATTGATTTACCTTCATTGCTTCCATGAGTAATACCAAGTTTGATAAAGCCATTAAATAAGCTTAAAATCACAATATCCTTTTTGTTATGTAATATTTGTTGGTTGTTTGTCATTGTTCACTATGAAAATTGTTCTTGTATTTATCTGTTAAAAATACTGCATCCCCAATGGAATATAATTGAAGAAGGAATTATATCCTGACTTTTATATATTAAAACAAATTATCGGAAATGCTGAAATATTGTGACTTAAAATTCAGCCTCCATACCCTTTTAATAGCTTATTATTACCGAAATATCAATTTTGTGCCGTTCACAGTTTTGGCACATATTCTGGTTATCCAAAAATAAAATGATAAGTGATAAGACAGATCAAAGAGTTGCACGTGTCATTTACATCATTCTTCAATAAAAAAACTCAAATAATAAAAAAGATATTAGATTCTATAAACAAAGTCTATATAAAAATCTAGTTACCGAAATCAAGAAATCACTAAAAGTATAATAAATTTAATAACGAAAATAAAATCAAAAAACCAGGTTTAGTCGTTGAAGACTGGAAAAGAACAACCACTAGACTGAAAAACCACAAGAAATAATAAAATAAAATAGCATTATAAGTGAGCTACTTATAATTACTTTGAATAAGAAAATATTCAAGATAAAAGACAAGGGTATCCAATTTTGCAATCAAAAGCAAACGCGATTCTCTTAGATAGTTAAAATCAAGAAAGAAATAGCGCAACTTATAAATGAAATTGTAACCATTTCTGCTGAGTTTGCAACAGTAGAGACAGCTGGTGTATTCGTGGAAGATGTCCCTGAAACCGTAACTGTGGAAACAGTAGATTGTGGAAAAGATGGCACTGTAGTAGATGCAGTACCAGAGGAATGACCGTCAACAGAACCAGAACTATTATCAGAACCATTGCCAGAACCGGATACATTTCCGGATTCACCAGAACCATTGTCAGAACCAGATTGACCAGCGCCAGATTGACCAGAACCAGATTCAGCGCCAGATTGACCAGACCCATTTCCAGAACCATTTCCAGAGCCAGATTCAGAGCCGTTTCCAGAGCCAGATTCAGAGCCATTTCCAGAGCCAGATTCAGAGCCGTTTCCAGATCCATTACCAGATCCATTTCCGGATTCACCAGAACCATTGTCAGAACCAGATTGACCAGCGCCAGATTGACCAGACCCATTTCCAGAACCATTTCCAGAGCCAGATTCAGAGCCGTTTCCAGATCCAGATTCAGAGCCATTTCCAGAGCCAGATTCACCATTACCAGATCCATTACCAGATCCATTTCCGGATTCACCAGATCCACTATCAGAACCGGATTCAGAGCCACTTCCAGAGCCAGAACCATTTCCAGAACCAGATTCAGAGCCATTGCCAGAGCCAGATTCAGAGCCATTGCCAGACCCAGATTCAGAGCCACTTCCAGAGCCAGATTCACCATTTCCAGAACCATTTCCGGATTCACCAGAACCATTGTCAGAACCAGATTGACCAGCGCCAGATTGACCAGACCCATTTCCAGAACCATTTCCAGAGCCAGATTCAGAGCCGTTTCGAGAGCCAGATTCAGAGCCAGATTCACCGTTACCAGATCCATTACCAGATCCCATTACCATATCCATTTCCGGATTCACCAGAACCATTGTCAGAACCAGATTGACCAGCCGCCAGATTGACCAGACCCATTTCCAGAACCATTTCCAGAGCCAGATTCAGAGCCGTTTCCAGAGCCAGATTCAGAGCCAGATTCACCATTACCAGATCCATTACCAGATCCATTACCATATCCATTTCCGGATTCACCAGAACCATTGTCAGAACCAGATTGACCAGCGCCAGATTGACCAGACCCATTTCCAGAACCATTTCCAGAGCCAGATTCAAAGCCGTTTCCAGATCCAGATTCAGAGCCATTTCCAGAGCCAGATTCAGAGCCATTTCCAGAACCAGATTCACCATTACCAGATCCATTACCAGATCCATTTCCGGATTCACCAGAACCATTGTCAGAACCAGAGCCATTTCCAGAACCGGAACCACTGGCAGTCGGCTCAACTGTTGCAACGTCACTAACAGATCCTGAAGTAGAGACGACAGTATTTGAACCAGACAATAATGAGCTTTCTTCTTCTGGTGGGAAAGTAGTCAAGGTAGTCAATGATGAGCCGGATTGACTGACAATACCAGAATCAGTTTCAACAGAACCGTCATCGTTGGTGGTGGTCCAGGTGGAGGTGAACTCAGTTTGGACATCAGATTCAGTAGATTCAGTAGATTCAGGTGGGAAAGTAGTCAAGGTGGTGAATGATGTGCCAGATTGGCTGACAATACCAGAATCAGTTTCAACAGAACCGTCATCGTTGGTGGTGGTCCAAGTGGAGGTGAACTCAGTTTGGACATCAGATTCAGTAGATTCAGTAGATTCAGGTGGGAAAGTAGTCAAGGTGGTGAATGATGTACCGGATTGGCTGACAATACCAGAATCAGTTTCAACAGAACCGTCATCGTTGGTGGTGGTCCAAGTGGAGGTGAACTCAGTTTGGACATCAGATTCAGTAGATTCAGTAGATTCAGGTGGGAAAGTAGTCAAGGTGGTGAATGATGTGCCAGATTGGCTGACAATACCAGAATCAGTTTCAACAGAACCGTCATCGTTGGTGGTGGTCCAAGTAGAGGTGAACTCAGTTTGGACATCAGATTCAGTAGATTCAGGTGGGAAAGTAGTCAAGGTGGTGAATGATGTGCCAGATTGGCTGACAATACCAGAATCAGTTTCAACAGAACCGTCATCGTTGGTGGTGGTCCAGGTGGAGGTGAACTCAGTTTGGACATCAGATTCAGTAGATTCAGTAGATTCAGGTGGGAAAGTAGTCAAGGTGGTGAATGATGTGCCAGATTGGCTGACAATACCAGAATCAGTTTCAACAGAACCGTCATCGTTGGTGGTGGTCCAAGTGGAGGTGAACTCAGTTTGGACATCAGATTCAGTAGATTCAGTAGATTCAGGTGGGAAAGTAGTCAAGGTGGTGAATGATGTGCCAGATTGGCTGACAATACCAGAATCAGTTTCAACAGAACCGTCATCGTTGGTGGTGGTCCAAGTGGAAGTGAACTCAGTTTGGACATCAGATTCAGTAGATGAGGTAGCTTCACTGGAGGTACTGGATTCATCGGTTGAGGACACGACTTCAGAGTTACTGGTGGACGCGGTTGGGAAAATTGATGTGGTCGTGTACCAAGACCCTTGAGAATCTGTAGTAACTTCAACAATGCCAGTTTCTGTTAATTCAGATCCATCGGAAGCAGTAGTAGTGACTGTAGTAGTAAATTCCGTTGGCTCAGTACCAGGAGCGTCTGGAAGTTGCTTACACTCAACTTGACATGAGGAGGGCAAAGATTGATCTGGAACTGGGCCGTTATATTGAAGACTACCAAGCAATGTTGAAGGTAATCCAGCACCTGAATCTGTAACGATCTTAAAGAGATCTGAATCGTAGCCTTTACCAATGTTAAATTTTTGTGTCAATAAAAGGTTTCTTAAAGTCAAAATACCAGTAGATTCATCATAACTGTAGGCAGGGTAGTATGGAAGAAGATTACCAAGAAGTGGTATTGTTAATCCAATTTTGTTACCATTTCCAAAACCATAAACATTGAAAGTTTGAGGAGCTGAAAGAGCCTCAACAATAATTGATGATTTACTGTCTTTGAGATAAAAATTTTGATTTTGGTCAACTGATAACAATGAATTAGGAATGTAAATTGTGGAATCTTCCTCAGTGACAAAGCATCCACTACCATAAATAACTGTACTTTGCTGGTACACCTGATTGCTTAAGCAAATAGTTCCATCATTGGTGATAGCCCCCCCAAGGAGAGGACCTAAGGATAAACTTCCACCAAATCTTTGATTTTGGTAAAATACCAACAAACCATTATTATGCCATTCCACTGAATTAATAGACATACTACTGAGAAGAAGACCCGAAGCACCAAGATACATTTCACCATTATTTGTAAATGAAGTGCCCCTTAAATCATAGTCTGAACTAAATAACGATGCGACAGAATTGAAAGCAACGATACCATCATTGACAATTGAACCAAAAGCAGCAAGTAAGGTAACATCAAGACCAATTAATGGGGACGTCAGGGTAATGTAAAATCCAGCATCAGATTCGACAGTAAGTGAACCAGCAAGAGCTGTTATGGCATTATTGATGATTGACCAAGAAGCACCAGAATGGATTGTAGTATCACCCAAGCCAATATCAATTGTACCACGATCAACACGGTCAGAAGTTATATCAAGTGAAAACGCAAATTGAAGAATTAAGCAGATACCAATGAATAAGTTTCGGATTCCTAGCATCTGAAAGTTGTTTGTTTTATGGATTGAAAAGTAATACAGATAACGAACCATGAAAGGAATTGGCTAAGTTTATATATGACAAAATTTTTTATGATAAATTTATCAAGAAGCAATGAAAGAACCAAACGTAATACCAATCTCCGTAAGCAAATAAACCAATTCAATGAAATAATGGTCATGTTAATGTGCCGTTTAATATTCATTTTCAGATTCGATTTCACTCATGTATTTTATCCAATATTGCTTTTTCGTATTGTATTTTTTTTATTTTTTGCAGTTGTTTATTGTTTTTTTGCAATTTAGTCCATATGCACCATTATTGGACTTTACTGTATTATCAAATGCAGTTACGTATTTCACTAAAGAATTAAAATAGAGTCACTACACCAAGATAGTGCTTTTAGTCAGCAACCTACGATAATTCTGGAATCATTTTTTGGAAAGTTTTAGCTCAATAACTATTGGATTATTGTTAATTTTAGCAACTACTAAAAGCACATGCAATACTTTCTATTTCAGAAGGCGAATATAAGAAGAACCTACAGTTAATAAAACAAAAAAAGTAAGTGTATATTTCAGATCAACATGGGTAAATCATATGCAAAGTACAGATTTGTGAGATTACCGGAAATAACATAAGCGGGCAATTTAAAAGTACTACCAACGAAATAGGATAAGAGAAAATCAACCTCTTCAATAAATAAATCTATTCCACACCATTCCGAGCACTTCCATTAATTCATATTACTATGTACTTAAATTTAACTCAAAAAGTCTAACTGGTTGTTAACAAAAAGCTTAGGTAATCGCTGATGCATGGTAAGCTGGTTATGTTAGTGCTGTATCAAACAACTAAAACTCAACATGAGTACATAATGGAAAAAATATGGAGAACCATAAGGATCCAAAAGTTGATGAAGCAATTCTTTTCTTTTTTGTTTTTTAGTTTTACAGTTTCTCTAATCTTAGGTAGACTGTGATTGTTTTCAATCTTTACTATCGTAAACTACTTCAAAAGGTTAGTGACTCAAGAATTCCAGAATGCATTGACTATTAAACTTGGAATCTCATTGTATGACTACAATGGGAACAATATTTCTTATTGAAGTAAATTAATTACAGGGATAAGAGTATCCAGGATTATGCTCTTATAGTTTTGTTAAAAAACCTCCCCTCCAGTTGAACACTAATTTATTTGAAACTAATTTGCAGTAAATGTCACGAGCCCTTTTTAATACTGCAAAAGCTAAAGAGATCGATTTTGCATATCATCGATATTCTTTATTGTTTTGAATAGTAAATTTCAAGTTTATTTTTACAGCTATGACGCCTGTATCTTCCAGCTCATTGTGTCCTTTTTTTCAGTTGGAAAAGTAAGAAATCATCCTATTGTGAACCAAATCTTTTAACAACATTGCAGTGATCAATTTTACTTGAATATCTTAGACTTTGTATTTCACCTTGTTCTACAGTAATTTCATATATGGAGCTAGTTAGAAATTCAGAAAAGTAATTGATTGATTTTTTAATAGAAGTAGTAGACATGGTAATTTTGGGCCAGAATATTGTATACCATTGTCCTCATAAAGAACATTGGCCTTGGAATAAACATTCAAAGGGTCTTTCTGTATATAACATTATTTGCTTTATTCATAATATTCACATTTTATTGGATTCGGAATCTATTATACATCTGGTATATCGAGTTTTCCTAATTCACACTCAAATCAATTACGAGAAATACTCTTTTGGTACAGTAGTTGCATTTTGTCGTTCCATACGTCCAATGAATTTCTTTCTATTTAAGGCAATCAACGCAATTATGTTTTATTTTCTTAGAATTTGTTATAACTATACAATACAATGGGCGAGGGTCACATTAAAGGATATGTATAGGGCCCAGTATTAGAGTCTCCCAAAAAATAAAATCTTTTGACTAATGTTAGAATTAGTTTTATGCATTGTGTCTTGCAGTAGATTTTTCTCTTTTTTTTTTTGTTTTTGTTTTTTTAGTCTTTTATACTATTCATATTCAACCACTAAAAATAACCATAATAGTAATTCTAGATACACTTCCCTTAAATAGAATACACATCTATGTTATGTGGCTAGTGTAATAGTAGGTCCCTCTCATTTTTCAATATTCAAAGCTAAACAATTTAAAGATCTGTGCTAGCTAGAAAGGCTAATTATTTTTTACTGTCTCAATTTGATTACTGATAGTATCAAAAGATCCTGCTGGAACAATCCTCTCGAATCTAACTCACAATTGTTATTTGTTTTCAATGACGTTGTACCAATAAGAATAACAACAATAGAAATATAGTAACACAGTAAACTACTAGAGGTCGGCCTTTTAAATCCACGCGGTTAAATTTCATAGCAATCGAAGAAAAAGGAAATAAAGAACAAGGGATATTTAAAGCTTAGTCCATGCATACCTTATAATACTTTTAGTTTTATTCTATAATAAAAAGGATTCACATGCTTCTATTGTACTTGTAACTAAGTTTGAAACTGAATCACTTAACTACTAAAGATTGTTTTCTTCAATTGTTGCTATCGTAAAACGTAAAGTTACGAACAGGATTGACGATCTTTCTACGGATTGAAGCATTGGAAATACTAGGATTTGCTATATTCAATAATTACAATTTTAAGAAAAAAAATATATACTTAGGACTTTTCAAATCGTTAGTTTTTATTATATGGGGTTAGATGTAAATGCATAATTTTATTATGCTGTTAATTTCACCCTGTTCTGATTTAAACTGTGACCAGGGTATTCTTCAATTGTATGATCTAATGCTCAACAACGAGGGTCGTGTAGAAACCGTATTTGGGGTTTAAAATTTCAATGTTGGATGCTTAGCAGCTTTGTGTTGTTATGGGGCTCTATTTTTTTGTTTGCTCAGTGAAAACAATAAAGATGCAACGGGTTTTATTATGCAGATGCTTCTGGTTATAGTATCATTACCAAATTGTTCCAAGCCCATTCTCTTAAAGATCATTGATTGTGCAGTTACGGTTTAAAAAAAAAAAGAATATTACCTTTAGTTTTATTTTAGAAGGTGACATATTATTTTTTGCAGTCGTGTAAGAAAACGTTATAAAGTTCAATGAGGTTAAATTATTCGAAAGCATGTAATTTCTGAGACTAACAAACCTACAGGCGGAGTGTAGATTTCTTCTAATCTCCGATTTTTGAAATTTGCTCGTAAATTATTGTATTCTTTTTCTGAAATTATTTATCTGCTTCTGAATCTTTAGCTCGGAATCCGGGTGAACAACACTTCATATATTTGTTGTACATATCCAGAAATAGAATAGGCAATCAAACCAGAGGATTTAATTAAATCAACAGAAATGAGTAAAACAAAGGAGTATGCAAGAAATTTTTAATGAAGTTTTTACTATAGTTGGTATGCTTGAAAGGAGAAATATTACACACCATGTAGAATGAATAGGGAAAATATTGCACATACTCAGTGGGTTTCTGAATGACCAACTTTCAAATGTGGCCACTATTCATCAACATCAAAATAATTTTTGAAGGATATCAAAATTGGGATTGATGTGCAAAAGTCTAGTATTGAATTATTTTTGCTACCTTCACTTTCAAGAGTCCATAATACTTTGGGGAATAATAGCTTACTATTCTGATATAATTCGCTTGTATTCGACTCACAAGTTGAATGATGTTTCTAACTCTTTAACCTGATCATATTTTTTTTCAACTTATTTCATAAATTTGACGATAAAATCAATCACAATATTTATTATTCTCATCATCTACAGTTTGGTATATCAAAAAGACATTAAAAATTCATTATTAAAATATTAAGAATATGTATCTATATGTAAAAATCAAATCAAAGCAGGAATACCTATCATCAGTTAATGTTTGAAAGCTTTTTTAGTACCATCTGTAAACTTATCCCAACCATGATGGATGTAATCAGGAAGTTTAACCAACTTTTCATCAACACGATCCAGGGCTTTCTTATATTTAGCGAATAAACCTTCGTGTTTTTGTTCAGTGGAAGTAGCAACTTTAGTAGAACTCATTGAAATTTAAGGTGTGTTTGTTTGTAGTAGTTTAGTGTAATGTATTGTAATTATTGTAAATAATTAATGAATAATAAATGGAAAATCAGAATTATTTTTAAGGTGAATTTAACTTCATATTTATATCAACTTTTTGTGAGGGGGAGATATGACGTATAGACAAATCTGAGTCAGGTAGAGAAACAAACAATTTCCGTTATCTCATGTTTCGCAACTATTGATACCCCGGAAAAACAATCAGGAAAAAGCAAAAAAAAAAAAAAAAAAAAAAAAGGAAAGAAAAATGAAGCTTGATTTAATTCTTGATTGAACCCTGCTATTTCCGTAGTCTTTCTTTACATATCAGTAATCTATACATCTATTGCCAATTCGGAAGTTCGAAATTATATTACTACAAAGTTTGGTGTATATTCACTGATAGGAAATCCATATCTCGGATATCAATAGCACTAAGAGTCGACTTTATTTCGGATCCTACGGTCTTACACCAAATATGTGAATGATGGAATGGAAACAAAGAGAGAGATCTACATATTATATTACCTTTTCTCCAGAGTTATTTTCTTCCTTAGCCGTGTCATTGCCAAAAACGAATTCGATTGTAATCTTTTGGTGGAAATTTGTTGCGGAAGATTCATTAGTAATTTTTTACTTCTTGAAGTTGTTGCGAGTAGAGCCGTTCCGATAATACCTTTCAAAAAAAACTACATAAAAAAAAAGAACAAACATGACGAAAACATTCTTAATAAAAGCTACGTTTCAAATATCATTTCCATTCCTACGAGTAAGTACTAGATTATTACATAAATAAGATCAACTAAAAATGTCACTTTTCAAACCAACATTAGCAGTTGCACTTTTATCTGCTGATTTGAATTATAAGTTACGTCATAGCCATATAACATTTGGGAAAAGACATAAGAAAGACAGAGACATAATTAAAGAATTGACACCCAAGGCATGGTCATTTTCAATTAAAGAAACAAATCAGAATTTTATGCTTTTTGTTATATCTATTATTATGATTTTATCTCTTGAGATTATTTTCGTACCTTCCAAAAGATTAACTTTAATTTTACCTATTTTAATAACTGGATTATTACTGGCTTTACAAATTGTTGATTTGGAATATCTGTCACTACCTGCAAACCCAGAACTGATTCTTAAGATCGAAAGAGTGCTTCTTAAACATGCAACTATAAGAAATGGAATATTGGATGCAAATTATAGCACCAAAAGAGTAGATGTTAATTTCAGAGAAGTTGTTGATGACGGATTACACATTAAAGCTAGAGATTTATTACTTGATGAAGGAATTCAAATTATTGCAGTTGGTGAATGTCAATTCAAAACAGGGTCTAAGAAAATACATGAGAAATTGTATCCTATTGTGAATCTTCAATTACCCGGTAATATCAACCGAACATATATTGGCCTTTCTCCTTGTAGTTATATCTCCTTGTTGAGTGATATTAATGAATTGATTAGATTGAAAGATCATAGTCCAACGGGTCATAGTCAATGGCTCACTTATTCTTTGAATGAGAATACTGGTGTGTGGAAAAGAGACTGGGTTAAAAGCGAAGAAGATTCACATTCCGGCCCCAATGTGTTGAATAATTGGTGGAAACATATTTCTGATAAAACTTAGAATTGATATTGACCCTATGTACGACTTTGTAGTATTGATTATGTAATTACAAATGATTTTTGAATTGTCTCACAAAAACGCGTAGTAATTTTTTTTAATCAAGACGTGTGTATTTTTTTTTCTTTTCAGTTTTCATTCTGTAAGCATTTGACATAGAAAAAAAAATAGACAATCAACATCACCTAGCACAACAACATCAATATTCTACAACAACCAACAGACAATGGGATCAAAGAAATTCTCTGCTTTTCCAGATGGGAACTCATATGTTCATTTCAATAATACCATAAATCGTTTAATTATTGCCAATAGTGAAGGGTTAATTAAAGTTTTCAATACTGAAGATTCTGAATCAGAACCAATTTCTATCGATATTTTGGATAATTTAACTTCAGTCACTTCTAATGGTGATAAAAATCTTGTATTAACGACTACTGATGGTAAATTGGAACTTGTTGATTTGACTACTAATACTTCAAAGGGAGTATTGCATAGATCTGAATTACCTTTACGTGATACTGTTTTCATTAATCAAGGAAATCGTGTTTTATGTGGTGGAGATGAAAATAAATTGACTATTATTGATTTACAAACTAACGATGAAGATGATAATAAAATTACTAATATAACATTACCCGATCAATTACTTAATATTTCATATAATTATGCTGGTGAATTGGCTAGTGTTAGTTTGTCTAATGGTGATGTACAAATTTATTCGGTGGTTAATGAACAACCTAATTTATTACATACTTTGAAGAATATACTTCCGAGTAAAATTCATGTTTCTATGGATAAAGTTGATTTCAATGAAGAGCACCATGATGAGTTGTTAAGCACTTCTACTGAATGGTCTCAAAATGGACAATATTTACTTGTACCTACAGTGGACAATAGTATTCAAGTTTATGATAGACAAGATTGGAATAATCCAATTAAAAATTTTAAGAATGATAGTGGGAAAATAATTGATTTCAAATTACTGCCATTGGGAAAATTGGCTATTTTATCATTGAATGTGTTTAAAGTATTTGATTTTGATTCAGGTAAACTTATCCATGAAGATGATTTTGATTTTGATGAAGATGCATATCCATTGAATTTAGATTGGAAAGATGGTACATTATTTGTTGGAAGTACTAATGGGGAAACATTACAATTGGATAATGTTGTTCTGAAGTCTAAAGATGTATTGACAAGTTTGTTTGTTAGTGATGCCGAAGATGATGAAGCAGAGGAACCAATAGATGCCGGTAATGAAACCGATGAGTTGTTGCGTAAATCAGATGATGAACAAGATATTGATGATTTGGAAAATGATGATATTGACATTCGTAAAAAACGTCGTAACAATTTGAAACTCCATGAAGAAGATGATTTAGTAATTGATGAAGAAGAAGATATTGAACCAGCATCAAGAAATGGTAATGTATACAGAAGTAATGGACATAAAAGATTCAAATCTAGTTCACCATCTGTTGCAGTTGTAAGTAAAATCAAACCATATTCACCAGGATCAACTCCATTTGAAAACAAGGGTGCTTCTATTGATAGAAGATATTTGACAATGAATAATATTGGGTACGCTTGGATTGTGCAAAATAAAGATGGTAGAAATACCAGTTCAACCAACAATAACAGTATAACAGTTTCCTTTTTTGATAGGGCACTACATAGTGAATATCATTTCACTGATTATCATAATTTTGATTTAGCGTCCATGAATCAAAGAGGGATCTTACTAGGTTCAAGTGAATCAGGATTACTCTATTATAGATCACACAATGAAGCAACAAATGATCAATGGGAAAGGAAATTGCCTTTGTTACCTGGTGAATACCTTACTAGTATTTGTATCACTGATATGAAATCAGCAAATAATACAATTATCATAGGAACAAGTTTAGGATATTTAAGATTTTTCAATCAATTTGGAGTTTGTATAAATGTTATGAAAGTATTACCAATTATCACATTAATTGCATCGGCCACAAACAATTTATTTATGATTAATCAAGTTTCTTATAATGTTTATTCATACCTGATAATTGATATTAATCAAGATTATAAATATATCCAACACAATTCACAAATGCCAATAAAAGAAGCGGCCCCATTAATTAAAGGTATTTTCTTCAATGAATTTAATGATCCATGTATTGTTGGCGGAGAAGATGATACTTTATTGGTGTTACAATCATGGAGAGATTCACAAAATGCCAAATGGATACCTATTTTGAATTGTCAATTAGCATTAACTGAATATGGATCTAATGATAATAAGAAAAACTGGAAATGTTGGCCATTAGGTTTGGTGAATGATAAATTAAACTGTTTAATTTTAAAGAATAATAATCAATATCCCGGATTCCCATTACCTTTACCTATTGAATTAGATATTGAATTGCCTATCAAATTAAAACACGAAGAAGATGAAGCCGAAGAGAACTTTTTACGTTCTTTAACCATGGGTAAATTAATTACTGATTCATTGAATGATGAATTAAATGTTGATGTTGAAGAAGATGAAGTCATGGAAAGATTAAATCAATACAGTATATTATTTGATAAATCATTATTGAAATTATTTGGGGAAGCTTGTAAAGAAAGTAAGCTCGGTAAAGCATTCAGTATTGCAAGACTTATCAAAACCGATAAAGCATTATTAGCTGCTTCAAGAATATCCGAAAGAATGGAATTTTTAAACTTGGCTACTAAAATTGGTCAATTAAGAGATCTGTTGGTTGATATAGATAGTGATTAGGAATTATCAAAACACGTATATTGTAAGTAAATAATAACAAAATAATTTAAACAATCATCGAGTAAGGAAAAGAATTTAATGTGAAGGTAATAAAAACATAAAAAAAATTAAGACATATCCATGTTGAAATTTAAATTTTGACAAAAGAATGACACTATTAATAATATATACAGGTGATAAATGAATGGATGAATATAAATGAAATGGATTATAATGTCTTCATGTTCTTCTTTTATTGGTTTTATTCTATAACTTGTTGCATGGAAATTTTACAATTGTTTTCTAATAAAGTTAAGAACAATTGGAGTGACCCATAAAGCACCAGCAACGATACCAGCAAATTTCAAAGTATCGTAAGCGTATTGTTCTTGTAATTTCTTTTGTTCTTCAGTTGGTTGTGGACCGCCGTACATAGTGTATTTGATTAGTTTGAAATTGAAAGTTAAAAAGAAGTTGAAAGTGTCAAATGAATGGAGAACGAAGAAAAAAATTTTTTTTTTTTTGCTTTGATTTTGGTTGCCATTTTGGCACTACAGCAACAAAGAAGAGGAATAAAAATTGACTGCTCACTTGCCGGTCCGATCCCGTCGCGGGCTTGTCAGTGAATTATATTTAGTGCGGGAACGACCTGGCTTGTCAAACGAAAGAGAGAGAGAGAGAGAGAGAAAAAAGAAAAGAGAAGAAAAGACAATCTAATGATCATGAACAATTTTTTTATTGGTATACTATTGAGTAAAGAATATTTTTACAACCAAAATTATTAAAGACAACCAATAATAATTCGTATGACGTCAATTAAACCGTTTCAATTAGAAGATTTATTTGAACTAAACCCAGTCAATTTAGATCCATTAACAGAGAATTTCAACATTTCATTCTATTCCCAATACTTGACTGATTGGCCACAGTTGTTTTATAAATCAGTTGAAACCCCCAATAACGAATCAAGTGGATATATGATGGCTAAAACAGAAGGTAAATTATCCAAAAAAGAATGGCACACTCATATAACTGCCGTTACTGTAAGTGATAAATATCGTAGAATCGGTTTGGCTTCGAAATTATGTTTAGAATTGGAAAATTTGACTCAAGTTAAAGATACTTTATTCATTGATTTATTTGTTAAAGTTACTAATACTTTGGGTAGAATCTTGTATGAAAAATTGGGGTATAGTGTTTATAGAAGAGTGGTTGGGTACTATGGTCGAGAAATGCCAGAGGATAGAAATAAAATTGATGATGATATAGATGCATTTGATATGAGAAAACTGTTACCAAGAGATGTTGATAATGAGACAATACGTAATAATGGTGAAAAAGTCTATGTGCTACCTAATGAAGTAGTTTTCTAGATTGTTAGATAATATACAGATAATAAATCTCCAGATTTCTTACATACACCTCTTAAGAAGAAGGTTGGACGCACCCGGCGGAACAAGGGAACTCTCCCGCCACGCAGCACACAAGGGTCAGCCATTTCTTTTTTTTTCTCTTCTTTTCCTCCACCGAATTATTCTTTTTTAGTCATACACACACGCAACGAATAATCACACTTGTTTCTGCAGCAATTATTACAAAGTTATAAAGCCAGAGAAAGAAACAAAGGGAAAAATTTTTTTTGTTCTTTTTTTTTTTTTATTTCAAATTGCTTTCATTCTTTTTCTTTTTAGATTAATCAACCAAATAATGTCACATAAAGCTTTATTTAAAGGAAGGAGGTTTGATAGAGATGGTACTCCATCCAATTCCTCGAGCAGAGCTCAATCAGTGTCAAGAACTCCTTTGAGATCTGACGATTCAGATTATGAAAGTGATGCTGAAGAACAAGATTATATTCGAATTGAAGAATTATTACGTGAAAAATTATCAAATTTACATCAACAAGAAGTTGAATTGTCTAAAGAAGATCGTATTAGTGCTGGTGATAGACGTCAACACGAGGCTTTAAGTTTGAATAGAGCCAGAATTCAAGAAAGTTCAAGTATTAATGATATTATTTCATCGTTGGAATTCTCGAGAAATGATGTTTCCCTGCAATCCCGTGAATTATTATTAGCTCAATTGTATAAAATTATTGTTTCAAAATCATTGGTTGTTTATAATGAAGAACATACTAGTACCCCAGATTATGTTGATGAGGACAAAGTTTCAAAATTAATCAATGTTTTCACTACTGGTAACTATAGAAGTGAATTGGAATTCTTGTACTTATATCGTGCTTTGGTTGCATTGATTTGTAGTGATATTGAAGAATTTGGTGTTTTAGTGTCAACAGAATTACTTAACCATATTGAAAAGCTTATCACCGAACCAGCCAATAGTATTGTTACTAATGAAAATAAAGCTCAAGTTATTTCTGGTTATGTTACTTTAACTTTGGTTTTGCATAGTGGCGCTTCTAGTTTTGGTATTGAGGATCGTGTTGCCATGTTGATGGAAATTGGAGAAGGTTATACTGCTAGTGCCACTACTTTGAAAAAAGAGGTTGAATCAGGAGATCGTGAACATTCTACATTTATAACCGACAAAAATTTAGATAAAAAGTTGATTAATGAGGCTAATAGTAAAGTCAATGCCGAAGCCTCGGTTGCAGTTGCCGCTATCCATGGCGTTGGTTGTTTATTAACATTACTTCCACAAGGTGCATTTTTGAATGAAATTGTTGAAGATTTGATGTTTAAATTGGTTCCACTCTTGGATAATGATGAAGATAGAGATATTGCCAAGGCTGCAGGAAGAACCATTGGTGTTATTTATGAATTGTATGATTATCGTCAAAATGATGATGAGGTTAATGACGAAAACTATGATGAAGATTATAATGTCAATTCCCCATATTATGAACAAGAATCACTTCTAGCCATTTTAACCAGATTGCTTAATTTATCATCCAAGAAAGTTGCTAAAAAGGACAAAAAGGATATCAGTTCTGTATTTAGAAACATTTCTAATACCATTCATGCCTATACTAATCCAAAAGATAGAGAACAAATTTACAAGAGAACTCCGGACGGGCTTGAATTGCTCGAAACCACAACTGATCCGATCTATATCAAATTATCCAAATATAGATCATTAAAAATCAATAGTTGGTTCCTTTATTTTAGATTGAAACAATTAAGATGGTGTTTTAGTTTTGGACTCCATAATCAATTGGTTAGTAATGAAAGCATTAGAGATGTTTTGAAAGAACCAGAAAATGAATTCCATTATGGTACACAAAATGAGATCGATGAAAGTTTACTAGATGATGATAATTCTGAATTCTTACATGAATACATGGATCAGAAACATTCAAATGATGAAAAGACTCGTAATGCCAAAAGAAAGAAGGATAGAATGGTCAAAATTGGTGAACAACTTGAAGAATTAAATTTGACTACATAGTGTACAATTTTTGAATATAATGTATACGGATAATTGTTTTGTTTTGTAATTAATAGACAATTTCAAGTATGAATATTTCGTTTAACATATTAATTATTAGTCAAGGCGGGTTATGTGGATAGAGTTTTTTTTTTATTTTATATGTATATTTTATTTTTCACCCAACAATGATTCATGGACTGACAATGAAACAGGCGGGTAAATACTGTGGGTGAATAGACTCTTTGGTTTCATGTCAACCCTTTCCCCCATGGTGTCAAGCTTCGTCCTTTGATTAAACAATGGATATTGAAAGCATTTTGTGATACTTAGTTGTAGTATCATTACATCATGAAATATGAAATATGAAAAAAAAAAAAAAAAAAACAATTTGGTTTTGTAGAGCTTGCGCGTTAATCGTTTTCTTTATTGTTGTTTCCCATATTACGTAACCATCACACTAAATTGTAAGTAAAGAGACAACCTGTAAATATTTTCTATTTTTTTTCCGTTGTCTCTCTCTCACACACACTCTCTCTCTTTTGATTTCGTCACAGGATCATTTCTCATACTCACCATTACCATCACCATCATCTACAACTACAACTACAATCTTGACCTCTACTACGGGCAGCAGTTGGCTAGAGGATCTCATATTTATTCCATATCTCATACGCATATCACCAGATCATCCTATTATGCACATATAATTCAAACCTACTTTCAGAAGAAAAAAAAAAAAGAAAAAGAAAAATATCTATTGTTGACTAATCAGAATATACATCTATCCCATAATATTAGAATGACTGAATTATATTTCCTACGTCATGGTGAAAGAATAGATCACGCGTTACTCAAAGACCCTCAAGCAAAACCAATATTGGAAGAGTATAAAGATTATGATCCTTCTTTAGCCACTTCGGCAATTCCACAATTACAAACAGCTGTGGATGATTTATGTAATTTAACTAAAGCATTTCAAGATAAAGATTCAACTCAAAGAAAAAACGTATTTATTCATTTCAGCCCATATTTAAGATGTTGTCAAACAGCAGATATTCTAATAACTGAATTGAAAGCTTCATTTTTGGAGAAATTCCCAAATTATAAAGTAAGATTTCAATTATTGGGTGATTTTGCATTGAGTGAATGGATTCATGATAAAATGAAAAATAAACCACCTTTTGTTGATTCTGATGATGCGTATAATATGTATACACCTAATTTGAAATCTTTAAAAAATAAAAATGCTTGTTCTAATTTTAGACCAACAATCACTTTGGGTCCGTATAATGGTCCCGATTTAAGTTACAAAGATTATCAAGCAAGATGTAAAGATTATTTCCAGAAACTATTGGCAACTTATAATAAGCCTTCATATATCAGAAACCAAGATATTATTATTATCGTATCACATGGATATGCTATAAATCAATTTATCACATATTTTATTAATCATCCATTATTTGAAGAAAATCCCAGAAGCAGTTTTTAATTTTGCTCAGCGAGTATTAAAAGATGATATTAAAGACCCAGAAGATCCGAATGATCCATTTAATTATACTTGGAAATTAATTCAAGACGCATTACATTTAATCCATGAAGAAGACGTGGATACTACTTTGAATTTAGAAACGGATATAGTGTATTATCAAACCAATTTTATTAAGAAAGATGATGCAGCAGCCTTATCAAAGCCAAAGGAGTCCAATGATTGCAAACCAAGACCTTCATTTAAGATTAAGGAAACTTCCGCATCAAACCCAGGAGGGAGAGTACCTGTTCCTGCCAAGGGTAATTATATATGTGCCGCTGCAAAGGATTGGATTCCCAATGCAAAACATTTTAAAATTAAATCTGAGTTCAAAGAGAAACTAATGAATGATGAATCATTTAGAAAGAATTTCAGCATTACAAACCATCCTTCAAGACCAATTAGTCCTGACGTATCTCCTAACTCGGCTCCAACAAGAATAAATTCTGTTATTGATTTATCTAAACTTATGAGTAATGAAGATATTCAACCTATGAAATTAAAATATTCCAATACTTCTGAAATACCCATTCTGAAAATCAATTCTCGTATGAATTCACAAGTTAATCTTGCAAATTATGGAAACTCAAACATGGGTTCTAAAACAGGATCAATGGTTGATTTTAAAAATTTCATTAGTTCCCAGAATTCATCCAAGGATAATTCAACTGCCGATTTACCTAAATATATTGCATCATTACAAAATAGAAGTAGGTCCAGTTCAAATCCATTGATGAATGTTATGGTTTCGCATAATGCTGATGATTCATATTTCCCGTCACATATTGTTGGACGTGTCAAATCACCAGAGTCAGACATGTCTGTAGACGGATCTATAAGTGAACAAGATGAACAACTTGGTAGTATAAGTGAAGATAATGAACCACATTCAGCTGAACCGATTGGATTATTTGATTCCATGGTGGGAAGAAATTCACCAATTGAGCCATTAAATCGAGCACGTTCATTAAATAAAAGAAGAACAAATAGTCCGTTATTTGTTGCACAAACTCAAAGAAAACTGCAATCACTGTTAGCACAGAATTCATTCAGTCAACTTAGTAAAATTGCCCAAGATCCAATGCAAAAATCCTACAGTGAAAGTAGAGTCAACAAGGGCTCCAAAATCAGTAATGGTGATGATGAAGATAACGATGATGATGATCATGATGATGATGGAAGAATGTTTTCTTTATCTTTTAGTTCATCAATGAAGAAAGCTGTTAGTGAAAGGGCGCCGATTACCAATCGTCCAAGAACGAATTCA
The DNA here is from genome assembly GCF_000006335.3 of Candida tropicalis MYA-3404. Lineage (NCBI taxonomy): Eukaryota > Fungi > Ascomycota > Pichiomycetes > Serinales > Debaryomycetaceae > Candida > Candida tropicalis. The sequence continues at coordinate 1,218,632 of NW_003020057.1, read as the reverse complement.
TTCAAGTTGTTTCAATCGAATTCCAATGATAAACGTAATAATTCCTCCACTCGTTCAATGTTTTATAATTTTGACAGTAGTGGAGGTTCATCTTCTTCTGAAGATGATAGTGATAGTGATGATAATTATGACAATAATAATAATAATAATAATACAAAGAAACAAACTCCGAGATATACACCTAATAGAGATGATAAAGGCACCACTGACTATTTCTGGTTTGGTCAAAATAGATGAAATACAATCAAATTAGTATATAACTTTAAAACAAGATTGCTTTGGTGTGTTTTATGTTAAGAGTAATTCATAAATATATAGATATTAATTTATTAATTAGCAAAATGGTTGTAAAAAAAATAATAAAGTCAAACCATATTGGTACATTTCGCACGACCCTGACTAAATTGGTAGACAACTCCAAAAAAAAAAAAATGAATTAGAGGAATACAGAGAGAAATCGCACACTTGTGTTGCTAAGTCATAATCATACACGTCTTATCAGCCAAGTTGGGGATTTAGTCATGGCTACGATATCAAACCCACAGAGCAATTTGGTTCCAAGATCAAAGATATCAACGACATTTGGATTATCAAAAGATTTATCATCCCCAATTACCGTTAAAATATGTTATCTTGAATGTACAAAAGAATCAGTTCAACTAGTTCCATTATCTACGAAATTTGAAGATCCTTCAGTTTTCAAAAAATTATCACAAATTTATAAGAATTCTGATTTATTTGTTGAAATTAGGGTATATGATGGTAAGAATAATAATCCAATAAGTACTCCTGTTAGAACTTCATATAAATCATTCAATAATAAACTGAGAATTTGGAATCAATTTTTAAAATTGAATATTGATTATAATCAAGTATCAATTGATTCATATATGAAATTTACTATTTGTGAATATATTGATACTAAACCTAGTGTGTTTGGAGTAGCTTATTTATCATTATTTAATCATGAATCATCAACACTACGGAACGGATCGCAAAAAATCCCCATGTATACTGAACTAGATGCCACTAGTCATTGTCAGGATATACAGTACGGAGATTTAACAGGATTGACTGATTTGGAGAAAAGTTTAATTGACTATGAAAATGGTAAATATCTGAGATTAAATTGGTTGGATAAAATGGTACTACCAAAACTTCGTCAAGTAAATCCTAAAATTGAGAGTGACCATGATTATTATTTATATATTGAATTACCTCAATTTGAATTTCCTGTGGTATATTCCGATGTTACATATAAAATCCCCACAGTTACACCGATTACAGATCCTACACCTGCTACAGACGGCTCTTTGAATTCTAATATTATTATAAATTCAATTGAAATACCCATGTCAACTTCTACTGATCCTAAAATAATGAAAGTATATGATCCTGATTTTCAAATTACGGCTAATAATCATGCCAACCCCAATGCCAATATATTTGATCCAATTGAGTTGAAGTATCGAAAATTAGAAAGAAACATCAATAATAACTCTATATTAGATAAAGAGTTAAAGCCAACACCTGAATTGAGAGATGAATTGTTGCATATTTTAGTGAAACCTTCAAATGCTGAATTGTCAGACAATGAAAAGAATCTTATTTGGAAATTTCGGTACTATTTTAGTAGAAATAATTCTGTTAATGATCCAAGTAACAAGTCAGTAAAATCGTTCTTGCCAAAATTTTTGAAATCAATAAATTGGGAGAACGATTATGAATTGGATCACACTTTCAAGGAAATAATTCCCTATTATTGGAGTGTTGATAAATTACAAATAGGTGATGCTCTAGACTTGTTGGGTGATTACTTCAATCCGTACACTTTAGGGAAGCCGATATTTCAGGATGAGCCTCTGGTAGATACCTCCTCAAAAGATCCGAAATTAAAAGATGATGAAAAGAGATTTATGAAGATATTCAATAATGTGTGCTATTTAAGGAAACTTGCAGTGGAGAGATTAAGACTTGCAAGTAGTGAGGAATTGTTGTTATATTTGCTTCAATTGGTTCAAGCATTGAAGTATGAAGCATTGATTTATGAAAGAAGTCCTATTAATCTAGATAAGAAAAACTCAACAAATGGTGATGAGCTGCCATTGACATCACCATTGGCTAATTTCTTAATTGAAACTGCTGTTGAGAATGATAAATTGGGTAATTTCTTTTACTGGTATGTCAAAGTTGAGAATGAAGATCAATTGAATAACCCTCATCCTGATGGTGCAATTAAAATTTATTCCGTGATACTTAATCGATACATTGAAATGCTTAAAGCACATTGCCATGAAAACAAATTACCATATTATAAGCATTTGAAACATCAAATCTGGTTCATCAAAAAATTAACCGGTTTGGTTGAATTGTTAAGAGCCTCCTTCAAGAAAAATGAAGCTACGGCAAAGAAAGTTGAATATCTTCGAGAGTATTTAGCTAGTTCAGGAAACGGATTACTCAAATTTCCAGAACCTTTTCCATTACCATTAAATCCATCTGTTATAGTATGTGGATGTTATCCAGAAGAATCATCTGTGTTTAAATCATCATTGGCACCTTTGAAGATTACTTTGAAAACAATTGAAAAGAAGAAACCTACACATGCTACATCGCAAATATTTGGTAAGAAATCCAAATACGGCAAATACCCGTTGATGTTTAAGATTGGTGATGATTTAAGACAAGATCAGTTAGTTATTCAAATCATTAATTTAATGGACCAGTTACTTAAAAACGAGAATCTTGATTTGAAGTTAACTCCATACAAGATTCTAGCGACTAGTCCTATTGCTGGTTTGATTCAATTTGTACCTAACGAAACTTTGGATTCAATTTTGTCTAAAACATATCCTTCGTCAATTACAGATAGATCGTCATCACTTCCTCCTACTATTGCAAATAATGGAATACTCAACTACCTTCGATTACATAGTCAGGAGCAACAATCAGTTGAGCCCGTTTCCAAAAGTATACTAAGCAGTCACAGCAGTAGTACGGCAACACTTCCTCCACAACCTAAGCCTGCAATTACATCTGATTTGGGTGTCTCCCCAATACTTATGGAGAATTATGTTAAATCTTGTGCTGGATATTGTGTAATTACTTATATTTTAGGTGTTGGTGATAGACATTTAGACAACTTGTTGTTATCACCAAACGGGAAATTCTGGCATGCTGATTTTGGGTATATTCTTGGAAGAGATCCAAAACCGTTCCCGCCATTGATGAAATTACCAATTCAAGTAATTGATGGTATGGGTGGTTTAAATCATGAGAATTATAATATTTTCAAAAGTTATTGTTTTATAACATATACAACTTTACGCAAAAATAGCAATTTGATTTTGAATTTGTTCCAATTAATGTTGGATGCAAATATACCTGATATACAATTTGATCCACTGCGAGTAATTGAAAAGGTACAAGAGAAATTTTGTTTGCAAATGACTGAAGAAGAAGCCATATTACATTTCCAGGATCTTATCAACGATAGTGTTAATGCATTTTTACCTGTGGTTATTGATAGACTTCATAGTTTGGCCCAATACTGGAGGGCATGATGTCATGATCATTGGTTTTTGTGTTGCTTTTGTGTTGCTTTTGTGTATGCTGTCGAACTTTCCTGTTGATGCGATCTACTATTATTTTTAGTTTTTCTTTTCCTTCTTCTCTCATTTGATAGCAATTAAATAGTTTACCATTGATGTTACGAACGATCTCATCGACTGTGTGAATGTCTATGATACTGGATATTATGGAACTGTGAGGCTATTTTTAAACATTCTTCTTGAAGATGAAATTTCATCTGCAAAAAGATTAATACATCTCGCAGATATTTAGGTTCATTAGTGATTTGATTTTTTTCTTCCCTTCTTTATTACTGGTGTTTATGATTTGTCCCAATTAGGAAGAGAGAGACAAAAAAAATTAACACTTTGATTTTCAACTTGAAACTTGGTCTTTGGTAACTTGTATAATTAGGCTAAATTGCAGTGAAAGGTCCTTATTTTCACCATCTTTCTTTTCTCTTCTTTCATTTCTTTCTCATTCATCGTCAATTCAAACCACTGCTTCTGTTAGTTAATCACATCCCCCATTGATAGTGAATCCAATCAAGATCATTATACCAGATTATCAATCCATTTCGAGAGATTAACAGAAAACTCGTTAAAAAAAGAAGAATCAAGTCATATTTACAAATCAATAAAATAAATAAGTTGTTTTCTCATCACGTTCATTTAAATCAAACCCAGCCGTATTCATTTTTATAATTAACAGACTATTAGTTATTCGTTTCCTTTCCTTCGTTCGTTCGTTTTATTGTTTTTGTTCTTGTTTTTGAAAAATAAAAAGCACATCTATTCCTAGATCAATCCTCTTGCATTCACTTATTCATTCATTTATTCATCCGTAGTTTGATTTCTTAATGACAACAATAGCCATTCCTCCATTACCATTTAAAGTGAAAACTGTTGTTTCATGGGCAGGTGAAGAAGATGGAGATTTAGGATTCATGGAAAATGAAATAGTTGAAGTTTATTCCATAGTTGATGAAAGTTGGTGGAGTGGTAAATTACGAAGAAATAATGCTGAAGGAATATTTCCAAAAGATTATGTGGCCATTCTTGAAGATAAATTAAATCATTCAATGTCATCTTTATCATTACAAGATACTAGAAGTACTCCTACTAAACAATATGATAATGATTATAATGGTAGAAGAAGTGCTGGTGGAAATACTCCTTTAGGCGGCAGTTATCCAAGAATGAAAAATAATTTTGCCAATGATTCTATTGATTATGATGCAATTGATCAAAGTTTTGAACAACTGCAACAAGGTTATGAAGATGGTGGTAGATATGGTAAACCATATACGCCAACTAAAAATAATGTTCGTTCTTCAAAATACATGCTGTCCTCAATGAATCATCCAAAGAATAAATTAACTTATCAACAACAAGAAGAATTATTAAGACAAAAGGAAAAAGAAATTGAATATTTTAAAGCAATGCAACAACAACAAAGTTATCATGTAAAACCAAAAGTTTCAATGGATAATAAAAGACTATCATTTCAACATGTGCAAAGTAGTCCTGATGTCATTGGTAAACAACAGCAACAACAACATTATCAACAACTGGATTATAACTCACCAATGAGCATGAAATCCCCATCTTATATTGATGTTTCTCATACTTCAAAACAAGCCTTTAATACAACTATTGATAATGCATATTTACCTGATGAATATAGCAACACACCAACCAAATCACAAAAGAGGGCATCTGTTTCAAAAGAACATGACATACTTCAAGAATATGAAGAAATTGCCAGAAAGAAAGCACAATTGGAAATGGAATTGGAAAGATTAAGACAAGTTGAAAAAGCTGCTAATAAAATAGCGGAAATGAAAAGTCCTATTCAAAAGGATAATTATTCAATTGATTCTTATGGTACTGACGCATCCAAAAAATTTTCATCCAAAGATGATTTAAGTAAAAAATTGTCAAGATTTGCTACTGATGAATATGATGATGATGATAATGATAATGATGTACGTAGGAATCATCGTTCTCCATCTCCACGTGATGAATCTCCACCACCACCTCCACCACCAAAACATACCAAACCAGCTTATCATTATGATGAATTCAATAGATCTGGAAATATAAATGGTGAGAGTAAAGTACCATTTGATGCTGATGATTTTAGAATTTCAACTGCTTCACAAAGTAAAATGGATGAAGATGCATACCTTAAATTATCATTAAGACAAGAGGAGTTGAAAAATTCAATTAAATCATTACAAAGTGATGTTTTAAATTTATCAGAATTGAGTGCAACCAGTGCTGGTTCTTTCTATAGACATAAATTTGAAAAAGGATTCCAAGAAAGTATTCAACTTAAACCGAGTGTTAATTCTAGAAAAGATGATGATTTCAAAAATGATGAACTTGATAAAAAATCAGAAGTAATGGAAGCTGTTTTCCAAGATAAGAAATCAAAACCAAATATTTTCCAGAAATTATTACGTAAAAATACAGAAGAACTTAATCCAATTGAAAGGAAAATCCAAAAACTGAATGAAATTGATTGGGCTACTTTCAAACAAGATATCAATAGAATGAATTCCTTAACTTCACATGATAAACAAAACAGAACTAAACGAGTAGTAAGACAAGATGGTGGATTGATTATTAAACCATTGGATTATATTTCTGAAATCAACACTAATGAAACTGTTGGTTCAGATGATGTACTTGATTTAAGAAATGTTCAATACAGTAGAATCGATACATTTGTTCTGAGTTATGATCTTAGTCATGATTTAAATGAATTTATTTCTGATATATCTACTAAATTTCATTTAAGAGTTGTTGATCAAATTAGAGGTATTTTAACTCATTTATGTAAATTTGAAATCATTGAAGAACCTTCTAAAATTCTGCAAGTTAAACCTAAATTGGCTGAAGTTCAAAAAGCCGGCAAAGTAACTATTTATCAACTTAATTATATTTTCAAGAAAATCTTGGATGCATTAAGAATTCCATGTGAAGTTGTATTAGGATTCTGGAAAAAACCTAATGAATTTTATCATAATGAACAATATGTTGTTAATCATTGTTGGCTTTCAGTATTGGTTGATAATAATTTCCGTATAATGGATATTTATAATTTCAAAAACCCATCCATATGTAATTTGAGACAGGATAAAACCAATGAATTTTATTTCTTAGCTGAACCACTAAGTGTGGTATCAACTCATATTCCATGTATTATTGATTTACAACATGTTATGCCACCTATTGATCCAAATATTGCCTTTTATTTACCACGTACATATTCTGGATTTTACAAGAGTGATTTAAGTTTTAAAAATTTCAATAATGCATTGACTAGATTACATGATTTGGAGTTGTTTGAATTAGAACTTAGTATACCACATGATGTTGAATTATTTACATTAGTTAAAACATCAAAGATAACATCTAATGAATTAAGTTTATGTCAAATTAAATGGGTTAATCATAAAAGAGTAGCGAAAATTAAAGCAGTATTACCAGAAAATGAATCAGTGGGTGTATTACAAATATTTGCTGGAGCCAAAGGATTACAAAAACATTTTGATAATATTCATGAATTGGCAATTGTTATTCCATTAATGCATCAAGGTATTTCAAAACAAACTAAATTTGTACAAAAATTTCCAACTGTTCAAAGTCAAAGAAATGATTTATATATTGTTAAACCTCAAACAAGTAAAATCATTGCTAATAATTTATATAATTTTGAAATTGAACAATATCCATCTACTGGGGTTAATTCAGGATCAGGTTTAATGAATCAAGATTTTAAATTAGTTATTGAATCACCATCAGGAAAATATTTGAAATTAAGTAAAGAAGATATGACTAAACCTTATGGAACTTATTCATTAAATATGAAATGTCATGAAACTGGTATGTATAGAGGTTTAGTAATTGGTGATAGTGGTAACAGTTGGTATGTTTTTGCACAATGGGAATGTGTTCAAGGCACAGTCACTAATTAGGAAAATCAATCCCACTGAGTTGTTGTTGTAAGGCATTTAAGTTCCTTATAATTATCATGTAAATTAATAATATTGCATATCTATAATATATATATATATATAATAAATAAAGTTAAAGAAATATATTTAATAATTAGTCTATTGATTTGTATGTGATTTACGATCTCGAACTGATGATAAATTCAGAGTATCTTCCCCTTCAACATGAATAACTTCATTATCAACTGATTCACTTGAAGCAATTGATTTTTCTTCATCTTGTTTTTGATTATCTTCAGCATGAATCCATTTCTTCATAAATTTCACCAAGACATTAGCAGTTATAACTTGTTCAGCTTGATATAAAACTAAAGGAACTAAAATAATACCTAATTTTGGATTATGAGAACCATATTGTGAAGAAACTAAAGAAACACCCAAAGCTGCAGTTTTAGCAGGTCCACATAACATAATAGCAACAGTATCTTTTCGATTATAATAAAATGGACGAAATATAAAATAACAAATTTTATAAAAATTTGAAGAAGATTCATTTGGTTCATTGAAAAGCCATTTTTTAATCCAAATTGGTCTTGAATACATATAAGTTATAATTGTGAAAAATAAATAAATTCCAATATTGAAAAATACTAAAAAAATAATTGAAGCATGACTAACACTCGTAAAAGCATTTTGAGCAAAAGCAGTTGAAAAAGATTGAAACATAATTAATAATAACATAAATGAACCAACTTTATTTAATTTAAAAGTAGTTAAACACCATTTAGTTTGAATTGGGAAAATATTTTGTACAACTTGACCAACAAATAATGGTATAAAAACAGATAATCCCAATTGTTTCATTGTTTCAGCATATAATTGTTGAATAGTTGAATCACCATTTGGTTGATGACTTGGATTACCAAATTCCCATGTTCCTTTCATATACATTTGTAATAAAGCAGGGGTTATAAATGCTCCAAGTATATTACCAATGAAAACTTCACATAATGTTAAAATATCATTACCATCAGCTAATTTCGTCATAACAACATTTGAACTAACAGTAGTTGGACAAGCATGAGTAACAATCATACCAACAAGTAACCAATCATCAATTTGTTTATTATGAGCATGTTTAATACCCAGACAAATACCAAATATAATTGAACTTGTTATTAAAAATGACATTGATAATACTGTAAAATGAGCTCTCCAATTAGCTGCATTAACAACTAATTGTTTTGAAGACATTGATAATCCACTAATTAAAAAAATTACAGCTACTGCTCCATATCCAATACTATATTCTGCTCTTATCATACCTCCTTGTTTAGCAAATTGTGGATATGAATGAGCTATTGCTATAAATGCCCCAAGAAATAGGAAAAACCATTGACTTATTAGAAATGATATTGTTTTGGATATCCAAGAATATGTTTTTGTTTGTTTAAATTCTTCAAATGTCATATTATTATCATATGTTATAATAAGTTGAATGTCTAGTTAAAGAAGAATAGCTTATCAATAAATTATTCTCTTTTTTTTAGAAGAAAAAGTGGATAATTGCTGGGGTTTATATCAGAAGACGTTATTCGCTTGTTTTTTCTGGTGGTGGTGGTGATGGTTCCTTTTTTGCGATCTAATATTTCGAGTGTTCGGCCCGGATTCATACCAAGAGATCTCGGCGCGGCTTATGCTTTTTCGATTGACTAGAATTGATTCACCATCACCATCACCGGATCAACAATAATTTCAAGGGCAATTCACCGAAACAACAATAAGAGAAAAGAAAACAGGGGGGAATAGGCTAAGCGGAAACATTGCATAAATAATATCATTGACTATTCTATTACGGAACGCAAATTATGGTGTTTAATCTAGTATTAAGTGGTAAAGTAGTCTCGGGTATTGTCAAACAAATAGCACGTGAGTTGTACACAATAATATTAGACACACATTACCACATATTGTATAATCCTAAATTGTGGATCATATTTCATAACTTGTTCTAATGACTGAAGGTGATCCGGTGTCGATTTTGATTTAAAAAAAAAGTAATATCTCCCGGGATTAATATGTTGACTTCCATTCATCAAATAAAATATAGTGCATCACACGACCTTCTGTAGCCAAAGTACACGCAAGTGCTCACACACACACACACACACACACACACATCAAGAAACTAATTTTCCACACGGTATCAATCTAATCATCATCAGCATCTCATAGTTATATCACTCCCAACAACCATGTCCACAGCAGCGGTTGAATCACGAAGACCCGAGAGTAAGTCAGTGTCGTCAGCATCAGCATCATCGAGTAGTGCACCACAAGTACTAAATTATACAAAAGAAAGAAAAGTAGGAGAAGGTACATATGCTGTTGTTTATTTAGGGAAACAAGTTTCAACTAAACGTAAAATAGCTATTAAAGAAATTAAAACAGGATTATTTAAAGATGGATTAGATATGTCAGCATTAAGAGAAGTTAAATATTTACAAGAATTAAAACATCCTAATGTTATTGAATTAATTGATGTTTTTTCAACTAAAAATAATTTAAATTTAGTATTGGAATTTCTACCTTGTGATCTTGAAGTTTTAATTAAAGATAAATCAATAGTTTTCAAATCTTCAGATATAAAATCATGGTTATTAATGACATTAAGAGGTATTCATCATTGTCATAGAAATTTTATATTACATCGAGATTTAAAACCAAATAATTTATTATTATCACCAGATGGACAATTAAAAATTGCTGATTTTGGTTTAGCTAGAGCATTAGGTAATCCAAATGAAGATTTATCATCAAATGTAGTTACAAGATGGTATAGAGCACCAGAATTATTATTTGGAGCAAGACATTATACAGGAGCAATTGATATTTGGTCAATTGGAATTATATTTGCTGAATTAATGTTAAGAATTCCTTATTTAGCAGGTAAAGATGATGTTGATCAATTAGATGTTACATTTAGAGCTTATGGTACTCCAACTGAACAAATTTGGCCAAATGTTTCAAGTTTACCAATGTATAATTCTTTACATGTTTATCCTCCTCCTTCAAAACAAGAATTAAGAACTAGATTTAGTGCAGCTACTGAAAAAGCTCTTGATTTATTAATTTTAATGACTCAATTGGATCCTAGTAGAAGATGTGATTCTACTCAAGCTCTATTACATGATTATTTCACTGAAAGTCCTCGTCCTACTGATCCTGAAAATTTACCTAAAAAATCATCAAGTAATAAAAGAGAAAATGAAGATGATGATGGAAGTTTAAATAATAAAAGAACACACGTATAGTTGTGTTAATATCTATGTATTTATATATATATATATGGTAATTTATATAAAGGATAATAAATTGTGGAATTATTTTTCATGATTGAAGATTTTTTTGGTACAGTTTGTAACTTTATGTGTTGTTTTATCGGCACCTTTATGTAAATTATTATTTAGATGTTTAGAATGTTTCACAAGTTTATCATCTAATTCATGTAACCCTTCCCTTAATTGGAAAGTTTCATGTTCTGAAGATGAAGCATCAATCATAGGAAACCCCATTATTTTTGACTTTAAAAATTTAATTGTAGTAAAAGAATATAATTATTTGAAATAATAATGAGACAAACAAAAGAATAAAATATCATCAATGGATTGGTGAATAATTTATCAACAATTTATACTCTTCTTATCATTAAAAAAACGGTCATGACGTAACATAAAGATGATCTTACTAAAATGGAAAATCATAACCTTACTGCATCATCATATTCCATCTATTCCGTATCCTCTCGTGAATTACTTTTTTTTTTTTTTGCTTATCCCAGGGTCATCATTTATGTAATGTATACTTATTAAAAGTCTATCAAATGCAAAATCTATTTATGGTAAATATCTCTGACATATTCTGCTATAGCCCAAGAAGCTGTTAATCCTGGACTTTCAATGCCCAAAAGATTAACAAATCCTGGAAATCCATCTTCTTCTTTAATTACAAAATCAGCAAATTTTGAAATGTTGTCTTCTCTTGACAATATTTTTGGTCTGACTCCAGAATATGAAGGATGTAAAGAATTAAGAGTGATATCAGGGAAATATGTTTTTATAGCTTCATAAGCTTTAGATAAATTCTTTGGATTTGGTGTATAATCAATTTCATTTGCCTTTTTAATATCTAACCATTCTAAATCTGGACCAAATCTTAATTGGCCACCTAAATCAAAAGTTAAATGGGTACCTAATGAAGCAGCATTTGGATTAGGACATGGATAAATCAATACATCAGTAACTTTTCCAATTGATGTTTCTGGCAGATAACTGAAATAATTGCCTTTAGCAAAATATCCTTGATAATGACGTTCTTTAGGTAATAATAAATTAGAAACTTCAGGAGCATATAAACCTGCTGAATTAATAACATTATCTGAAGTTACTTGCATTTCACCGGATTCAGATTGTAATGTCAATGTATAATTTGAAGTACCTTTATTATATTCAAGATTTGTTAGTTCTGTATTTAATCCAAGAGTACCATCATTATTTTCAAATATAGATTGATGGAAAAGTGTATAATCATGAGCTGATATTATCCCCGTGGTTGGACTTTCAAGAATAGCAGATTCAGCTCTAATTAATGGATATTTTTCATTAGCTTGTTTAGTAGTTATAAAATTAACAGGTACATCTACTTCATCACTAATTTTTTTTAATTTTTCAAGATATTCAGCTTCTTTTTCATCTTGAGCAACTATCCATTTCCCACATTTTTTCAAAGGTACTTGAAATTTCCCATTTAACCAAGCATCATAAATTTTATTTTTACCAAGTATACAAAGCTTTGATTTTAAAGAACCAGGAGGATAATAAATACCAGCATGTATAACTTCTGAATTTCTAGATGTTGTTTCCATACCCAATTGTTCATTCTTATCAATTAATAACACTTCATTACCATCTTGTTGTTGTAATTCCCCAGCAATTGCCGTACCAACAATCCCTCCACCAATTACAACATGGGAGAAATCCGATGATAATGAGTTACATGTATGAAAACCACGTTTTTTGATCAACAGTCTAAACATCTTATTCTAAAAAATATCAGAAATCAATCCTGAATTTGTCTCTTTATTAAAGATCTTATATTGGCTGCCTAATTGTTGTAAAAAAATAAAAAATAAAAAGAAAGATCCAATCGAGAATCGTTGTTTTTATTTTTTAGGTTCCTCTTTCCATTTTGGTATTTTTCTCGGTCAATAACTCCGGGGTAGTGTCACGTGATATAATTAACAAATGTAAGCCAAAATAAAAAATAAAAAAAAAATTTGCAGCAATAAGCGAGGAGAACTAAATAATTTTTGATTATGATTATAGTAACGTTTTAATTAATTGATCCATAAAGTACATTGACGAATGTAAAGACGGGTAAAAAAACAACAAGAAGAAGCAATATAAGAGCAAGTATAAATGAAATAGTGACTTATATCTCTTGTAAGCATTACATAATCGTTGGGGGACTTTTCTGGATATTTTTTTTTTTTTTGCAATTATTTTGGATTGAATCATGATATAATTTTATTAACGAAAGTCTTTGATTTACAAAAACAAAAAAAAAGGTTTTTAGAACCGAACTATCCATGGACATTATTGAGTCTAGACTGGTTATATAATTCTTGAAATGGGTGATCATGTGCATGACCCTTGATATATATATGTATATAATGAAATTGATTTCTTTTTCTGTTTGGATAGTTATGTCATAGAGTGGTGTATTATACTTGATCGACATATTTAGTGTAACATTCTAATATGAAATCAATAATGAAAACAAAAAAGAATAATTATTCCTACTGGATTACTTCCTCGTTACGTTAATATAATTTGATTGCGGTTGGTTTTTGTTCATTATTTGCCACCTGCATCGTTCTATCCCTCTAGAAAAGATGGTAGTATTGGAATTTGATCTGGTATATGTAATTAAGAAGCTTTTGTCACCTTTGAGTATGAACAACGATAGTATATTTCTCAATACCAAATCTTAAATCAGAAGGGTCTAATGAATGATTGTAATTTTGATATGTGTGGCCATTGATGTAAAAGGTTACATTGGTCATAATATTAAAGTTAAGTTTTGGTATTTCCTTGATAGGATATAAATTGTGTGCATATTGAAATTTAACTAATTTTTTTTTTTGGTGCAATTTTTTTACGAAATTGCACATTAAATTAGTAATAGAATAATATAATTGATGTAATATCAATTGTACCACTTTAAGAGTCAACATTTATTTATTTCTCTAGTCGATGTATAAACATTATCATAGTTTTTATTGGGTTATTATCTTTTTGTACACAGAGTACCCCTGGGTGGAGGGTGGATGTATTGTGCCGTTTGTGGAACAAGAACAAGAACAAGAACAGGGCAGGCAAACAAAAAAACCCTTTATGTGTCAATTTTCAATGTAATGAGTGGAAAAGGCAGAAAAAATTTTTTCTCCCTAGTGTAACCGAGAGAAGAAGCCACTCGAGTAAACAAACAAAACTGTGACGATGATGTAGGCAGCCACAAGTAGTATTGGTGTTAGTAGTAGTAGTGGTAGTGATAGATAATTACAACCTGATCGCTCTTCTTTTGATCACTATGTGTAACCTTAGTAAGAAAAATATACATGGAAAGATGCTTGGAACTACATAAGCATTGTAAATTAGTATTATCCTGCACATAACCCCTATAGTTTAATTAGACAACAATAAAAAATTAATTTACTAACATAAAGGGTCAAAGAGAGAAAAGACAGTGAGAAGCAAAAAAAAAAAAAAAAATAAAGAGGACACACAGAAAGAAAGAAAGAAAGAAAGAAAGAAAGAGGAATTTGTTGTTCTCTGAAAAAAAAAAAGAAAACAAGAAAAATTCTTACAACCAAAGTTACAGACAACCAACCGATAGACAACCAATCTGTTGATCATCACCATCATCATAATCATCATCATCAATTATTATTCACACACACACACATATATATATATATAAACACACATAGACAATGAGAAGTATTAAATCAGTTGTTGTTGGAGATGGTGGAGTTGGTAAAACTTGTTTATTAATCTCTTATACCACCAATACTTTCCCAAATGATTATATTCCAACTGTTTTCGACAATTATTCTGCTTCCGTCATGATTGATGGTGAACCTATCAAATTAGGTTTATGGGATACCGCTGGTCAATCAGAATACGATCGATTAAGACCGTTATCTTATCCTCAAACAGAAATATTTTTATGTTGTTTTTCAGTGATAAGTCCTGATTCTTTTCATAATGTTAAATCAAAATGGATACCTGAAATCTTACATCATTGTCCAAAAGATATCTTAATTTTATTAATTGGTACCAAAATCGATTTAAGAGATGATTTACATGTATTGGATGAATTGACTGCTCGTAATTTAAAACCAATCTCATATGATCAAGGTAATAAATTGGCTAAAGAAATTGGCGCAATAAGATATATGGAATGTTCCGCTGCTACTCAAGTTGGCGTTAAAGAAATCTTTGATTATGCTATAAGAGCAGTATTAGATCCTCCAAATACAAATAAAAATGAATATATCACCGATAGTGTACCTGGTATGGGAGTTAATAATAATGCTTATAATAAAAATAATACTTCATCAGAAAAAAACTATGGTGCTACTACTGGTAACAGTGGAAGTGCTGTAACTAAAAAGAGAAAAGTTAGAAAAGCTAAGAAATGTACCATATTGTGAGGAAATGATAAATCAAAAAAAAGGAGATCACACGACATTAATCACCAATATTTAATAATTTGAGATTATTAATTGTTATTTTTTGATTGATAATAGAGGTATATACATGATGATGATAATGATGAAACAAAAAGAAGAAGAATCTGTTATTCATAAAGATATATACACATATCAATTTCCATTCAATTTCCTGTTTGTTTATTATATTCTGTACAGTAGTTTACCATTTGCATTTCCCATTTAATTGCAAAAACATTAAATCCTCCATATACACTCATACACATATATAACCATTTTTCCATTCTTGATGTATTTTTTTTTATAAGACCCTTTTTTTATTCATTTAGTTTGAACTATTATTATTATTATTATTATTATCATTATTATTTAGTTTGTAGTTTATTTTTGTTTTATATTGTTCAATCTTTACATTTTGCTTGACTTTGTTTTTGTATAATGAATTGTGGAGATCAATATATATATATATATATGTCTATTTGAAGAGAGCAGCTCTTGAAGGATGAACATTAGGTGGAGGAGTAGACTTTGAAGTTGTAGATGACTTTGATTTGGATTTACTATCTTGAACTCTTTTCTTTCTTTCTTCATAAACTTTTTCATTCTTTTCTTTTAATTTAGCTAATCTATTTTCTGAATTACCACCACCACCAACAGTTAATTCAACATTAATTTTTCTACCTCTTAATTCACTATGATGCATTCGTAAAGCTAATTCCATTTTACTTTGAATTTCTTGATTTTCATTATCAAATTCTAAAAATGCAATACCTTTATCTTGTCTAATTCTAATTCTATCAGGATTACTATTTTTAAAATGGGAAATTAATTCAACTTGTTTAATATCATAAGGTAAATTACCTACAAATAAAATAAATCTTGGTCCTTTACCTCCATTAACTCCTTTACCTTTTTTACCTCTTCTTGTTTTTCTCTTCTTTTTAGGTTGATCTGATGATTCATCTGTTGTATTAGTTGCTGATGATGATGATGATGATGATTGTTCTTGTTCTTCTTCAAGTTTTCTTTTCTTTTGTAATTTTTCTTCTTTTTCTGCATCTCTTTCATCTTTTGATTTACGGAATTGAAGTGCTTTTCTTTCTTTCTTAGAAAGTTTAGCCGTTGTCGGTGTTTCTGTTATTGCTGTTGTTTTTGTTGTTGATGTTGGTTCTGACATTGTCGTTATTTATAATTGGTTGACGATGATGATGATGATGATCAGAGAGATGAGGTAAATCTAATAATTGTCAAAATAAAAGCGATGACTTGTAACGAGTGAGACAGCAAAAAAAAAAAAATTCTTCTTCTTCTTCTTTAAAAGTTGAAATGAGAATAAGAACGTGTACACAGAAGAAAAGAGGAAAAAAATTATCAATAAAGTGTAAATATCAATTTTCATTTAAAAAATCCATCAATCTGTTAAATTTAATTTAAATTACATGAATATTTCACCAACTAGACATAATAATAATAATAATCAAAAACAACAACAACAATATAGACCACTAACATCATCATTGTCTAATCTTAGTCAAACAAGATCAAGACTGCCTTCAAGATCAGTATCTCCTTTTCCTTATAGATCAAGATCAAATGAAAGATCTATTACCAATACATCATCATCATCATCAACAATAACAACATCGACTTCAGGAATAACACAGGGGAATAAGTTTCAAGATCATGATCATCCTAGATTAATCACTCGTCATCAATTATCTAATATGATTAAAGAACAAGATAAAAGAGGTAGAAGTCGATCAAGAGAAAAGAAAATTAATCATCATGATTTATCAAATACAATTGATTCAAATAATACTATAAGTTTAATGGGGTTTAATATTTCAAATAAATAAATAAAATGAATAAAGCTCACTAAGGAGTGTGTGTGTGTGTGTATGTACTACGTCGTGTTTTTAGTTTCTAGTTTGTATTATTAATATATATATAAGTGAGTTGGTTATTTATTCAATTATTTATAATTTATCTAATAATTTAGCATGTTCTTTAATTAATTCTTCATGTTTAGATCTTAATTCAGTATAAGCTTGAGATACTTTTTGTAATTTATCTTCAAGTTCTTTATTATTATCATTATTATTAGAAGATGATCCATTTTCAACTTTTTTAACTGTTGAATTTATATTTGAAAGATTTTTAAATTCTAATTCTTCCATTTGTTTATTATTTAACCAATTTTCAAAATCATCATCATTCTTTTTATTATTAGATGTTTGAATTTTACCTGGAATATCTAACATTAATTGATGATCTTCTGGATTTGTACTAGCTAATACTCTTTTAAAATTAGGAATCATTCTATGTTTTTTATCTTTATTATTATTATTTTTAGTTGTTGTTGTTGTGGTATCATTAATTGATAAATCAAATCCATTTGGTACTGTATCTACTGCAATGAAAGAAATTGAAGAATTACAAGCATTAAATGATTTAACAACTTGTTTAGTAACAATATCTGAAACAAATACTCTACCTTGAGAATCTCCAGATATTATATTAGTACCATCTAATGAAATTTCCAATTTAGTAACTAATATTTGTTTACCTTCATTTTGTTGTTGTTGTTGTTGATGAGGAACAAAAGTGTTTTTCAAATTTGGATCTTGATCTAAAGTTATAATTTTATTCATACCTCCAATACTTTCTAAAACCGAAGTATGAGGATTTATTTGATATAATGGTATTGTTCTAATCAAACCATTTGATAAACCAACATACAATGCTCTATTTGAAGGATCTTTAGTTATACATTCAACAGAATCAGGTAAAATAAATGTAGTTAATAAAGATTTAGTCATAATATCATAAATTCTAACAGTGTTATCTTTTGAAGTAGTATATAATTTTAAATCATTTAAAATTTCAACATCATTTAAAATTAAATCAGTTAATGGTAATGTATTATCAGTAATTTGCCAATATGGTTTAACAATATTATTATTATTACTATCATTCTTATCAGATTTATCATTATAAATTGAAATTAATTCATGTAAATTCCAAATTATACATCTTGCATCTTCACCACCAGTAATTAAAAATGTTCCACATTTAGAACTTTTAATAACGGTTATTCCTTGATAATGAGCTTCTTTAACACATAATAAATTACCTGAATTTAATTCCCATATATATAATTTCCCACTTTTTGATCCACCTACTAATAACCAAGGAACTCTATAATTACTTTTATTATACAATTCATCATCATTATTATTATTAATTGATGATATAGGATGATTAATTAAATTCAAACAAGTTAATGCTTCAGGTACAGGTATACGTTGATCAATACTTTCTTTACCAAATGAATAAACATTAATTAATGCTTTATTAGGAACACAACAAAATATTCTTTCACCTGATCCAATACCAGTTAAAACAGTACCATTTTTAAATGAATTTGCTTGACGAAATGTTGAATATTGTTTTGATGTATGAATTGATGTAATATATCCATAGGATTCTTGACTATGTTTATCATTTGGATCCCCTTCTCCAATATAAAATACTACTTCATCCATGATTGGTAAGTTAGTTAGTTGGTTGGTTGATGATGTATTGTTAAAAAGATGAATAGATGAGATGAGATAATGAAAAAAAAAAGAAAATTCATGCAAGAAAAAAAAACAAAATTCCACGATGGATTGAAGTCGCAGTAAAAAAGATAGGAATATTCGTCGTGGTGGTAATGGTGGTGATGGTCGTGGTGGTGCGCCCTAGATGGTACCAATGATCGTGTTAATGTACAAGCAGTTGGGTCCGTCTAATCAAGGGTTGCCACTTTTGTTTTGGTTTTTCTTTTCTATAGACAACACAGAAAAATTTTCCAGTATGCTTTTTTTTTTTTATTTCAGCCAACCCTTTAACCAACTTTTAGTTAAATAGAGATAAATCATGCCAGTTAATTTCTTAACTAGTGTTGTATTTGATGGACCTGAGGTTATTCCATATTGGAAACAAATTAAAGAATATGGACCTATAGTAGGACCAATATTATTAACTCTTGGAGGATTAAAATATTATTCTCATGGAGCTACAAATACTTGGGATCGTGATATGCATGGGAAAGTATTTATGATAACCGGAGGTACTAGTGGTATTGGTGCAGAAATTGTTTATGAATTAGGTAAAAGAGGAGCACAATTAATATTATTAACTAGAAGAACAAATGATCAATGGATAGCTGAATATATTGAAGATTTAAGAGATAAAACAAATAATGGATTAATTTATGCTGAAGAATGTGATTTAAATTCATTATATTCAATTAGAAAATTTGCTACTAAATGGTTAGATAATACCCCACCTAGAAGATTAGATGGAGTTATTTGTTGTGCAGCCGAATGTATTCCAAAAGGTGGATTAAAACAATTTACAATTGATGGAATTGAAAAACAAATGGGTATTAATTATTTGGCCCATTTCCATTTATTAACTTTATTGGGTCCTTCATTAAGAGTACAACCACCAGATAGGGATGTTAGAGTGTTAATTGCTACTTGTTCATCACAAAATTTAGGTGATGTTGAATTGGAAGATTTATTATGGGAAAATAAAGAATATCCTAAAAATCAACCATGGAAAATATATGGAAGTTCTAAATTATTATTGGGATTATTTGCTAAAGAATATCAACGACAATTAATGGCATATGAAAGAAAAGATCAAACACCATGTAATGTTCGTATTAATATGGTTAACCCAGGACTTGTTAGAACGCCATCAACAAGAAGATTTATATCAATGGGTAGTATATGGGGGTTATTTTTATATTTAATTATGTTTCCAATTTGGTGGTTATTTCTTAAAAGTGTTACACAAGGAGCACAATCATTTTATTTTGCATTATTTGCACCTATATTTATGAAAATTGAAGGAGGAAATATTATTCAAGAATGTAAAATTATGACAAAAGCAAGAAAAGAATATACTGATGAAGAATTACAAGTGAAAATATTTAAACAAACAGAAGAATTGATTAAAAAAATTGAAATGAAATCAGCTATTGAACGTAAAAGACATGAAAATTCAAGTAAATCAAAACAAGAAAAGAAGAAAGAATTGGATAGAAAGAAAGATATTAATATTAAACCAGAAACTCCTGAAGAATTGGAATATAAATTAAATACATTAAGAAACCAAATTGGTATTGGTATTGGTAATGGTAATAATGGTGATCCTAATGAAATGCCATTATTTCCCGATGATGAAGCATTAAAGAGTGTTGGTAATAGTGGTAGTGGTAAAAGTACTGCAATTAAGCAAAAATCAAATAAAACCAAAAGGAAATCTAAAAAAGTATAGGTAATATATTAACAACTTCTTGGGCTTAAAATAAGAAATATCTCTAGTGCCGTAAGGTTACTTGGTTATAGTTGCGGCAAATATTGATTTGTTTCTGTAGGCAATTTTGGAGAGAATGTTCCGTTCCCCTCTTCTTTGTCATCCTCCGCTGAGTGAGATCTGGATCTGGACTGCGCACTACCAGATGGGAGTAGATTCGAGTTATCCCGGGTATTGTTGTACGAGTGATTAAGACAATAAATAAAGATGGCATTCTACTACTACAAAGTAGAAGAAAAAAAGTGGAGACTATTATAGTATAACGCATGATATGGTACATATTGCCTAATGGTTATATATATATATATATATATATATATATATAAGACCAAATGGATGAGAATTGTATGTTAGCGGGTAGTCTAAAAGCGGATATGAAACAAAGGGGGAATATAAGCAACAATAGAGGATAGTTGAATGTGGTTGCCCCCCATTTTTTGTTTTATTAGTTCATTTGTTGAACTGCTCGTCAACTTGAAGTATCATCATCATGATAGTAGTGATAGAAGTGTAGTAAAGATAATTACTAATTTACCAGTAATTTGATTGGTTAATTATTACGTCGGATAAGTTGTCGCGGTTATTCACAGTACATTATCACCGTGGAAAACGAGAAAAAAAAAGATAACACAAGTACACGACTAGTTAATCTCGTGTTGTTTTTGGTGAGAGAGCTTATCACAAACAAATTAGAAATTAGAAAAACTCATCAGCGAAAAACAATGATGATTACTCACTTTAATAAAATTAACATTAACATTAACATTGAAATCATAATCAGAATCAAAATCAAAATCAACGCTAATGAAAAAAATTTTTTTTACAACCGATTATCAAAGCAAACACAACACTAAAAATTAAATTAAATTTAATTTAATATTAGTGGTTTTTTACTCTTCTTACTCTTTAAATCCATATTGGTTGATTCATTGATACTTGTTCATCAATATTCATCCTCCTCCTCCTCCTCCTCCTGTCCATAGATCACATTCATCGCTTTTTAGATCATTGTGCATTAAATTGGGGCAATTAACTTTTTAACATTTTCTTCTTTTTTTTCGTTCCCATCTTTCTATTCCAACGACCCTTTTTTGTCCACAGAGAAGGTAGACAAAAAAAAACTCAGCAACGAAAGAAAAAAACTCAACGATATATTTACAACCAATTTACCGCCAATCTGATAACCAACAAGCTATTATCATTATTATATTACTACACACTGCCTATAAACCATGACTACTGATACTAATCAACAGCAACAGCAACAACAACAACAACCCATTTCTTCATTAACTAAATTATTACATGAATCTTCTTCAACACTAACTACTCCGGTCCTATCGAAAAATCCATCAGAAGTTTCTTTGAATTCTCAACATGTTAAATCGTCTACTGTTTCTGGTGTTAACTCCACTATAAATTCACCACTTTCTGAAAACAACAACAACAACGGTAACGATAACTCATCAGCAGGTATCAACATAGCTTCATCAAAACCAAAACCTCCAGCAATAGACACATCTGGCTCTACTAATAATGGACCTCATATAATACATGGTTTTGATCCTTCTCCTTCTCCTTCTCCAAATACAAAACCTTTCCCAAGCACCAACACATCTTCATCTTTCACCCCAACTTCTCCATTTACAAGACAATCTTCAAACTCTTTTTCAAGCAATCATGCTTTTCAAAACCCTGCTAGATCAACTATAGCCAGTCCAAGAAATATTAGAAATAATTCAGTTAGTCATTCTTCATTTTTCATGGGTGGTGAAAGTTTATCTACTTCAATTCCTTATTCTGCTCCTGGTGGAAGAGGTAATTCAACCAGTCATAATGGTAATTCCAATGGTAATTCTACTTCTTCAAATGGTTCTCAACTTCCTTTACAACGTGAAGGTTCATTTTCTTCTTTAAATACTAATGATAGTGCTGGTAATTATTCAACTTCACATATTCCAAATTTACCAAATGGTCAACCTATCAATTCTATTCATTTCCAATCACCCCAAGTCAATGCTTCAAGTATTGATTCTAGATTTGTTGTTTCCAAACAAAGAGTTGCTCAAGCCCATGCTCAAGCACAAGCTGCTCAATTGAGCAGTTCACAAAGATCAGGCTCTCAAACTGGATTATCATATTTGTTTTCATCTAAAAATAAACCGGCAGTTAAAAGGGATTCTGTCACTGATTTGGGTTCATTTTATAATAATTCTTATCAAGATAGGGATCCAACTTTACCTGGCTCTTCTCCAAACTCATTATCTTCGGCAGAATCAAACTTATCATTTAGCGCCAATAGTAGTGCACCAACAAGACACAATTCTATGGCTAATTTAAAGAGATTTTTCAAAAAATCGACTCCTACTGCTCAATCACAACCAGTTCAAGTCCTGAATTTATCTTCATCATTAAGATCTGCTAGTTCAAGTTCTCATATTAATGCCATGAATATTCCAGGTAATAAGAATTCAAATAATGGGTTCAATTCTCCTTCTTCATTTAGTGCTACTACTTCAAATGCTTCTTATTCTCAATCTCCAGGAAGTATCACTAATAATAGTTCTATACAAACCTCATCATCAGTAAGTCGTAATTCTACTTTACAAAATAAAATCAACTATCAAGAAAGACGCCAATCTGTTCTGGGGATTGTTAATGGATCTCAACAATTGCCATTCTCAAAAAGATACAGTAAAGCTGGTGAAGATTTGGGTGCTGGTGCAGGTGGTTCAGTTAAATTACTTACTAGACTTTCTGATAACACAACATTTGCTGTTAAAGAATTCCGTGCCAAATATCAAAATGAATCTAAACGTGATTATGCCAAAAAGATTACCGGTGAATATTGTATTGGATCTACTTTAAAACATCCAAATATTATTGAAACTGTTGAAATTTGTTATGAAAATGAACGTATTTATCAAGTTATGGAATATTGTGATTATGATTTATTTGCTATTGTTATGTCTAATAAGATGTCTCGTGAGGAAATAAATTGTTGTTTTAAACAAATATTAGCTGGTGTTCATTATTTACATTCTATGGGTTTAGCCCATCGTGATTTAAAATTAGATAATTGTGTTATTGATAAAAGAGGTATTGTTAAAATTATTGATTTTGGATCAGCAGTAGTTTTTTCATATCCATTTACCAAGACATTAATTGAAGCACAAGGTGTTGTTGGTTCAGATCCTTATTTGGCTCCCGAAGTTTGTGTGTTTAATAAATATGATCCAAGACCAGTTGATGTTTGGTCGGCTGCTATTATTTATTGTTGTATGATGTTGAAGAAATTTCCATGGAAAGTTCCAAAATTATCTGATTCAAGTTTTAAATTATTTGCTAGTAGAGGTGAATTTATTCCAATTTCTGAAATGTTGAAGAAGACCCCTAATGATATTGTGGAAAAATCAAATAGTAATGGAAGTGGAAGTGGAAGTGGAAATGGCCTTAGTAATTTACAAGACATTAGTGAAGCTTTAGAAGAAGAAATTACTGCTACTCCAAAGGCAGCAAAAGAAACACCAAAACAAGATAGTAAATCATCACCAGCTGCTTCTACACCTAATGGTAAAGATCATACATCAAGTGAGACTGGTGCTAATAGGTTATTATTGGCATTACCAGAAGATTGTCGAAATGTCATTGGACGTATGGTTGAATTGGCACCTGCATGTCGTATTACAATTGATGAAGTTTTCAATGATCCTTGGTTAAGTTCAGTTTCAATGTGTACTGTTGAAGAAACTTACACTGGATCAAATGTATATGAAGTTGTTAAATGTGAAGATCATGAACATACACAAGTTGATCAATCAAAAGCACATATTGCCGCTTTTGAAAAGAATAAAAAGAAATAATCTTAATATTCTGTATTAATAGACACCGTTTCCAACAAAAAAAAGCAAAACAAAACAAAACTGATATCCGAACTCAGGGTATGAATTCAAGATATCAACTTTTTTTTATTTTCTTTATAGTATTTTGCATATTTTTTTTTATTATTATTACTGAATAAATATTATGATATTATCATTGTTATAAAAATAACGTATGCAATATTTTTCTTCTTTTTCATATCTTCTTTTCTATATACATGAACACTTTTTATTTAGGAGAATATTTAATCTATGGAACAACAGTAATACCGACTTGTTTGGCCGTACTAATGATGGAACCAACAATAGCTTTCATATCGACATTTTTATGTCTATCATCAGTTTTTTTAATATTAGCAATTTCCCAAACATGTTTTAAAGAAACTTGACCAACAGGTTCTTTTAAACCAACACCACCACCTTTTTCAATACCAGCAGCTTTTAATAATAACCAAGAAGTAGGAGGAGATTTCATTTCAAAAGTAAATGTACGATCAGGTTTAACTTGAATAACAACAGGAATTGGTATTGGTCCATTATAAATTGATGAACGAGCATTAAATTCTTTACAGAAATCAATAGCTTTAACACCTTTTGAACCTAATGCTGGACCAACTGGTGGTGCTGGTGCGGCTTTACCTGCTTCAACTACTAATTTAACTAATGCACCTTTTGTAGCCATGATTATGAAATGATCTATCTATTTATCCAGGAGCGGATGTATGAATGTATGTATTTAATTTCTGATATTGGAATGAAATTTTTTTTTTCTTTTCTTTCTTCCTTTTTCTCTCTTTCTCTCACTCAATTGGAGTTTGTCTCTTTAACAAGTGAGAAAGAAATATTGAAACACACACGACTTGTTTGATGATACCTGAAAAAAAAAAATTCAAACCAAAAAAAAAATGAGAGTGATGATGATGATGTATTAGTATCAGTATATTACTATTGATATATTAAGGATAATATAATAAAGATGAGTAAATCGCTTCCATTAAATTCAAGAGCCAAAACTACCGCATTAAAACAACCACGTGAATTATTTACATATTCACGAGATATAGAAGGGAATTATCATTATGAAAATGCAGAAAGGGAAGCAATGTCATATTATTATTTACCTGATTCATATATAGATTATGGAATTGATTTACAATCAGGATATTCTAAATTTAAACAAATTCCAGAAGAAGCAAACACTAAAAGTTTTAAATATTTATTAAAAGCTATACAAAATTATGAAATTAAACAAAATAAAAAAATCACAAGTGATATAATTACATTTAGAGGAATTATGACTAGAATAATGAATATACCTTATAATTTAACTGATCCATTAGATCTTTATATTGTTGTATTTGATGGACAAATTTTTATTGATTTTGATAATGAATTAGAAATGAATCGTAAAATTGAACAAGAACAAAGATTAAAACAAACAAATACACCTGAAAAATATGAATATATTAAAAAATGTCAATATTCAGGTTATAAATTTGAAACTATTTCAACTATTTCAAAACCTTGGAGTGAAGTTAGTAGATCAACTATTGAATCACGTAATAAGAAAGTAGTTAATAATTATGAACAATATCTTTCTGTTATTAGAACAGGAATTGGACAAGTTAAATTAACATTAGCTGGAGAAATTGATTGTTGTTGGGATTATTTACCTGATGATGGTAATGGTAATGGTAATAAAGAATCAACTAAAAATTTAAATCATTATGTTGAATTGAAAACAAGTAGAATTATTGAAAATAATATTCAATTAATAAATTTTGAAAAAAAATTATTTAAAACTTGGTGTCAATGTTTTTTAATGGGAGTTGGTAAAATAATTTATGGATTTAGAGATGATAATTTATTCTTAAAAAATGTTGAAATTTATAATACTGAAGAAATCCCAATATTAATTAAAAATAATCCTTTAACTGATCCAAATCCAAAAACTGGCGAATCTTCAAAAATCGGTAAGAAAATCAATTGTACAAATGCTTTAAAATGGTATGGTGCTGTTGTTGAATGGTTAAATGATTCAATTGATAAAAATAATGAAAATAAAAGTTATCGTTTAAAATATGATCCTGTTAGAAAATCTTTTACACTTGATGAAACAAATGATGAAATTAATTCAAAATTAAGAAATGGTGATTTATTAACTAATGAATTTGTTGAATGGAGACAAAGTTTAAATAAGTAATTCATAGTAATATATAGATATAGATATAGATATAGATATATAGATGTATGTCACGTTGAAATGGATCACGTTATTATAACTCACGAGTGGTGTTCACATGATCTCGTATAATTCGCAGATTTCGGTATTAAAAATTACACAAATGGTAAAAAGGGGAGAAGAAGAAGACGATGAAGATGAAGATGAAGAAGAGGAGAAGAAAGAAACTTTCTTATTTTAACTGACAGTTTATAATCATGGTCGTGTATATGCACACAACGAATCAAATGTGTCTAGACCGTAATTTGATTAATAATAACTAGATGAGAGAATATTTTGTACACTATGAGATTTAGATTATGCCGTCAGGAGGGGGGGGGGGTGGATGTACAATTGATGAAGAAACGATATTACATGGCAAAACTTGTTGGCGGGTAAGTAGATGAGTTATTGTACGATAGATTGCTGTTATTAATGGTAGTTTGCTGGATGGGCTTATACTTATAATTGCTGAATATATATAAATTAAGTTAAGAATGTATCACAAATGACAATACCATTTGGATGAGGTGATTAACAATAATTATTCATTGAAGATCACGCCGAGACTTGATTTTGATGAACAGATGAATAACTTTAACGGGCTTTGTTTAATTTACAACTGATAAATGGAATAACGGGTGTGTGTGCGCGTGCGACTTGAAATTTAGTATGCTAATAAAAAAATTAGAGATAAACCGAGGAACAAACAAAGAACAGAAAAAAAAAATAAATTACTTCTTTTGGTTGCTAATACCGCAAGACAAGCTGGAATTGTTCCCCAGAAAAAAAATAATAATATCACAGCAATTGAAATTAACCAATGACGGCATAGTTATAACTAATACAAATTTTTGTCTAGACAAGCAACCTTATAATATAATACAACCAATAAGGTGTTAATTAATATTAACATAATGCTTATTAATCAATTGTCGAACTGGATCTCTGTAATTACAATAAGGCTTGTAAGATACTACTCCACAATTGTCAAGACCAGACCTCCGTGATGATACTTGGAATGATTGTAAAAAACCACATGAAAAATGATCCTCACGCGCGCACGCACACACATCCACACCCACAAAGTGAAAAGTAGAAATTTATCCTTGTTATTTTTCCATTACAGTAGACAACCCCCGCCTAAACTTCTTTTGTTGTTTGTAAAAGGAAAAAAAAAATGGCAACCCACTTTTAAAATTTCAAAGTATAAATACCCCCGTGAATTCTACCAAATAAAAATCAATTGATTACTAAAAAGTTTCTCCTCTTATTCTTTAATTTTTTTTCTTTTTAGTTGTCATATTTTTATATTTAATTTTTATATAATTGTCTAACAACAATCTCATATCATAATGGCTCCAACTTTTACCAATTCAAATGGTCAACCAATCCCAGAACCATTCGCCACTCAAAGAGTAGGTCAACATGGTCCATTGTTATTACAAGATTTCAACTTGATTGATTCCTTGGCTCATTTCGATAGAGAAAGAATCCCAGAAAGAGTTGTTCATGCTAAAGGTTCTGGTGCTTATGGTGTTTTTGAAGTTACTGATGATATCACTGACATTTGTGCTGCTAAATTTTTAGACACTGTTGGTAAAAAAACTAGAATTTTCACTAGATTCTCTACTGTTGGTGGTGAAGCAGGTTCTGCTGATACTGCTAGAGATCCAAGAGGTTTTGCTACTAAATTTTATACCGAGGAAGGTAATTTGGATTTAGTTTATAACAATACCCCAGTTTTCTTTATTAGAGATCCATCTAAATTCCCACATTTTATTCATACTCAAAAGAGAAATCCAGAAACTCATTTGAAAGATGCTAATATGTTTTGGGATTATTTGACCAGTAATGAAGAATCCAATCATCAAGTTATGATTTTATTTTCTGATAGAGGTACTCCAGCTTCTTATAGAGAAATGAATGGTTATTCTGGTCACACTTATAAATGGTCCAACAAGAAGGGTGAATGGCATTATGTTCAAGTTCATTTCATTACTGATCAAGGCAACAAGACTTTAACCAATGAAGAAGCTGGTTCTTTGGCTGGTTCCAATCCTGATTATGCTCAAGAAGATTTGTTTAAAAACATTGCTGCTGGTAATTACCCATCTTGGACTTGTTATATTCAAACCATGACTGAAGCTCAAGCTAAAGAAGCTGATTTTTCGGTTTTTGATTTAACCAAAGTTTGGCCACATGGCAAATATCCATTGAGAAGATTTGGTAAATTTACTTTGAATGAAAATCCAAAGAATTATTTTGCTGAAGTTGAACAAGCTGCTTTCTCACCAGCTCATACTGTTCCATACATGGAACCATCTGCTGATCCAGTCTTGCAATCCAGATTATTTTCATATTCTGATACTCACAGACACAGATTGGGTACTAACTATACTCAAATTCCAGTCAATTGTCCGGTTACTGGAGCTGTTTTCAACCCACATATGAGAGATGGTGCCATGAATGTTAATGGTAACTTGGGTAGCCATCCAAACTATTTGGCATCTGACAAGCCAATTGAATTTAAACAATTTTCCCTTCAAGAAGATCAAGAAGTTTGGCATGGTGCTGCTACTCCATTCCACTGGAAAGCCACTCCAGCTGATTTCAAACAATCCCAAGAATTGTGGAAAGTTTTAAAGAGATATCCAAATCAACAAGAACATTTGGCACACAATGTTGCTGTTCATGCATCTGCTGCTGATGCTCCAATTCAAGACAAAGTTATTGCTTATTTTGCTAAAGTTTCACCAGAATTGTCCAACCTTATTAAAAAGGAAATTTTGGAATTATCTCCAAGAAAATAAGTTGATTTGATATTAACATTATTATGAGGTGCAAATATTCTTAAACTGAGTGAGTTTCTTTTATTAATTTTCTTTTGATATTTATAGTTTTGTAATTTTTTTTTTCTTTCAAATAAATGGAGAATTATTCTATTGTGGATTTACTGTTGATGTAGTAGTTTATTGTTTGATCTCTGTTGAAGACGAGTGGTGATGGTGATGGTATTAATGATGATGATGATTCATGTGAATCATTGTTGGGTTCCAAGGAAGTGCGTAATTAAACCAGAATTATTGAGGTGGTTTGTTGTTATTCACGCGCCCGGTTATCCGAATGACTACCACGACCGGTACCACCACCTCTGGTACCACCACGACTTAATGCCCGATTGAGGAGAAAAGAACAAATAAAAAAAAAAAAATCTATTGTTTTAAATTTTAGCCATCTTGCGCGCCAAAATAAAATAAAAAAAAAAATTTTTTAGCTCAAAAAAAAAAAAAAAAAAAAATTTTTTTTCTCTCACTCATTTTACTCACTGAAAATAATGAAAACTAAAAGATTCATCATCCTTCATCATCTACAATCAATATTTTCAAAATTACTATAATAAGACACATATTACAGAAGTATAGCGATCTATAACAAGAAGTATCTGGAGAAGAACAAGAAAAAGAATCATACACATATAAATAACAGGGAATAATCGGCAGGAAAAGAAAATAAAAACTATAACCATGACAGCATCGACACAGTTTAATTATGGAAGAAGAAATTCAAATGTAACTCCTTACACTATACCAACAACAACTTCTAAACCTCATCATAATCATACTCATACTCACAATCAACATCATCATCATCATGAGCAACAGTCACCTATAATGTCAAATTATCAATTACATCATCATCATCATAGTTATAATTCAAATAACTCGCGACACAACAATAATCACAATAATACAAATCATCACCAACATCAACACCAACATCAACATCAAAATCAAAATCAGCATCAAAATCATATACATTCTCATTCACATAGCCAGAGTTCTGCGCCAAGCTCAGGACAATTTATTTCATCCCCACCATTATCAGCATCAGTACCCACATTATCAAGAGAATTTGTTGTTCGGAGAATAAGTGAAGGAGAAACAGGTAGATTAAAAGAAGAATTAAGATGTGAAGCATGTGGTAAAGGTTATAAACATATATCTTCATTAGCTAAACATTTATGGGAACATACACCTGAATGGAATGTAACTAAAAAATTATTAATTTCAAAACATCAACAAGTTCAATTATTAGAAGCTGCTAGTATTTTAGTTGGAATGAATGAAAATAATAATGGTAATAATGGAAATGGAATGATACAAAGTCAACATCAACAAGCTGTTCAAAGACATATAAATCAACAACATTCAAAAATAAAATCTTCACTGTCTGATATTAACTCAAATGGAGGATCACCTTATTCACCGCCAAATTCAAACAATTCAACTCCTTCTATAATAAATACCGATGATCATATACTGATGAATCATGAAGAAAACCTGTC
The DNA here is from genome assembly GCF_000006335.3 of Candida tropicalis MYA-3404. Classification (NCBI taxonomy): domain Eukaryota; kingdom Fungi; phylum Ascomycota; class Pichiomycetes; order Serinales; family Debaryomycetaceae; genus Candida; species Candida tropicalis. The sequence continues at coordinate 1,187,486 of NW_003020057.1, read as the reverse complement.
GATACTGTTTAAAAATGGATACCATAGTAATAATAGTAACAATAATGGAGGAAAATATGAGGATGATGAAGAAGAAGAAGATGATGATGATGATGATACAGAAGATTATGATGGACAAAATAGATTAAATCGTGGACGTTTACGTTCTATTTCTCATGAACCTCCAATATATGAAAAACATGAAGTTACATCACCTATATTAGAATCTGAACAAAATAATGGGAATAAATATGAAAATTCATCAAATTTAAAATCGCCAAATTCAACAAATTATCTAAATAATGTGAAATCTGAATTACCAGTGAAGACAAATTTTTCAGTGATGAATGAAAATAAAAAAGAAACATATGTTGAAGAAAGTGTAATTGGTACTATGGAAGCTTAAAAAAAAATGAATCAATATACTAAATTTGTTGAAAGATCAAATAGAAGAGTAAATGATAGTTATTGAAAATTGCAAAAATAATAAAAAAAAAGAATATAAATTCCTGAAACATGAGAAAACTTAAAAAAGAAAAACAAAAAACAAAAAACATAAAAAACTTGAATGATAGTAATAAGATACTTTATTTTTGCTTCTAATATATAAATAATACATATAATATTAATAACTGATAATCATACTTGGTATTAAATAGACATTTTAACTATATAGGAAAGGTACAGACTTCGGTCGTGATATACTACCGCGGCATGCCACGCGCGACGCACAAAAATGAGAGTTTAATCCCCCCATCGTCTTCTTCATCTTGATCATCATCATCATGAAGGAAGAAAAAGAGAGAAAGAGAAAAAAAAAATTTTTTCAACCTTCACATACCTCTTTTTTTTTTCTTTCTTTCTTTAGCCATCGAATACTTCAATTGGATCAATAAAGAATCAATAAAGATATTTATATTGATTAGAAGAAAGGAAGAGTTTTGGCCTTGATCAAATCTACAGATCAGACATCTTTTACTTCTGACGAACCGTTTTGGTAAGTCAATAAAAGCTTGACTTTATTATTCCACAAGTATTCTATTTCAATGTCTTTTCATTTGATTCTTTTTTGTTGATATTTATTGGAAGATGGAGTATTTGTAAATTAAACAAAGGGGTAAGACCCTGTGCATCATAGTACATCAGAGATATAGATATTTAATTATCACAAAACTTTCTGGTGTCTCCAAGAACACATACATTTTATATACATATATATATATATTAATGCTCTCTCTTTCTCTCTTTCTTTCTCTTTTGTATTTGATTTAACTATTTACATGAACACTTTATTAGTTTTTGTTGATTTATGTTTCGTATTCTTTAGGAGGTATAATTTTACCTTCTTCACCACGAATAATTTCATCCATTAAAGGTTGTGATTTAATTAATTTTTCTCTTAATTCCATTTGTTCTTTATGTTCTAATTCATTAGCTAATTGTTTTTGAGTTTTTTCTTTATTTAATTGTAATTTAGCTTGTTGACGAATAGCATCTTTAATTGGTCCTTGTCGTAATGCTTCTCTTTCAGCTTGTTGAGAATAATTAATAAATATAAATGCACCAAGGGCAAATGAACATGATAATCCAAGTGTTATTTTAGATGCTGTTGACATTATATATATATATATAGATATGGATATATCACTATGATGATATTAAAGAATTCTTTTCAAAAAAAAAAAAAGGATAATTTGGTTTGAGTTATGGGGTTTGAAAATTCCTAATGTCGTGAGTTTTTTTCCCTTGGCTTGATGATGATGATAATAGTGATTTGAGTATTTTTTTGGTATAAAGTACACGCTACAGATCGGTAACTGGCGCATTCTATTTCAAATCATCTTTCAAGTATTCGTTTCTTGAATCATACATATATATATATAAACATGAGCGAGCGGCTAAGCTTGTTACTTACTATAATTGCTCTTGGTTGATGTTTTGTATCATGGATGGTTGAAAACAAGTGGGGAATTGAAAATCCTTCACTTCCAAGTCGCTTTTAATAACTTAATCAACAATATGGGCATGATAATGTCAATAACTGTTTCTTTCTTCGACACCTCAATGATAGTGATTAAATCCTAAGCGAATTATCTGGTTATGAAAAAAATACTTTAAGTTAGTTAGTAATTTTATTAATTATAAACACATCAATATCTCTAGATAAATTTCTTTTCAGTTTAATTAAGATGTGATCGAATTTTTTGGTATCAAAGATTTTGCAGTATTTCCGTAATGAATAAACAATTTTCCGTAGTTCATTGAATGGTTTATTTTTACGTAGATCTTTGTTAAAAAAAAAAAAAAGAAAGAAACCCACCCTTCGTGGACATTATCAGGAATTCTTCATCTTATTTCAATGATATGTAAATCAATTATCGTGATTTCCATCCTATTTCCTATGGAATTAAATGTCCCCCGGGTTGAGGAGGATCGTGATCGTGACGGAACAATCAGACGCACTAAATTTGATGTAATATGACGAATGATGTAATGGCTGAAAAAAAACATAAAAAATATAATGTAAGCAAATCAATTCGACATGGTTTGCATTGCAAGGAATTACATAGACACTGGTTATTGATCTAGTAGGAAGGCTATGGTAATTGAATAGGATGAAACAAAAAGGGGTCATATCTATTTTTGTAATATTACATAGAGCCGAAGTTGCGGTTTTTTTTTCAAATCTCATACTTTTAATAATGCAAATGATAAATGATCATAGTTATGGGTCATCCCATTATATATTATATAAACGTCGATACTTCCATTGACAAATTTGATTGAAAATTAAAGAAAAATCATTTCATTAATTTCATCAATTTCATCAATTTCCCTCTTCTTGTTCTTCTTCTTCTTTTTGTTATTCAACCAATTGAATTTTGTATTGTATCATAATCACAAAAACAAGAGAGTAACAATACTGTTCCGTGATCCACAATATTGAGTCATAATTATCCACCAACCCCCCAGTCCTTCGTGCCACCCTTCAACTCACCATTGATACCTTTGAAGTAGGGAGTGTTCATTATACTACACGTCTAGAAATAGAAAACAATTTTGCTTCAGCCAATTCGCCTGCAGCTGACCGAAGCCACCACCCGTCGACCCACGCACCCGCCAAGCGACACAGACACAATTAAACAAACAAAAAATAAACGGGGCGAACAACGGACAACCAACGACAACGAAAAAAACTGACAACCATAATAATAAACTCGCACACTCGCACACACCCACTCAGGGAAAAAAAAAGAGATGACTATTCTTACAACAACAACGAGGACAACAGTTAATAATTACAACCAATCTGTTTCATCATCAACAAGAACAACAAAAACAACTTTACTAGATTCAACTAATAACAACAATTACTTTCCACAACCACCACTAGCATCACCACCATCATCGTCACAGCTAAAACAACACCCACTCATGTCAACAAACAATTTTCAGAAGCCTCAGGTGTCAAATCTCACAAAAAATTTGTTGTCAACCTCCTCAACCTCCAGTGGGAATATAACTCCCGTGGGATCAAGTGAGAATCTAATTAATCAGCAACCTCCACCACCACAAAATATATTCAACAACCCTTCATCTTCAAGTCAATCTGATCATCAACATATATCTAATAAATTCATACCCACTAATAATTACAATAATACTCAGGATTTTACCAATTCGTTTAATAGCGGAAGTTTTCATCATCAACAACAACAACAACAACAACAAAATCACCCACATGGGTCAATTGTAACAGATTCAATACATTATATTCCTTCATCCCATAATACACCAACTGCAGTTAGTTCTTCGTATACATCTCATCATTCTTACACCGCTTCACTACCAAGTGTAAACAATTTCATTTCTCAACCCACCCCTCAGCCCATGTCAAACTCAAATTCAATATCTAATTCAAATTCAAATTTTAGACCTCCGGTAGTTATACCGAATCCTATCCCTACTACAAATGTGGACAATGATACAGCAAATAGATTTACAAGTTCATCATCTACTTCATCATCATTAACTCAACCTTCATCATTTGTTACACCTAATCAACATCCACCAATATCTTTTCCGCAGCAACAACAACAACAATTTCAACAACGAATTCCAAATTCTCTTCCAAACTCATCATTACCAACTTTTAAACCTCCACCACTTCAATCTACTCAACTGTATAATTCTAAATTTCAACAACATCAACCAGTGGTTAGTGAACAACAGGTTCATACAAGCGGCTCAAACACCCCGGTAGAAAACCAATCACCCCACGCACAAATGTCATCCTCCTCATCATCTTCATTTTCACAACAACAACAATTATCAGGACAACCAATAGAAAGACCTCATGTTAGACCTTTTCATTCTACTTCATCTTTACCTGTAGGTAAAAAACAAAACATTGCACATTCTTTCCCACAACAATCTTCTGTACCACAATCCCAATCATTGCCTCCACCGCCACCTTATGTACCACCTGAACCTGATCATTACATGACATATAGCGAATTTTTGGAGAATTTAACACTTAAAGATAGTCAAGATGGATCTCCTAATCATGATCAACATTTAAATATTGTGGAATATCCCGTAAATGATTTAATAGTCATGTTATCTTGTTTGTTGACTAAAATAATTGAAGCCAATGATAAATTACATCCAAATCATTTTGAAAATACTATTGCCATTCGACAAAAACTTAAAGAAGAAAAAAGACTAAAGAAATTACAGAAAAGAAACAAATTACAAAATCAACCAGATAATGATAATGATGATGATGATATTGAAATTGATAGAAACGAAGAAAATAGTGGAATGGGAAGTAATCATGATAATAATAACAATGATATAGAGGAGGATGAAGATGTTGACGACGAAGATGATGATGATGAAGACGACGAAGACGATGAAATGAAGAATAAATATTTAGCCAATGTTTTGGCATTTCATGGGACTAATGTACCTGGTATTTCATTACAAGCATATTTAGCTCGTGTTTTGAAATATTGTCCGGTTACTAATGAAGTTTTTTTATCTTTATTAGTTTATTTTGATAGAATTGCCAAGAAAGCCAATAATTTGAATCAAAAGAAAAAGAATAGTAATTCAGATACTAATGATCCATCTAATTCAAATGAATCAGAGCAATTGTTTGTCATGGATTCGTATAATATTCATAGATTAATAATTAGTGGAATCACAGTATCATCTAAATTTTTCCTGGATATCTTCTATAAAAATCTTAGGTATGCCAAAGTTGGAGGATTACCATTGGAAGAATTGAATTATTTAGAATTGCAATTTTTATTGCTTTTAGATTTTAAGTTGATGATTTCCGTTGAAGATTTACAAAATTATGGGGATTTATTGTTAAGATTTTGGAAAAGAGAACAAGTTGCAAATGAATTAGTTCCAAATGAACAAAAATAAGTTAATACAAAAAAAAATAATAACTCGTTCATGAATTTGCAATATTAATATAGTCCCTATTTGTTTCTTTGATTATAATTCAATGTGTTTTGTTTTTATATTTTTAATTCTTCATTTATTATTTGATGTTGTCCTGTCTATCATATTTATGTACTTTGATTCCAACTCCCCCCCCCCCGCCATTAGTTCACCTTTTCATGTCATGTTTGAAGATGATGGTCTCATTTAATTCCTAATTCTAATGTTTCTGGTTCTTATTGTTTTAATTTCATTCTGTTTTAATTATCATTTAGTGAGTAACATTTTATTTGTAAATTAATTAAGAAAAAAAAAATTCTTTAATATATAAATTTATATAGCATTTATTTCTTGGTACATTGTAATTCGTCATCGATGATTAAAGTAGTCAAAGTCTTATAGCATAAATACCGACACATCCTTCAAATTAAATCACTCATAAAGGAACTATATTGGATGCTCTAAAGCCTATCATTGCATTCATAAGTTCATCAATTAATTAAACCAAAATGTGTCAATTTCCTAAATAGGAAACATAATATCAAGGAGATAAGATTTCGCAGCTTCATGAAAGAAATTGTGTTTCCAATTATCACCAATTTTTATTTGTTGTTTTATGTTTTTGCAATTTATGGAAATATAAAGCAAACCAAAGAAATATATAAGCCCTGTTTAACAAAACTATGTTGAATGATTGTGCAGTCATAGTATATAGTTTGTCTTAATTTTTTTTTTTCATACGAGGCTAAGTTTCGAAATAGTAACCATGGTTAATAATACAATAAGGCTTATTGAATTCATTAAACAAGGATTGATTGAGTATTTGTACTTGCCCATTTATCCCGACCCATACAAAAAAAAAGAAAAATTTGGGTTTTTTCGTAGTTTATTATTGTAATTATTATTATTATCAACAGTTTTGTTATTACTTTAATTCAATTTCATCGAGTTTCCTTACAATCCGAGTGGGCGGCTGGGGTAGAAAAGAAAGTGAGCTAAATACAATTATTATTTAAAAAAAAGGTTATTAACATCAAGCCACACTGTTTAAGTATTATTGATCAGACGGGGGAGACAGACAGACAGAGAGAGAGAGGAGAAATAACTCATCATTAACCCGTCATTACCTTTTATTAATAATCAATTAGATTGGAAATTACTTGGCTATACTTTACTAAAAAAAATTTTTGATCTTAACTTGAATATCCCCTTTCTTCTTAGTTCTTACTTTCTGTGATTATATTTAAATATTCCCCCTTCGGCGTCATTCCCTCTTCGACCCTTAAAACTTTCTATTTGGTACGATTTATATTTTCTATTACCCCAGATATTATTATTTATTTATACGGGAATTTTTTTGAATTATCAATCATTGGATTATTTATTGTTAAATTATGGATGCTACAACATTATTAAATCAATATCTACCTACATGGACACCTAAATCATTACCTACTTCAACAAGTATAAGTACAATTGATCCAACTGCAACATTAGGATTAGCAGTAACATTACTTGAAATTAGAAATGAAATATTAACTCAAACAAATACAATATCATTATATTTCTTATCTAAAAAAGCAAGAGGTTTAGCTGCTTCAATCACTTTAATAAATGATCAAGAATATCTTGCTACTGCTACAAATACTGAAAATTTCCCTCAAATAACTCAAGAAATGTTTAATGCTACTTTAAATTTGAAAAATCTTGAATGGTCTTATAATCTATATGCTATTAATTTATCAGTACCTTTTAATTCATTATTTACTATATTATTTGGAACTTTTGCCATTATTTATATTATATTTGGATTTATTAAAAAAAATCATTATTTTTCAATTTGTTTAAGTTTTGGTACTCTATTAGAAATGATTGGTTATTTATCAAGAACATTAGCTCATTATTCATGGTCAAATCAAAATTTATATTTATGTCAAATTATAACTTTAACAATTGCTCCTGCTTTTATAATGGCGGGAATTTATTATTTATTAGCACAATTGATTATTATTTATGGTGAAAATTATTCAATTTTAAAACCTCGTTGGTTTTGTTATATTTTCATAATTTGTGATGTTTTAAGTTTATTAATTCAAGCAATTGGTGGAGCAATAGCTGCTATATTTTTAAAAATGTTTAAAAATTCAAAAATTGGTACTTATATAATGGTTGGTGGTATTGCATTTCAAGTATTATCAATGAGTTTATTTTTAATTTTATTGATTGATTTTACAATTCGTTCATTTAAAAATTCAACAAGTTTGAAAAAAATTTCAATTAATAATTATTTTAATTTATTATTAAATACTAAAAAAGGGGTTTTTTTAAGAAATGAATTTTTGGAACCTTTTTATAATTCAAATTATTCTCATATTAGATCAAGGAAATTTTTCAATTATATGCCATTAATAATTATAATTTCAGTTTTATTCATTTATATTCGGTGTATTTATAGAGTTGTTGAATTATCTGAAGGTTGGAGAGGTTATTTAATAACTCATGAAGAATTTATATTCATAATGGATGCTTTAATGGTTTTATTAACTTGTTTAATTTATTTGTTTTTTCATCCTGGTATAATGTTTGGTAAAGATCCAATATCAACAAAATCAACATCAAAATTATTGGAAAATAAAATTGATTATTTTGAAAAAGGTGATAATTCATCTATTTCTTCATTTGATCCAAAAGATTGGGATATTAAAACGTTACCATTAAAATCTAAATCAAATGATTTATTATTAATCGATCATCGAGATCATCATCATCATCATCATCATCATCATCATCATCATCAAGGACGTATTTCTCCGAATTCACGTGATTGTGATAGTAAAAATTCGAGTTTAAATATACCAATTTCACAAAAATATAATAATCCTTATTTGCAACCAACAAGATTTAGTCAATTTGATAATAACTCGAATAGTATTGATAATCATAGAATTAATAATTCAGTTAGTACTTCAGAAACATATACTAACAACAACAACAATGATAATATTATTAAACAAGTTGATTCATCAAATAGTTCAGAATTTGAATTCAATCCAATTAAGAGATAGTCATTCCACACATATTAAAAGAACATCTATAACTATATACTATTGAAAAGAAATATAAAACCATATACCAAGTAGAATTTAAATAGTGGTTCCTATTTGGCTTTAGGAATCCAAGTTGAAGCATCTTTAACGCAATAACTATCAGCACATCCACATGGTTTTAATTTAGTTACATCTGTTTGATGATCTTGAACAATTAAACATGGATGATATGGAGGTACTTCTTTCTTCGTAGCTAGTTTTTGTGGTGGAACATAAACATCTTTAACATAGTTTGAAATTAGTTTATTATTAGCAGCAGGTTCCATTATTATATGTGAGTTGTTGTTGTTGTTGTTATGATTGATAATTGATGTCATTTAAAAAAAAAAAAAGAATTTCGAGTAAAGTGAGTGTTTTCAATTTTAGGATCTAACAAGGAAACAAGGAGAGGGAAAACAGTTGATATTTATATAAATCCATGAGGCATTTTAATTCACTTGAATATATGCTGGTCATCGTATGGTTTTGACTAGCATCAAAGTATGTACATAAACAATGCTTCTAAAATAAAAATAAAAATAAAAATAAAAAAAAAAATAGATAAGGAAATTTCAGAATCCTGTAGTGAATTTTCTTGTTGCAAAATTTAGCAAGGGAAAAAAACCGCAAGGTCTGTTGAAACCAGGAATTCACTCATGGAACAACTTCCTCGACCCGTACGGTGTAAATAATTTGTGATTCATAATATAGTAGGCATTATAAGTTTAGATATTCTAACTTCTGAAACAATCTCTAATTCATCTATTATCCTTGAAGTTTATCTTTGGTTGCATACTTAAATTTGGGGTTTGTTAATTCTTGGTTTTTCTTATTAGAGGGCAGTTTTTGATAAGACAAGTGTGGAACTCGAAAACCGCACCCCTTGAAAAATAGACAAAAAAAAACTCTAATATTAGGAAGATATTAAAAAAAAAAAGGATTGGCAAATTACTCATGTTTGCTTACTTCTTTATCAAGCAACTCTTTCGAAATATTCTGCTCCAGACATAGTTCCACCCATATCAATTGTAACTACAACAGAAGACCTCTTAGTTAGTATTACTTGTAGAAGATAGTGAATAAGAAGCATCTCGTGATACATACTTGTTGTTGTAGTCGTTCATGGACAAATCTTGAAAGTATAACTCCGAAACTGCACCACTCCACTCCTGTACTTTGATTCCGGCTATCTCTATAAGAAAACAAAAAATCAAAACTATGTTAGTATCATACAGGCTATCCCCCTTCTTTGTCTTGTAGTTCATGTTCTTTTACATACATTAGTGAAACTATTCCAAAATTCCAACATGTGGTTGCAAGCCATTCAATTTCAAATGTTGGAATAATTATCTCTGATTGGTTTGCTTTTATCAATTTATATAAATTTGTTAGTAATGATTTTTCATTATCACCATAGTTTTGTTCACATAATTCAAATAAATGTCTCACCCAAGTTATTATCAGTTTACTTTGTAAGGCAGGTTGTGGATAACTAAATGATTTATCGATAATCTGTTTGAGTATTTGCTTTTTCGTGTGATTGGCAATTGTACGCTCTGTATCCATAAGTAAATTAACAAAAATACTAAATATTTCTATTGTAATCTTATTCTTGAATACTGTACAGTCGTCAACTATTGTCGATAAACTTTGAATTGATCCCACTGATAGTTCTGCCTGGAAATGATATATCATAACTTGTTGAAGACATTCCTTCCATTCTATTTCTGTCACATGATTTTGCTTTAGAATTATTTCTTTCAATTCCAAACATTTTGTTCGGATTTCGTTCCATTCATTTGCATTTAAATCATAACTAGAACATGTAAACATTATATTCAAAAGATTTGCTCTGGTCTTCCATAATAGTAATTGTTGGTATCTTGAAGGTTCAATCTCTGGGGTTATTAGATCAATAAATGATATACTAATCTTGCAAAAATCACTTGCAACATTTGAAGATGGCTCTAAATTCTCCTTCCCGTAACAGCTTAGTCCAATATTGTATGATTTACTTGCAAACCATTCCAAATCGTTAATTGTAAAGATTTTAGCTTTAGCATCAATTAATTTAGTCGCTATTTCACAACTTTTTTGAAGTAACTCTCGAAGTGAAGACAATAAATCAATATCAATAGAATCACTATTTTCCAATTCATTGCTATACATAACCACGGCACAACGGCAACATGCTGGGAATACAATATCATGTGATTGAATCTTGTTAATATATTCTTCAGTAAACTCAAAGCCACACATATATTCAACCAACTTGAGAAAAATAGTTTTGATAAAACTTGGTGCTAGCTTATCTTTACTTTCAAGAATACAAGCTGCAATTGTTAGAATAGCAAGTGGAGCATCATGCTCGGTTAATTTACATATGCATTCCATTGCTTTGTTGGTATTTCCCAACATCAAATAGGATCTGAATATATTAAACTGAGTTAAAATTGCCAGTTTATCTTCTCTATCCATTAGTTCAACCATAGAAATAACCTCATTATAATTTCCAAGTTCAAAATGGTTATTTTGTATAGCCCGTATAATTTTCCCTCTATCTTGGTTCTCTGAATATTCAATGTAAAACAATCGTGATAGAGCCAATTCAAACCATTTAATACTCTCTTTGTAATTACAAAGCTTGTATTCTTTCATTCCTTGAGACCACACAATTGCTATGATGCTTGATTTGGCAGATATTGATAACTGGCTCTGTAGCGTTCTCTCGATTACTTGTATAAACTGGCTCAATTCCGATATTATCTCCATTGATTCGGTGTTTTTACATAACAATATATTGGTGACAAATTTGGTAACCACTATGGTTTCAGTAAATTTCTGTTCTTTACTAAAATGAGTCAATAAATAATCTAAGCATTTGTTGACACCTTTGAAACTCTTGTTAACGCACAGTTTTAACAAGTTTATGGTTTTATCAAACTCTTCCTCTAAATTCACGGAAGTAACCATTTGCATAAGCATATCTTCCAACCCGTCAATATTCTCAGAATCACATATATCAAGATAAATATGGTAAATATCAAGTGAATTTGGAAAACTTTTCTGCAAAACAAGAAGTGTTTCTTTAGCTTGGTTTTTTGTATCAGTTGTATCAATTCCTTTATAGATTTTTACTAGTAGAATATAACAGTGTAAATATCGTTGTCTGTACCTTGTTGACTCAACTGATATCCCTTCCAAATATTTTATGGCAATCAAAACCAAAAACCGTGCTTCATCGTGCTTTTCTTCTTGATATTTGGTTAAACTAGAGTTATAAAGAACCCTGCAGCATTCAAAAACAAAAGAAGGTTCAACCAATTTTATTGAAGAAATCAGAATTCTTTCTGCATAACTTTTTGCTAAAACAAAATCATTGGTAATTACAGCATAGTTCAAATTCAACATAATCAGTTTTTCTTTGTATTCATTAAGAAGCTTTTGATTCCGTTGATCAAATGGTGAGTCCTTATCAAGTATCACTAACTTCGAAATCATCGGTTCCAAATAAGTGTTGCATTTCTTCATTACATCATTGATATCCTTTGTGATTGAATTTGAATAAAGTGTAATAATACATGAAATATTTGTCAAACATCGACCAATACTAGGATTAAGCAATTCATAGATACTAAGCAACAATATACAAAATAGCTTTATGTTGTATGTTGTATTAGCATGGTTTGTAGAAATGGAACTACAAACGTTCCACAATTCAGCCGCACCAACTTCCAAAGATTCTAGTAATTCAGATTGTAGTTGAACTAACGGCAAAGAGTTTGTAATAATTCTGTACATTGACTCTGTTAATGGTAAAACAACGTCAACTATGGTTTGTATTTGCAATGATTGGCTATTTTCAAATGAATTGGTTGTCACGAGAATATCATGAATCTGTTTAGATGATTCTGGAAATCAAAGTTAGCAGTTTATTTCTCTGATGGCTACAATTCAAGAAATTAAGCAAAAGAACATACTAATGAAGTTCCTCAATGAACTTTCATAGTTGGAGATTAGTTGTGTCATTGATGTTAGTTGTGTTGTCAAAAGTTTGGGTGTATGAATTAGTTTACCTTTTTTTTTGGTTTTTGCAACACTTGTGACAAGAGCAAAACTTTCAAAAGAGATTTGGGAAATGAACAATAGTTGAAGAATTAAGTCAATACATAAAGAACAATGATGTATATATTACCATCAAAGAAGAATCTACACGAACCATTAACATTTTAAACCTGATATAATTATTAATATTATACATTTAAATCATGTCTGTTAAATACATTTATTTTTTACCAGTTTTAGAGGCAGCTTTCTTTTCTTTTTCTTGTTGTTCCTTCAAGACTCTCTTGACAATCTTTTGTTCTTCAATCAAGAAAGCTCTGACAATTCTTTCTTTAACACAGTTAGCACATCTAGAACCACCGTAAGCTCTTTGGACGGTCTTGTGAGTTTTAGAAACTTGAGCGTATTGTCTTGGTCTCAAAGTAGAGATACCAGCCAAAGCGGAACCACAGTCACCACATTTAACTCTGGAGGCAGCTTTTTTGACGTGTTGAGCAACTAATTTACCACCTGGGGTCTTAACAACCTTAACTTTGTTAGATCTGGTGTTGTCTATAAAAAAAAGAAAATGTTAGTAATTATGTTATAATAAAATATGTAATTAGATTATAATATTCCTGACGAGTTCAAATGTCACCATTGAAATAGAAAAATTGGAGTATTTACTTGCTGTGAATGTTGAAATGAGAATAGAAAATTTTTCATCTCTGGTGATATTGAGATGATAAACATGTGTAATTCATTTGCATTGGTGTCCTTTTTAATTCCATGGTTTGAAGTGGAACATATTCACTATTTGAATTCGGACATCTCTTTTATAACGCTTTCTATTATATCCATCTTGGTATTATAATCTTCATTCTTCAATCACTTCTTTTTAACACTGTTTCCGTATCTTTCCATCTCCTTTTTTTTTTATTATTATTCCCTGTTCTAAATCAAATGGTGATACTCTACTCCTCTCCAAGAATGTATAATTATCATTATTCTATCTATTGATGTTTAAACATACATGGATTTCTTCTTCTATAAGTGATACGTTGAGCCATCGTTACTGTGTTGTATGGTAATATCAATCAATCAAAGAGAGCAAAAAATTAAAAAATTCAAATTTTCAATAAAGCGAGAAACTTTTGTTAGAATTTGGTGCGACTAACACAAATTTTCACATACTGTTAGGAGGACAAAAGTGCGAATAGATTTTATTTTTTCTACCTTCTTAGTGTGCATATAAATTTCCAAATCCAAACCATTAGGGTTACAGCCCTAACGTGCGTGAATTTTGAAAAGTGGAAAAATCTCCACACTCTTTATCTGACCAAGAAATATGTTGCAACATCTACAACCGACGGTAAATTGATAATTCTGACAGATTGAAATGTCTACATCCATAGATACTATTTTTTAAAGTATATCTACTTAGTCTTCTGTTAAATTGATAATTGACTATCTAAATACACACTTACTTACAATTTGGTGTCGTCCTTTTCAACAGCAACAACTTCCATTTCCAAATCAACACCTAATGGCAATTCTTTAACGGCAACACAAGATCTAGCTGGTTTGTGGTCATTAAAGTATTTAGCGTAAACTTTGTTGAATTCACCGAATTGAGCTTGCATATCAGTCAAGAAAATGTTGGCTTTAACAATATGTTTCAATGAAGAGTTGGAAGCTTCCAAGATGTTGGCAACATTTTGAATAACTTGTTCAGCTTGATCAGCAATTGAAGCTGGTTGTGGTAATGGTTTGTTTTCAGGAGTGTATGGAATTTGACCAGAAACGTAAATGAATCCTGATATATTAGATGTTAGTAAAATAAATCTCCATTGAGTATACTCTCAATTGTAAATCATTACATACCGTTAACCTTAATAGCTTGGGAGTATGAAGCAGCTGGTGGTGGAGCTTGACTGGTTCTAACCTGTAAAATAATTGCTTGTTAGTATATGGAATCTTGATCGTAGGGTATACCACAATTGGATCTCAATTCAATTGAATTGTTCTCCATTTTGTGTAATACTTAATTCTGAACAACACATACTGGAGTGATAGTAGAGTTGAATCTTTTAGCAGACATGATAATTGATTTCAAAGATTGAGATGCTACTTTGTTGCTGTACATAGTTGTATCGATTATACTGAAAAATGGCAAAGAAAAAAAAAAGAGAAGATTAAGTAGGCAACTCCCCCCTTTGTTAAAACGCCGACATCGAGTCAAAACGAGAAACGGAGTCAGTCCGGTACCGCGTATCCGTGGAACAACAGAGAAGAGTCATAGTCGCTAGAAAAAGATCTATAGTGTGAGGAAACAAGTCACAACTATCAAGTTTGATCAACTCAAACACACTTCTACTGACATGAAATTCTATTAATACATATTATTAATACATATACTCCTACTTCTTTTTAGATTTCTTTTTCTTCTTTGACTTTTTCTTTGTATTTGCCTGTGATTGTTGTTTCTGTTGGTTGGTCTTTTTGGTTTCTTCCTCTTTCTCTTGAAAATGACCTTCACCATTTAAGAAATCAGTATTGAACTCGGCGTCAAAGAATTCTTCCGGTCCTTGTTCATTTCCCAACTCTGTAATCGATCCTGAAGATATAACTGGTTCAAACTTTTCAAACAAGAGTTCGGCTAAATATTCAATCTTGCATAGGGTATTAAAATGATTCAAGAAAAATCGAAAATCATCATTAATTTCATTTAAATTCATTGCCACTTTATTCGAGTTTAAAACAACTTCTAAATGTTGTTCAATACGACCAGCAAATGATTCAATAACCTTCTTATACTGTGCATTCTTGTCAACCTCATCGGTGATTTCGAGGACAGATTTTGATTCAAACAGATGAAATAATTCCAACTCAGATTCCTTTGTTACACCGGTATTCTCGTCCTTTGTTTTCTTAAGTTCATCTTGGCCAGTATTCTTAATCTTGAAGAACAATTGTCTAGCTTCTGGGACTTTTCCAATCCAATTGATAAGCAATACTTGTAATTCATTTCGATAGTCATGAATATCATCCTCTTCGTCTTTTTTCTCTGACAAATCAATAATTCCAAGTTTGATAAGATGATTGATCATGATACATAGCAATGACATGAGCTTCTTAGCAATTGACTCGGCCAAGACAACCTGATACCCGCCTTCTATTTCAATCCCATTAGTTGCTGAAAGGTAAACATTGCTGTTTGTTAGGAACTCATGTAATAACATCAGCTGTTCAATATCACTCAAAAGTAGCTTGTCCCCTTTTCTAGAGAATGCATATGGTGCAGCTATCTCTTTGGTGCCTCTAAGACCAGCCAATAGTTGATAGACGTAATCAATCAACAAGATGGAAATATTGAGATTGTGAGTAACAAACCATATGAGTAATCTTCTATATCCTTCACACATGAGCATCTCATCCATTGCAGCTCTAGCAACTTGCGAATTATTATGAAGAAACAATTCAAATTTAGTGACATTAAAAATAGGCACAATCATTTTGTTGTTTTCATCTTGAGTAATTTTTATTGATTCAACACTAGCCAGTGACGTCCAGTACTTGTAAATCTTGGATGGGGTTATCGCAGATTCAGTTTCTGCCAAATTATCCTTAATTGCTTTAGCTATGGTATTGATCACTACTTGGCCAATTCTAGATTCAGCTTGAGAATTTCCTTCAATTGAGTTCGTAACTAAAAATTCAAATGTTTCGTATAGCTCATCCCATGTGACAAAGAAATCGTCAGAATCACTCTTATCTGTTAGCTTGTCAAACTGTTTACACCTTGTTGTGAATAAATTATTAAACTCCCTATTCTCTCCTCTTGGAATGTCTCTCCAATCTCTACCAAACTCATCGAATTCAATTCCAGAAGCTGTGAGTGCTTCACCAACCTCAGATGGAAGATCATTTTTATCTAATTTGCCTTTCGGATTTGATATTGACTTTGTACTGGCTTCTCCGTTATCATATTCATCTTCATTTCCATTTTCATTTTCCTCGTCATCATCATCATCATCATCATCCTCATCATAATCATACTCCAACATGTACTTTATATCTTCATCAAATCTATCCGCATATTCCAAATCTATCAAAATATCGCCAATCTCAGAGATCGGTTTTGATTGGTTTAATCTCCTGCCCGCCTGGTCTTCATTCACCGATGGATTATCATCAATTTGATAGACACCAGCAGTAAATGATGTTCCTGAATACAAAATCAATAATGCAATTGAAACTAACCTCATATCAAGCAGTATAGCTCCTCCATTTGTGTTCTTTCTCGCTAGTGGTTGAACAAAATTAAATACAGTCTCGTTCCTTAAATCAATTCCATAATCATTCGGGTTTTGAAGTTTATCACCGTTACTACTGTCTTTTAGGGTATCTTGGTCCTCATCTTCATGTTCTATACCTGTTGAAGATGGGTTCTGATTTAATATCCATGCAAGAACATACCGTATAGAACTGGACCCTTTCAATGTATCTTCAACAATCATTGGAGTTTCTTCGTGTGTTCCTTTCTCATGATTAAGAAATTCTAGCCTTCTATCTATTTCTAACCCTAGTAGTATAATATTGGTGTGGCACTTCCAAAGTTTCAAGAAGTAATGTAAATAAGGATTACTTGTCAAATTATAATCACCTGTCTTGGGAATAAATAATTTATACATGGCTAGAATTATCACACACGCAATTGAATAAACTAATCTAAGTGTGTACTCGTTTTGGGCAATTATCGGTATAGGGGTCCATTTCGGTAGATTTTCCATATAGTGTGCTTCGTCATTGTTTATATATCTTAAATGAAGTTCATCATTCGCATTTAACAATTTATGAATCTCACGTAGTATTCCAAATAAAATAGTAGATATGTCGAATCTAATGGATTCAATAAGCATGTCTTTGGCAGATTCGTGCTTCTGGACATACGATTTATACAGAATAGCAATTATCAAATCAGATATACAATCAACACTTAGTATACATTCATTTGACTCTTCTGGTTGCGTGAATGGATCACATAATGCTGCAATTGTTTTAAATAGTAGTAGTGGTAGACTGTCTTCCTCATCAGTATCTTCATCATTATCGTCGGATGTCAATCCCAATAAATGAGCAATCTCATCGTGACGCTCTGTCAAATTTGTAGTTCTGTGATCTAGGGGAATTGAAAAATCAAATTCAACACAATCTATATCTTCTTCTGACTCGTAGTCCAGCATGTCATGTCACGATAACTATCAAATATAATTATAAACAAAAAGAATAAGAAACTCAAAAAAAAAAAAATCCAATAAACTCAAAATAAAGAATGCACTTTTTTTTTTACTCTAAAGTTGTAGAGGAGAATGCGAATCCGTCAACAAGAGAATTAAAAAAAATCTCGTAGTTCATTGATGGCGTGTATTACCGAGAATTATGGATAAAAATGGATGCAAATTAAGCTAATCTGAGGAAGAACGATATACACATCATTTTACCAGATGATAGTAATTAAATATTAAAAACCTGTTTTAACCCCTTACCAAATATACCTCTCACACTCATGGAATTATTTTTTGAGTATGCAAGTAAAACTGCCAAACTAACTGAAAATACGAAACTTTCAATTATCAAATTTCTCTTTGTTGGCTCCAGAGGTACTAAGGTACCAAGACCCCTAGGAGCAACAAATAATGCCAACTCTTTTCTACGTTGAGGGGTTTCAATAAACGACGAGAATCCACACATGACAGCTCCACTGGCAGCACATATGGTATCATCGAATCTAGCTCTTGGGATATTTGGGAATAATTTAGGAAATAACCGAGTTCTGGCCAAACAAACTGCATACCAGTACAATCCGATATAAGTCCCTAAGAAACAAGATGATCTAATTGAAGACTTTAATACACGAATTAAACGAACAGTCTTGTTAGTCTTCAGTGGGAAAATCAACATTAGCAAGTTCAAAGGTGCATATACTCCAAGGGCAAATTTGAACCCTCTCCAAAACCTCCATAATGCATGGAGTTCACAACTCTTTGTCGTGAATGCATGAACCGCTTCACATTCAATTGGCTGTGTGACAATGGTGTTTCCTCTTCTAGGATCTCTACCGTGTTTTTCAAAATAAGGACCCAAAAAATCTTCATAAGGACCATGTTGGCCGTAGATTAATTTCTTTTGTCTTACCAATCTCAATACTTCCCAAAATTCTATATCCATATTGGCAGCAGACGTTATCCATTTGTGATAACTTGGTGGAAGCTTTTCGGGGTAGAAGAACCAGCAAAACATTATACAAGTACAACTTGCAATAAACAAAAGAGGATCACCAAAGTTTGCAACACCTTGCGGTACAACTTTAGATAAATATGATGAGAGTGCAGTATCCATAGCTCTTGTTGCAACCAACAAAGTCAAATCCAAAGAGTTGTATCTACCATATCCAAGGACATGTTGTTGATATACTGGAAAGGTGATTGCAGCAGAAATCAAGGCAGATACGAGGGTTGATATGAACAATTTTGATGTGGGAGTCCTGGCTATCTTATTCTTTTTCAAAAGCCCATAAATAAGAGGTTCCAATATATTTATTCCTGCAACCAAAGCAGCCGAAAACATAGGAAATTTACGCGGATGCAAAGCGTTCAACATGGTTTTCTTAATTCTTGGGAATATCTTATCGTATTTGTTCTTTCGAACAGCACTGACGATTCTTCCGATAGCTTTAGGTAAAACCAAATATAGGTAGGCATATATGAAAGCTTTTAGGGAAGGTTTTGCCACATGATTGAGAATATAATTAATTACTTGTTTTCGTCTGGTACTGTTCTTCAAAGCCGTGGCATATAAAGGCAGCATGATAAATAGATTATGTGTTAATGAAAGATACATAAAATACTAGCCTAATTCCAACAGAATATCACAATCTCCAAATTAATGTGCAATCGTTGAATTTATTCTCAAAATCTATGGAATTCAAAAAAAATAAAAAAAAAATAACAATTAAATAAATCAACTGAAAAATTCACTTGATGGTGATGTAAGTTTAAAATCAATAATCTCACTTTGGGATCAAGCCGTCGTATAATTAATCCTAGTAATGTATTATTTTCTATTCTTTTTTTCGTCATGTTTACACGCATGTGATTATTGGCGTGAAAATCTTGGTACGAAAATGGGTCGACTGGCATTACTTCCGTCCCCCCTCGCTTCCCCCTTTAACTTCACACGTAATTTTTTTATGTATCCTCACGCGTGTTTCTATTTGGATCATCTTTGTGAACAGAAAAAAAGAAAACCGTCGTCTTGCACACGACCTGATCTCTCTATTTTTTTTTTTTTTCTGCTGTTGTCGTCCATGCTTGGTGGTTCTGGTGGTGGTGTTGTTGTTGTTGATGTGTTGGTCAAAATGGAAAAATGTCAAATCTATTGGGAGAGAAAAAAAAAATCGTTAAAAAAAAGCAAGGAACATATTTCAGACCAACATTCTTCTAGTTTGAATTAAATAAAAATCTACCCTTTTTTTTATATTATTAATTAATTGAATAAAAGTTGATACTTACTATCATTATCTACAACAATTTATCATTATCTTGTTTATTTCTTTTTTGATTTATTTTAGTTCAATTCAATAATTGTTTTTGTTTTTATTTTCAGTACATTTTGGAAAACTAGAAAATGGTCAAGATCAGTGAAATAGCAGGTACTTCAACTTTTACATGGAGTCTGGATAACTTACCATTGTTGGCTTCTGGTACCGTAGCTGGTGCTGTTGATATCAACTTCAGTTCTTCAGCCAAATTAGAAATATGGGACATATTTTCATCAAGTAACAAACTGGAACCAATATTTACTGCCCCAGTAGACAATAGATTCTACGCATTGGCATGGTCTAAGCCATTCGACGAAAGACCACAAGGTTTAATTGCAGGTGCTTTTGAAAATGGAACTATAGAATTCTGGGATGCTGATGTTTTAATTAGAACTAAAGATCTTGCTCAAGCATCCGTCCACAAATCAGATAAACTTAATGGTGCTATCAAATCTTTACAATTCAACCCAATTCAAAACCATGTTTTGGTAACTGGTGGTTCCAAAGGACAAATTCTTATCTGGGATACCAAAACTTTTAGTGAGCCATTTGCACCAGGTCAAGCAATGACCCCAATGGATGAAATTACTTGTGTGTCATGGAATAATTCAGTCAGCCACATTCTTGCCAGTACTGGAAATGGCGGCTACACTTCAATTTGGGACTTGAAAGCAAAGAAAGAACTTTTACATTTATCTTACAGTGGTCCATCTGGTAGAGCTAACTTTTCTTATGTTGCATGGCATCCAACTCAATCCACAAAATTGATTACTGCAAGTGATAATGACACCTGTCCACTAATTTTGAGTTGGGATTTGAGAAACTCTAATGCTCCAGAAAAAATATTAGAAGGCCATGAAAAGGGTGTCTTGTCTTTAGATTGGTGTCAACAAGATCCAAACTTGTTGCTTTCAAGTGGAAAAGACAATGCCACCTACTTGTGGAACCCAATTGAAGGTGTAAAATTAGGAGAATATGCTACTACTGCCAACTGGGCATTCAAGACAAAATTTGCCCCAGCAGCTCCTGATATTTTTGCTACCGCCTCCTTTGATGGTAAGATTGTTATTCAAAGTCTTCAAGACACATCTCCTCCAGCTGCTACTAAAGCCAGCTCTGGTGACGACAATGAATTCTGGAGTGAATTATCTACTGCTGATACTCAACAACCAGTGTTTTCAATCCAACAAGCTCCACAATGGCTCAAGAACCCAGGTAGTGTTTCATTCGGGTTTGGTTCCAAATTAGTTATTGTGGCCCCAGATGCTTCTGGTAAGTCTGTTGTTAAGATTGAAAAATTCGTTGCTAAAGGTCAAGATAAAACCGAGAAATTATTCAAAGACTTGAAGAACGATGATTTCACTACAATTATTGAAGAAAAATTGGCAGGAGAAACTGTTAATGAAAACAATAAGTCCGATTGGGAAGTGTTGAAAAAATTGTCTGAATCAGGTAAAGATGCCTTCTTCAAAGAAGTTGCAAAGAAAGAAGAAAAACCTAAGGAAGAAGATGATGATGAACAGGAAGACAAAAAAGTCAATGGTGAAGATGATTTCTTTGACAAATTGGGTAATGGGGATTCCATCAAGAAAGAAAGTGTATACGTTCCAGAAGGAAACTTTAAGATTTTCAACAACAACGAAAGTGAGGAAAACAAGAAGTTGATCAATTTGATTTTGGGTAACAAAATTGAAGAAGCCGTTTCTTCTTGTTTGGAACAAAAGAAGCTTTTGGAAGCTTTGGTGTTGGCCTTAGATGCTTCAGATGATATCAAAGAGCAAGTAAAAAGTGCTTATTTTAAGAAAAATAAAGAAAACAATCTTTCTCGTGTTCTTTACAATGCATCATCCAAGAATGTTACCGATCTTGTTGCTCATGCTAATGTTGACAACTGGAGAGAAATTGCTGTCGGTATTGCTTCCTTCACTTCCGATGAAGGAGAGTATAACAGTAAGTTATCCGAATTGGGTGACCGTATCTTGCAATCTAAAGGTGGTAAGAGAAACGATGCCGTCATTTGTTATTTGGCTGGTGGTGCTTTAGATAAGATTGCTAATGTCTGGTTAAAAGAATTGCCAGATTATGAAACTGAATTGTTGAACTTGAAAACTGAAGATGTCACTTCTCCATCTGATGCTCGTCTCCAAGCATTGACTAATTTCGTTGAAAAACTTGCCACCTATAGATACATTACTAAATCTACAGGCGAAGTTACTGGTCCAATGGTTGAACATCTTTCCAAGCCAATCTTGGAGTTTGTCAATTTGGTTGCTGGCACTGGTGATTTTGAATTAGCTAGTAAGTTCTTGCAATTGTTACCAAGCGAATTTGCCGGAACCGAAAAGGAAAGAATTTTGAAGGCTGCTTCTAAAGATGTTAAACCAGCTACTAATGTTAGATCTGCTACTAACAAGTCCTCAGTTTCAGGTGCTGCTGTTAGAACTCATACAAGAGTTCCACCAGTAACTGCTGAACCAAGAAAGAGTTATAGTGCTGCTCCAGTGGCTTCTGTCCCAACTTCAGGATACACTCCAGCTATTCCACAACAACAACAACAGCCACAGCCACAGCAACCATTTGGTTATCAACCGCCTGTTGCAGGATACGGTGCACCATCTTATGCTGCTCCAAAATCAAACCCATATGCTAGAAGCAACCCATATGCACCAAGTAATAACGGATTCAGTGCTCAATCGCCAGTTCCACCTCAAGCTAATTTGATTGGTACTGTACCAGTTGCTAATGCTTCAGTTATCCCACCTCCACCTCCACCAAAGGCTAGTCATAAGCAAGAAACTGATGGTTGGAATGATTTACCGGATACTTTCAAGCCAAAGGCAACTGCTCCAAAACGTGCTGCCGCTGCTGCTGCTGCTGCTTCTCAATCTGCTTCAGTATCCCCTGTTCCGTTGTCAACTGCACCAAGTCAGTTACAAAGTGTCGGATCTACTAATTCTATTGGTAGTGCTCCAAAGAGAGCCATCTCTACTTCAAACGTTGCTCCTCCACCAAAAGGTTCTGCTAGTAGTCGTGTTCCATCAAAGAATATTGTCCGCACTGTGTCACCATCTCCAAAACCAGTTGTCTCAAGTAGATACGCTCCACCACCTACTTCAGGTGAAGCATTACAATCTCCAGCAACTGGTAGTAGTAGTCCCGCTATTAATTCATCTCCAAGAGTTCCAAAGAATCCATATGCACCAAGTGGTAATGAACAACCTCCTCCAAAAGTCTCATATGCATCTCCTCCAGGTCCACAGTTAACCAATAGTGGTCCACAAACACCTAGTGCTGTTCCTCCAAAGAACCCATATGCACCACCTCCAGCAACAGCTGTTCCACATGCTGGTATTGCTCCTCCTCCACAAAAGTTTGGTTCTGTTGCACCACCTCCACAACCATTTGGTGCTGCTAATACTGTTCCTCTTCAACCAGCATTCAGTGGTGTTCCTCCACCTCAAGCTGGTAGTGGTACAGCTGGTTTCCCTCCTCCTCCACCTCCACCAGCAGGTGTTCCAGCAAAAATTGAACAACCACCAGCCAAAGAACCAGAAGTTCCAGCAAAACCAAAGCATCCACAAGGAGATAGATCTCATATTCCAGCTGATGCATTGCCAATATTTAATTCATTGACTAAAGTTGTTGAAGCAATTAAGCCAAACATTCCTGAAAAATACGCTAGACATGGAACTGATATGGAACATAGACTTAATATATTGTTTGATCATTTGAACAATGAAGAAATTTCTAAGCCAGTTCTTGAATTGTTGAAACAAGTTAGTTCTTCTTTAGAAGCAAAGGATTTTGCTACTGCTTCAGCTGCTAATGTTGAAATTGCCACCAGTCATAGTGACGAAATTGGTAACTGGCATACTGGTCTTAAACGTCTTATTACAATGGCTGAAGCCATGTATTAGAGAGTAGAAAGAGAATCCCATTTTCATTTTGTTTATAGGATATGATATAATTGTTCTTTTTATTTTTATTATTATTATTTACTATTGTTCTTAATTTTTTTTTCAGCTTTGTTATTGTATAATCCATTATATTTCTTATATTATTAGTCGTAACGTTTTATAGTCTTTGAAAAGAGTTGAATGTTAAATGAAAAAAAAAATAAATGTTCATTATAGAGAAACTCTTAGAAATGCAAACAATTGTATATTCTAATTCAAACTATTATCGGGGGACACATCTATATTGTCATCAACTTATTTTTATCGATTAGCTTCTTGCATTAGTAAAATACAACTTCTGCAAGTTTTGCACCACCATAATCATCATCTATAGGAACTGTATTGTGAATATTATCCACCTCGATCAACAAGAATCGTGTGGATAAATTTAAATCTATTGAAGTTGTATTGTGTCTTGTTGGAACCAACACTTGAGTGTATTCTTTGTTATCAAATGGTGCTGAAATAGTTACTGATTCTGAATGAATTTCTTCAAAAACTTCACTTTGATTAAATATATGATCTTCTGGATTTGCATATTTGTAACTATTATATAATTCATTTCCAAAATCAACTTTAGCAAAGAAATCAACTATTGAAGTGAATTGATCACCTGAATATTTGGATAATTTCACATTAATTGGTGGTTTATCAGCCCAATTGAAAGTAACTCCTGATATATTTTTAAAAGATTTAAAATCAACAATAACTTTTCCAACAGTATCATTATATTTGACTTGCCATCTTGTTGTATTGTCACCATCATTGATCAGAATTGAAGCATCACCAAATGCACCTTCAGTAACATTATAAAACAGTGCTTGGCCACATTCAGATATTGAATCTGGAAAACTAATGTCTGGTTTGAATAATGCAAATGATTTAGTTTCACCATCATTGATTACATATTGTCCATTATCAGGGTTTCTCTCCGCTAATAAAATAGTAATGTGATCATTTGCATTTGGATTGGTTTTACATTTGTTTGTAATTGTAAAATGAGTTTGGTTTATAGACATGGAAATTGTATGATTGTCATATTGAATTCCATTAAAACTAACTCCTTCTTCAAGACATGGTAAACCAATAGGATCTAATCGTAATATTCTAACTAATTTACCATTCTCATCAATATCATAATCATATCTTAAACCAGTCAATCCTTGTAAAGTTGCTTGTAAAAACCCTCCATGAGCGGTCAAGAATGGGAACGCAGGATGAGTACCACCATTTGTTAAATAATTATCATTATTTTGCTCGGAGAATTGGGCAAATGGTCCTCTCAAAAATGGTTGTATCGCCTTTTGTAAATAAGATTGAGATGCACATCCTGTTGGTGCTAAATTTGCTGCCACTACAGAAAAAATTGGAAATGTCATTGCTGGTCCATAACTGACTTGTTTCATGGAGTAAAATTCCATATTTATGTATGCTTGCTCATCATCAATCAATTCATTTTCAAGTGGATACGTCATCATTATAACATCAGCTTGTTTGATCCCTACTGAGGAATTCATGCCGGAATATTCAAGAGTGATATTCTGTGAATTGTTGGCTGTTGGAAGAAAGATATTCTGTTCGATATCTTGAAATAGTTGAGGAACAACTTTACCTAAATGACCACCAATTACTTGAGCCCATCTCATAACTAATGCAATACCCGCATTTGTATAAGCACCGTTATCAACATGGTTAGCATATTCATCTGGATCAGTTAAATTGGATGTAGTGTATTTATTGAGTGAATCATTGAAATTAACAACATAGTCAGAAAAGAAATTTGCAGCATCGTAGATTATTGGATAAGCAATAGTTTCCAAATACAAATCATCAGCAGCACCACTAATATATAATTGCCAAGCAGCCATTGCAACTGCCATGTTTATATGATATTCGTAATCCAAGCAAGGTCCAGTTGCAGTACAGTTACCAAATCTTCCACTTGTCCATGGATAAACTGCACCTTGGTATCCCTCGGGAACATTTTCAATTGCTTGTTGACGGGTATGTAATCTATAGTTAATCAAACTCTTTGCATGACTAGGAGCGAATGGTAAAATACCATTCAACATCCATAAATCGGCATCCCAGAATACCATACCAGCATAACTATCAGAACTCAAACCACCAACACCTAAAGCACCAGTAACGCCTTGCGCATCAGGTCTAGTATTTGCCAATAAATGGAATACAGATGCTCTGGCACCTAAATTGAGTAACGGATCGCTTGGAAATGTTACCAACGGACCATTGTTAATCACCTCTGACCAAGCTTGCTTATGTGAATCAATAATTTGTTCAGCATTATGACATTCTTGTGCAACACTCTTGGCTAATTGTAAAACGTCATCAGATGTTTTCAATTGATCCGGTTGCAAATCAGATGATGCAACACCAACAAATTTTGAAATTTTGATATTTGAATTGCACCCAATTGTAATTTTAGATGACTGAGTAACTTTCTCATAAGTTTGAACTTCTCTTGTTATTTCTCCATCTAATACCAATTTTGAATATATTGCGCCATGGATATAATCCAAATCATGAGGCAGGAAGGTGATGGAAATCCCTTGATCATCAGTGGAGACATCATTTAATTGACATCTCTGAGATGTGTTGAAATCAAGCAGATCAGTTACGGTTAACTCTAAATTTTCATTCCCGATATTTGAAATCTGCAAATCAACTAATCCCAAGTTTATATTTGTTCTATGAGCCAACACCTCATATTTCACATTAAGCTTGTTCAACCAAGTAAATTGAGTTGAAACTATTCCATCACTAAGGGACAAGTTTTGGACATAGTTTGAGATACCTCCCATATCTTGCAGATCCAAAGCTGGATCTAATATATATACTTGTCCATCTATTTCAACACTTAATGATAAACTTGTCCATTGTGGTACAGCAGCAATGACACTTTCATAACCATTCTCTAATAACTCAGGGAAATTTGTACCAGTAGTATTCTTTTGTATGTCATAAAACCCAGCGATGAATGCACCTGCATATCTCTTGTTAAATAAGGGCCAACCGTTAGACAAATCATCTTCATTTGCTTCCAGTGAATTGGAAAGTTGATCATAGGCAAATCCTTGTCCTATATTTGGGATTCTACTTCCAATGTATCCATTAGCAACATAGGGTTGTCTTTGATATTGATTAAACTCAGTAAACTCGGTGGTTCCCACAACATTGTCAGTTGTATCATAGAATGCTTGATCGGAAAACTTCATCTGGCTAAATATCTTTTTGTTCTCTTGACTGTCGATCAACTTGCTGAGATCAACTGTATGTAAACCCTCGGGGGATCTAGCTTTTAAAGGTATAACTCCAGGAAATCCATGGGCAAACTTGGCATAAAATAATTGAAAACTAATAAACACAAACAAATTAGCAAATACAATCATGACAATCCAAATTTTCTTAATAGGTAATGACTTTAGAAAATTTAATAGAAACAACAATTTACTGTCTTCTTCGTCTTCGTCTACTTCTTCTTCTGGAATTATGGACGACGGTTTTCTTCCCATATTTATACAAAACCAAAAATAATTATAATGTAGAGCTTAGTAATTCATTGATGTAAAGTTTAAAAGGGGGAGAAGCAAGTATCAGCACAACACCAAAGCACGGATTCCACTAATCACGAAGAGCAGAACGTTCAGGTTAATCGTCAATGGGGATAAAATGAGCGGGAGGGGTCAAGAACTAATTGGAAGGATAAAGTAAACAAGACTAAAAAAAAAAATAATAATAATATTAACTGCAAGCAATAACCTGAAACTAAGGAAGAAGAAAAATAATCAATGGGTTGATTGTTGTTTGAATTGAAACGTAATGAATGGAAAATTAACAAACTATAGAAGCTATTAATAGTAACGGGAAATTTCAAGTTTATGTTTAGTAATTGAAAAAAAAAAAAAAAAAAATTAGGTAAGTAAAAGAAGGATGCGTTATTTTGATTCCCTGCTGTTCTCTTCTTGTTCGTAGTTGAGTTCTTGTGGGGGAAGGAGGATGACTGGGGAGTGGAGGAGGCCAGGGGGTAGAGAAAGATCGTCGCGTGTTTAAGGCGACAATAGAAAAATAAAGAATCAACTATTGCTTTCAATAAGTTTATAGTTTAATTTTTCGTCGTTGTTTTTTTTTAATTGCACCATTCTAGAAATGGGTTTTTCTTTTCTGGTTTTACTGATTTGTTTCTTTTTCTTTTGATGTTTGTTGTTGCAGTGTGATGTTAGATTTGATAGTATCTGAAAAAGTGTTTGATTGATACGATAGTCATAGATCATATGGAAAGTAGACCTACCGATCAATTTCAATAGAACCACATCATTCTACACCTCTCCACTTTCATCTTTCTTTGTACAAACGGCAAAGTTAGTCAAACGTATGCAGATGTTTGTAATTTCTCCGAAATTATCTCTAAACTCCTTTGTATCCAGAACATATGAGGAGAAATGCCCCCTTAATTATAATTGCTACTCACATTTTTGGAATAAGAATATCTCAATTAAGAAACAAAGGAGTGTAGGACATTTTTCCGTGTCCCGAAGTATCAACACAAAAACTAATATGCATGGTAATAACCACCTATCGGTATATAAAATTCCGGATGGTTATTATTGAGGCATTGAATAACATTCGATTTATTATATTTCACCATGTAATTGAATGGCATCCATATTTACCGAATTACAATCACAAATTAACATTCGTTGTTCGTCACCCCCCCACCCCTTGAAGTCTCCTTATTTTATTTTTGGTTCCTTGTGTTGGGAGCTACCAAGTGTATACGACCAATATATGAGCAATAAGAAGCATGTAAAGAGAGTTAATGTTCTACTGTATAATACATTCAACCACAATCTAGTATTCAAATTACTATTCAATTGTAAAATCTTTCAAAAAAAAAGTTTTCTTTTGTTGATCCTGGGGTCAACCGGGATTCGAACCCGGGACCACTCCTAAATTAGAGGCTAATTGATGTCCCTAAAGGAGCATGATAGCCTCTTCACCATTGACCCCAAAAACCAACTCTCGTTTTCACACTAGCTGCACAGATGTGATGAACGAGTATGCATCTCTCTATATATTTGCCCATTCAGGATATTCTGTTACAAAACGGTATTCACCATAGCTAAAACTCAACGCATGTAACCAGATATTTGGATTCAGTCTATAATCATCATCAAACAACAGGCGGTGACATTCTTCGCAATACGATAGTTTTTGTTCATTCAATGACTGCAAATGATCTCTCTTAAGTTCGTCTAAACCGTATTGTAGTTTTTCATCGAGTAAGTCAATATTTATAAATCCTTCTCTTCTTGTAGTCCCAAAAGTTTTAAATTCAGGATATTTCTGAAATAACTTCTTGTATAGTTCTTCTTCGATTGAACACCTTCGGTTTGTCAATTCGTTATCTCCTCTATAAAATGAGTCGTTGACAATAGGAAAGCCCAAATTTCTAAGGTGTATTCGAATTTGATGAAATTTTCCTGTTATTGGTATGCATTTTACAAGGCTCTGATTCAATGATGCATTATAGGATACTTTCTGGAATATCGTTGTTGAATCAAGGGGAAGCTCTTCGGAATTTCCAGGAACTAAATAGCCATTCAAATTAACAGCAAATATTGGACAATTATACTGAAGCTTACCATTAGGAAATTCACCCACCACGCGTGCCAAATAAGTTTTTTCTGTTTGATCCTTATGATCTTTAATCAATCTCAGAAATTTCAGTCCAGCTGATTTAGTTTTCCCAAATATAAGTACTCCAGAAGTTACTTTATCCAATCTATGACAAGTCCAAATTGCCTCTAAACCAAACTGGTCTTTGACCATTTCAGAAACAGAATTGAAATAATAGTTCCCAGTAGGATGAGTTGGAACTCCAGATGGTTTATCCACAACTAACAACTCATCATCCTCATAAACACTCTTTATTCTACCAAGGTATGGAATTGGTGGTTCGTGTCTATGTTTTGAATGGCAAACCAAATCCTTGGCATGTAGTGGTCTACTGATTAACAAATCAAAACCTTTTAAGCAAGCCTTTTCATTAGGTTTGTTGATATTACTAATGACATACAATTTTTCATTCTTAATATCCTCTAGTACATCCTGTTCACTTATACCAAAATCAGATTTGAAAACTTCTATCAACGTTTTACCTTCCCATCTACCTTTAACATGTGTCTCTAGATTTATATAATATGGTATAACTTTTCTGAGATTGTTTTCTATAATGAATTTGGACATGTATATGACAAAGGTTCCATATGGACATCTGCAAAAAAAAAAAAAGAAGAGAAGAAAAAAATACTGTGAAAAGAAGAGTGGGGTCGTGCGAATGCTAATAGTTAGAAAATTTTCAAATCACAATAGAAAATTTTTCTAAACTCATTTTTCACTTCGCTACAAGTGATTCATAAAGCCAACACTATAACTACCAAACCACTCAGTTATTAATAGAGATATACACAGAGAACAAAAAAAAATGAGTTCAACAAATTGCAGATTCTATGAAAACAAGTACCCAGAAGTTGACGAAGTTGTCATGGTCAACGTTCAAGAAATTGCAGAAATGGGTGCCTACGTCAAGTTGTTAGAATATGACAACATTGAAGGTATGGTCTTGTTGTCTGAATTATCTAGAAGACGTATTCGTTCTATCCAAAAATTGATTCGTGTTGGTAAGAACGAAGTTGCCGTTGTATTGAGAGTTGATAAAGAAAAGGGTTATATCGATTTGTCCAAGAGAAGAGTTTCTGCTGAAGATATCGTCAAGTGTGACGAAAGATACAATAAATCAAAGGCTGTTCATTCAATCTTGAGACACTGTGCCGAAAAATTCAACGTTTCATTGGAAAACTTATATGAAACTATTGGTTGGCCATTAAGTAGACAATATGGTCATGCTTATGACGCATTCAAGTTATCCATCACTGAACCTTCCATCTTTGATGATATTAAAGCTCCTTCAGATGATATATTAGACGAATTAAAATTATACATTTCCAGAAGATTAACTCCACAAGCCATCAATATAAGAGCTGATGTCGAAGTTTCTTGTTTCACCTATGCCGGTATAGATGCTATTAAGGAAGCTTTAAGAGCTGCTGAATCCGTTTCTACTCCACAAATGCAAGTCAAAGCTAAATTGGTTGCTGCTCCATTATATTTCCTTTCTGTTCAAGCTTTGGATAAAAAACAAGGTATTCAAATCTTAGAAGACGCTATCGCCAAAATCACTGAATCTATTGAATCTAACGGTGGTAACTGTAAAATTAACATGGCTCCAAAAGCTGTCACTGCTACTGATGATGCTGAATTGGAACGTTTGTTGGAAAGAAGAGAAGCTGATGATAAAGATTCATCTGACGAAGATGAAGATGATAACTAATAGAGTTCATTTTTATTTTTACATTTATTATTCGTTATTATCCTTTTTCTTTTTTTGGTTCATTCTCCTTCTCTTCGGAGAATAGTAAAATATGTATATTAGTTTCACTTGTAAATGTAAATCAATTAACAAGACTATTCAGGTTGAGGTGCTGACTTTTTGATTATTAATCTTCCTTCATTTGCTCTTTCGACAATGTAACCAGGTAAATTAGGAATAAGCGGTGCTGATACTCTCAATTCAGTAACAGATTCTGGAATGATGACATTATCTAAACTCAACAAGTCTGGGTTGCCACTTAAATCTAATGTCTTCAAATGGTTTCCAAATTTTATGTTTCTGATTACACGAAGTTCGTTGTATGCTAAACTAAGATATCTTAAACTTGCAGGAAATTCAAAAGCTTCAATTGTCTTAAGACCATGATATCCAAGCTTGAAAATCTTTAAATTAGGTGGCAAGACAACATCTTTCAAGGTTGTGATTTGTTTGTCATTTTCAAATGACCATGGGTCGTTCTCTAAATCTAAGACCTCAACTGTTGGCGGGAATAATACATTTTTCAAAGTTGTAATAAGATTGTCTCCCAAATATAGCTCTCTCAACTTTGGTGGGAAATTAACTTTATTTAAAGTTTTAATGTGGTTCTGGTTCAAATAAAGAACTTCGATAGTGCTGGGTAGTTTCAATGGGTTGATACTATTTACCCCATTACCACTTAATATAAGAATCTTCACATGTTGAGGTAATTTTAACCCTCTTGTGTTGGTCATAGATGATTGCAAATTTAATACTTCCAACAGCTCTGGGAATTTAACTCCTGTCATTGACTCATTTGGTAAGTTAGACGCATCCAAGAATTGCAAAGTATCCGGAAATTTGATTCCCCTTATATTTTCTATTGGATTAAGACCCATATTGAGTGATTTTAATCCATGGGGGAAACGAACGTCTCTTAAACTTTCTATTCTATTCTGTGAGATGTCAAGATCTCTTAATGATGGAGGGAATTTGACATTCTCTAGAAAGTAAATTTTATTCTCTGGTATTTCTAATCTTTGTAATGTTGATGGAAATACAATTTCATCAATACTTGGCATTGCTCCCTGACCGGCTAATAATGACTTTAATTTAGGAGGCATTTTGAACCCAGTTAATGTTTCCAAAGCATAGCCTCCACCAATATTTAACACCTCAAGAGTATCTGGTAATTTGACCCCTGGTAAGAATCTTATACTACTTTCACCATAATCTAATGTTTTGAGGTTTTTCCAATACTGGATATCCAGCTGGATTTCACTTCCCAATTTAGCCAAATCTTCCTTTTCAGTTATATAAACAGTATCCATGTCATATTTATTAACTACCGAGCAATGAACAACTTTATCTGCACCAACATCACGAAGAACATCCAAGAAATTGGTGTATTTGGCAACTTGACCCTGGGTATACTCTTTCCATTTTTTACCTGGTTCAAAATGTATATGATACGCAATATCACCGACATCATCAATCATTTTGCGGTTGTTTTTCATGAAATTTATAAATTTCTGCAAGTTCCCTTCAAATTCAGGATTAAACTCAACACACATGTGTAAATGGTCAAATTTTACTGATGATATTGTTGTCTCCTTGAGAAATTTATCTATGGTGTCAATCTCGATGACTGTGATGTAATTATTTTCTAGTTCTCGCAACTCCTTGAGTAGCATTATAGTATGGTAATACTTTGGTTTGTCATATAATAACACCAACCTATTTATTACCGGTGGAGTTGGAATAGTAGCCATGATGGTGTATGTTGTTTCTTTTCAATTGTTTATGGTTTGAGATTTTTACAGATTTGTTTTGTTTTGATTTTTTGTTTTGGTTGTTTTTTTTTTTCGTGCTTTTTCATCAACTTCTCTACACACAACAACGCACATAACATGTATAACGATTGCTTATTACCCAATCCAATAGCAGCTGTGTCTTAACAGAATCGTTCACTTCATATGGCTATTGAAATAAGAAAAAATA
The DNA here is from genome assembly GCF_000006335.3 of Candida tropicalis MYA-3404. Classification (NCBI taxonomy): domain Eukaryota; kingdom Fungi; phylum Ascomycota; class Pichiomycetes; order Serinales; family Debaryomycetaceae; genus Candida; species Candida tropicalis. The sequence continues at coordinate 1,153,931 of NW_003020057.1, read as the reverse complement.
AAAAAAATAACAAGCAGACAGCCGTGATAGGATGAATGCTTGGGGAGAAAAGGAAAAAAATAAACGACCAGGGTGAGGGTCGAACTCACGATCTTGAGATTAACAGTCTCACGCCTTAGCCAACTTGGCCACCCAGTCGTCGTGTTTCCAACTGAGCTATTAAGCTCTTTGGTGAAATCCGTGGTCCCGTTGCTTCCACCACTGTGTCCTTACAATAGCTTCCATCGTAGTGCTTGATTGATAACTATTGTTGTATGAAAAGGTCCCACAGCAGGAAACACCTGTTTTACTCTTCCGGGCTTATATCACTAGCAGTATAGTGATTTTAGATTGCTCTTCACGGAATCAAGGCAAGTATATTTGTCTACTACATAGAATTATAGCACATCCGTCAGATGCATGTTTCCAGGTGCAAAATACCTACATTTTAGTAATTATTAATATACATTGATATTTATAAATTCTATCGTATATAGATGATTGTATTGTGGTTAATTGCAATGTTTTCGTGGTTTGTTATTTTGGTGTAGAATATTTTTAACCAAAATTTGCATCAAAATCAACATAAAATTCATAATGATAGAATTTGTAACTCTAAGAAAAAGATACAACCAGCAATAGATTAAAAGCTAATATAATTGAAATCAAGACTTGCATAAACCATAGAAGAAATACATTGTCAGATGCCATCTAATTTAGTTGCTTAGAACATTCCAAATTCAATTTTCCTGTATTAGCGAATACTATCTAATGACAAATACTAGAACATGACCAATTGAAAACTTAAGCCCCGAAACTGCCTTGAATTGAGCTTTATTGACGGCATTCACCTCAAAATAAAACTAATAAAAAAAATAATCATTATATTTCTGGAAAAGTCTTTAGCGTAGATGGAAGAAAAAAGTACAAGTAATAAATAGTAAAACGGTGGATATTAGCTACATCAGTAATCGAGGAGACAACAGTAACTGATTGGCCTTAATTACCATGAACGAGTAAACGTTTACATATTTTTAAATTATAAAACGTATATACACCTTGGGATATTAGAGTGTTATTTATATTTTTTCCCAATTCACAGAATCATAAGATATTTTGCTATCATTCACACTCATTTTCCTGATAGAGCTTCCTGTTTTTGTAATTTGCCGGTAATATAATTACACTCCCTGCTCAGGTAACTAGTTTATAATCCAAATGAATCTAATAATTGTAAATAGTAGAAAGCAAATCATCCATAAACATAATTGTAGTTTATCATAATGTATTTTCACGTTAACATGAGTTGGAGGGTTGGCCGAGTTGGTCTAAGGCGGCAGACTTAAGTTGTTCAACAATTGAAGTTATCTGCTGGTGTGTTCACCGCGCGAGTTCGAATCTCGCATCCTTCACCATTTTTTTGCACACGCAATAAAAGGGATGCTATTTTTTTCTGTAATTAAATTAAGAGCTAAATACGTCTTCAAAGGATTTAGAGTTTATCCACATGATTGTAACATGTCGATAAGTATAAACTGGAAAGTTATAAAAGACGGGAACACCTTTCCGAGTCGTAATATCCATTTTGGTTTAATTCCGTTTTCGGTATCACGGATTTATTTTTGAAGTAGTTTGTTTATTGTGAGTACGGAATCTCGGTTCGTGATTCCGAGAAATCGAGTTTTTTATTTTTTTTTATTTTTTTTTTTTTGCTTTCAGCCTTAACAGAAATATTTCAACTAAAGCCCGCTCCTCCATTGTTTCGCCAAACATATATAAATGACAGAATTTGTCTTCATCTTTTAATATTGTAATAATGTCTGATAAATCAAATCAATAAACAAAACAACTATGATTGCAAGTACTGAGGGTTCTAATAACTCATCTCGTACTTTAGATGAAATCGAAGTTTCTTCCATACAAAAGGAACAAGACTTAGAAGCTTCACAACAACAGAAGGACACAGAGATTTCACAGGATCCTAACATAGATGGTGGATATGCATGGGTAATTTGTTTTGCATGTTTGCTTCTTAACTTTAATACTTGGGGAGGTAATAGTGGGTTTGCTATTTACTTTTCTGCATACTTGTCCGAAAATACTTTTGCAGGGGCTACAAAAATCGATTATGCCTATATTGGTGGTATTGCCTTTGGAGTTGGTACTGTATTCTCACCAGTTATCAATGTTTTACTTGGTAAGATTGGGTTCAGAGGAGTTTTAATAATAGGAAATTGTTTGCAATTTACTGCATTAATGTTGGCAAGTTGGTCTACAAAATTATGGCAACTATATTTGACACAAGGGTTGATGCAGAGTTTTGGACTAGCCTTTCTTTTTATACCTACAATTACTGTGTTGCCTCAATATTTCAAAAAGAAAAGAGTACTAGCTGGCGGGATTGCAACTGCTGGTTCTGGATTCGGTGGTCTTGTTTACAATTTGGCCATGCAAAAGGTGGTAGATACAAAAGGTGTTCATTGGGCGCTTAGAGTACAAAGTATAATGGAATTTGGCATGGTTTGGATATCTATTGCGTTGATTAAAAGCAAAGCCAAGCAGCATAGTATCGAATTCAAAATCATTGATCCTAAGATATTTATGACTGCACCATTTTGGTTACTCAGTTTTTTTATGATAACCTGTATGTTTGGCTATGTTATTGTATTATACACTTTAGCAAATTTTACTACAAGTTTGGGCTATTCAGGAGAGGAAGGGTCATACGTTTCAGCTATGGTCCAAGTGGGCTCTGCAGTTGGCCGTCCAGCAGTGGGATACATTGCTGATAAATACGGAGGTGTAACTGTTTCAGTAGTTGTTTACTATGTTGTTGGTATTTTCTGTTTGGCAATGTGGATACCAACAAGGAATTTAGCATCAATTATTATTTTTGCTTTGATTAGTGGATCATTGATGGGATCTGTGTATGGTATGATTGCTCCTGCTATTGCTCGATCTTTTGGTATTCAAAAAATGAATGTTGTTGTCTCGAAGATATTCATAGTGATGGCAATTTCGGGATTATTTTCACCGGTAATTGGGGTTGCATTGACCAAAGGGGAGGCTGTTGGTGTCGATCCAACAAGATATGTATATTGTTCTGTTTTTACTGGAGTTTCATTCATTGTGTGTGCTACTACATTATTAATTCTACGAGGCTATATCAAGGCTAGGGATCACTTGATGGAGAAGGATGGCCATACTGACTCTGATTTGGCAGATTATACAGGCGTAACTGTTCCATTTACTAGTGTATTTGCTAACATGTTTGCCAAGAGTAAAGAAAAGGTATAGAATCACATAGCTTAGTAATAGAAACTTTTGATTATGCTTTTGGTATTCTTAAACCATACTTATAAAAATATATGGAAAATATATCTATAGAGTATATCTCAATTCATTCCAATAAATTTATTTTACTTTTAGCAGTAGAAAATTAAAAGAAATAAAGTACAAAAAAATAGCATCCCGTTTATTGAGTGTGCAAAAAAATGATGAAGGATGCGAGATTCGAACTCGCGCGGTGAACACACCAGCAGATAACTTCAATTGTTGAACAACTTAAGTCTGCCGCCTTAGACCAACTCGGCCAACCCTCCAGATCTGTTGTTTTTTGAAAATCAGATGTAATCTATGTTAAAGAAAATAATTCGGGAATTGTTAAATATATTTTATTACGATACCCATTACTGTTTTCTATTATTCCTTTATTGGTAAATTTTTCACCGGAAGACTTGAACAAATAATTCTCTTAAAATTTTATTTGTTTCTAGAATCTGGCTCATTAAATCAACTTCCAAATAGATTGGACCCTCGTTTTAGAAATAAGAGAAAGCATCGGCGCCAAGGAGTCTATGGCTCAGTTATGCATCATCGAGTCTTCTAGGAATACTGTTGAATCTAAAGCTAGTATGCCACTATATCTCAGATATATGCAAAATCTATCGAATACCGAGCACCAAACATCTTTCAAAAAAAAAAAAAGAAAATCACATGCCACTGGTAGATATGTCTAGTTTAACCGAACTTTTTGTCTTCTGCATCTTTTGCAGCACTTCCTAAAATAGAAATCGTCATCGAGTTTTGCAATTTGAAAACGAAACAAGAAAAACTCCGCATTTGTGTAAAACGTACATATAATATCGGTAACCAATACCCTCCTCCCCCTTGGAAAAGTCATTTCTTGATGTGCCTCGCGATTGTTAGGAGATTCGGTTTTTTTTTTTAATGCCCCGCCTAGACTTCATATATAACTCTTGTAGGAAATTGTTGTCGGTTAAACTAGTTGAATTGAAATAAAGTTTAGGTTACCCCGATTGGAAAACTATTTCGGTCTTATTTTGCATGGATTGTAGATGATGATGTTCAAATATTTAAAATGGAAGTTAATATCCTGCAAAAGAAAATTCTGCTTTAATGAAGCTCCCGTAATATTACGATTGTCTTTAACTCCCGCCTCATAGTTCAAGAATGCAATTGTCAATTGTTTGCTTCTTTCTTTTAACATATGTTAATGCTGCTGTCATCACATTGACAAAACCATCGGATGATGATTTCTACATTCCACAAGATGGTTTTGAAGATGCTGAACCAGGTGAGATTTTGAAGATCCGAAAGACCCCCAACAAGCTTAGTGGTTTATTTTTCCCAATAGATGTCAAAAATAGTTGGCAATTGTTAGTACGCTCTACTGATTCCTTTGGAAATGCCACTGCTATTGTTGCTACTATCATAGAACCATTCAATTCTGATCCTTCCAAAGTGGTATCCTATCAAACTTTTGAAGATTCGGCCAATATTAACTGTTCACCTTCCTATGGGATGCAATGGGGTGCTTCTATTTCCACTGTTGCGACACAGATTGATATGTCATTTATGGTCCCATTGTTAAACAATGGTTACTTTTTGGTATCTCCAGATTATGAAGGTCCTAAATCAACTTTCACTGTGGGTAGACAATCGGGACATGGTACTTTGGACTCAATCAGAGCCATTTTACAATCTGGAAATTTTACTGGTGTTGATGAAGATGCACAGGTTGCTATGTGGGGTTATTCTGGTGGTTCTTTGGCATCAGGTTGGGCTGCTGCTTTGCAACCACATTATGCACCTGAATTGGAAGATAATTTGATTGGTGCTGCCCTTGGTGGATTTGTAACCAATATTACAGCTACTGCTGAAGCTACAGATGGAAAGTTATTGGCTGGCTTAGTACCTATTGCTTTGAATGGATTGGGTAATGAATATAATGATTTCCGTGAAATATTGTACTCTGAAGTCAAAGAAGGTGGAAGAGATAAATTGGCTGATGGGTTAAATCATTGTATGATTCCTGGTATCATTCGCTTTGCCTTTAGCCAATTTCTAGCAGGTAAAAATAGACTATTCCCTAATGGTTACGGTTTGCTCGACGACCCAATAGTTAACAGAACAATCCAGGAAAACAATCTTATGAGTGTCTCCAAGGAGTACATTCCTAAAATACCGTTATTTGTTTATCATGGCACATTGGATGCAGTGGTTCCAATTGTCAATGTCAAGAAAACCTATGAAAGATGGTGTGATTGGGGTATTGAATCTTTTGAATTTGCTGAAGACTTGTTGAATGGTCACATTTCTGAAACTTTAGTTGGTGCACCAGCTGCGTTGACATGGTTGGAAAGAAGATTCGCTGGTTTGGATCCAGTCAAAGGATGCCAACATACTGCACGAATGATGAACTTCTTATACCCAAATATCTCAAGTGCTACTAGTGATTACTTTACAGGATTGTATGATGCTCTTCAAGGCACCCCATTGGGACCAGGATTGAACACCGACAACTTTACACTTAATGGATTGCTAGGAACCTTGGGTGATATTTTCTAGACAAATTTATAAATATATATTTACAGGATTACAATTAAATAAGAAAAACTTCTGTGTACAAAATGTGATCAACTCACCATAAAACTAACATTTTTGTAAAAGTCCAACATAGGGTTCTCTCCAGTCTTGGTGGTAGTAATATCAATATCTGCCCACTGTTCAAGGAATTCTCTATGTGACTCGACTCTCGGAACTCTGGCCGTTACTTGTTTGTACATCTCACTGGCAATACCAAAATCTGTTGCAAACATTATATCAAAGTATCCCTGGAGAACCATATACGTAGATACATCTACCATATCATTTTTAAGTACAGTTTGAACGACGGGTCCGTTATAACAACCAGAAATCTTCTTTGGTAAGTAATGAAAATCCGATGATATTAACAGATGGTTAGGGAATTTGTATTTTAATATCTGGAAAAATTGCAACAATCTAGTAGGAATGAATTCACCGGGTGTGAGATTACTATCGTAAGGTAAAACCATATTTTTCAATTTTAACATTGCAGATGAATGCAATAATGGATGAACATCATCACTGACTAGACTCTTGAATGCAGATAATTTCCCACTGAATGTCGACGCTTGTTTCAAGACGGAGTGTTTCCCGTTTTCTCTTAACCGTAAGTATGCATCTGAATAATGACTCAAATCTGGAGAGAAAAACTCATAGAAATCACCATGTTGATCAATCAATACTTTCCCTTCATAAGGCTGACCTGTAGTATTATCATATCTGATTAAGTCATGCGAGAAATTATCAAAAACTTCCAATGCAATAAAGAAGCACGGATCGTTGACTACCTGTTTCCATTCAAAAATAGATTTGTTGAAAATTTCCAATTTTGAAGAATCCAATCCTTGTGATGTAAGTTTATTATCCAATGCTTGTTTCATTTGTTTGTTTGCCAACTGACTTGAAATTTCAATAATTTTATATTGAGTTCTTTCATAAATCTCTGGATGATTTTTACGGATGTAGTTTAAGATATCACACATAAGTGTACCGTTACCACCACCCATTTCATAGATAATCAAGTCATCATAGGGATATATGTTTAGTTTATAGTTGACCAAGATATATCTTGCTAAAGCTTCACCATAATACGGATGGAATAACTCGGTGGGTGTATGCCATAATTGCAATGATTTCCTATATCCCAGTTCCATTACTTGTCTATCTTGTTGTTGGATCAGATGTGCCATGGCAGCAAATTTAGATGATGTATTAGGGGCAGGTAATGACGCTGTTGGTTGTGGTGGTGGAACTGCATCCTGCTCGTATCTTTCATATGATTTACTCCAATTTTCCATAAACTCGTCAATATCTTCAATATTATTATAGTCAAATGGTTTTTCAGATTGATAAATCTCGACTTGTTGTGAGAAATACCCATATTTAGGATGATACAATGAATCCTCAATGAAATCCCCTGTTGTCATCTTCACACGTTTGGGTCTATGATTAAATTTGGATAATTTCTGTGAATTTGTCATAGGATACGAATTGTAAACTGTATCGGGGGATCCCTCGAATGGAAAGTTTGTAGCATATCGATAGATGGCTTGTATTGGATTTAATGCTTTTGGAGAAGATGGTACTTTAAATGCAAAAGTATCAGGTCGTATGGAATATTCATGGTGAAAATCTGTCTTTTCAATGATCTTAGGTTTCCCCTTAAAGAGATATCGTTTGAAAATCATTGTCACCAGTGGGATCTTGCTGTATGATTACGTTGAAGTATAGAAATTTTTCTACGATTTCATTTAGTATCGTGTACAGACTTCAAAAATAAGGAATGGTTCATATTTCCTAATTGAGAAAACATGTAGTTCTCATCAAACCTGCAATAAAAAATAATAACTGAGAGAAAAAGTTAACCACAATTGACACAAAATTTTACATTACGGAGTAATGCATTACTATTAAAATGTGTTTTACCAATACTAGGCAGAAATTATCAGGCTAATATATCTCAAACATAAATGTAGGTTAAAGAGTTTTATGAATTTATAGCTTTGCACATTACATGGATATATTTCGTGTTTAAAGAATAATATGTTTATAGTACTTTAATCATTCCATAAACTTTAGAGATATTTTGATGCAAATTTTGGTTAAAAATATTCTACACCAAAATAACAAACCACGAAAACATTGCAATTAACCACAATACAATCATCTATATACGATAGAATTTATAAATATCAATGTATATTAATAATTACTAAAATGTAGGTATTTTGCACCTGGAAACATGCATCTGACGGATGTGCTATAATTCTATGTAGTAGACAAATATACTTGCCTTGATTCCGTGAAGAGCAATCTAAAATCACTATACTGCTAGTGATATAAGCCCGGAAGAGTAAAACAGGTGTTTCCTGCTGTGGGACCTTTTCATACAACAATAGTTATCAATCAAGCACTACGATGGAAGCTATTGTAAGGACACAGTGGTGGAAGCAACGGGACCACGGATTTCACCAAAGAGCTTAATAGCTCAGTTGGAAACACGACGACTGGGTGGCCAAGTTGGCTAAGGCGTGAGACTGTTAATCTCAAGATCGTGAGTTCGACCCTCACCCTGGTCGTTTATTTTTTTCCTTTTCTCCCCAAGCATTCATCCCCTCACGGCTGTCTGCTTGTTATTTTTTTTATTTTTTCTTATTTCAATAGCCATATGAAGTGAACGATTCTGTTAAGACACAGCTGCTATTGGATTGGGTAATAAGCAATCGTTATACATGTTATGTGCGTTGTTGTGTGGATAATGCCTCTTCGATAATTTACGAATTAAAGATTTGAATACACCCGTTCAAAATTTTTTGTTCTTCAGTCCCCAAACACGTAGTGCTACAAGGGGACATATGAGCCTTAATAATCCTACATTGAGTTGTTTATTTTTATTTTATAAAGACATTAAAAAACTATATTAAATTAATCATTGCACGTAAATAAAACATATCTAATTATAAATAAGATTATCCATCTATCTATTTTTTATGTTTGAACATTTTCTTGGTACAGTAAGAAACTTTATGGGATGTTTTATCAGCACCTTTATGTAAACTTTGATTTATATCTTTAGAAAACTTCATAAATTTTTCATTAAACTCATGTAAACCTTCATTAAATTCATCCATATGATGATGGAAACTTTCATGTTTGGAAGCAGAAGAAGAAGCAACAGTAGCAGAACTCATATTTAGATTAGTATTTGTGATTTGTTTTTCCGGAAAGGTAATTAATTGAATAATTGATGATAAAAACAAAAAATAAATCACTCTTGGATTGGGTATTTAGTCCTCTATTTATATTCATCAGATCATCAATGAATGGTTATGACGTAACATTATGGACCTTAATTGAGATAAAACCTTATTCCGTTATGATTTCCATGGGCTCAATATCCGAGTACTCACTCACTCGGAAAAACAACATCAACAAAAAAATAGCTCATATCGGATATATCAACTACTGAAACCGAATTATCCACTTTCAAGTTCAATTATACAATTCCGTTGAAAGATTTTCAAGGTCATCTCTAATATGTCTAATCTTACAGAAAGAAAGCAGGACTTTCAATCAGGTTCTTTTTAAAAAATAAAAAAAATGGTGAAGGATGCGAGATTCGAACTCGCGCGGTGAACACACCAGCAGATAACTCAAATTGTTAAACAACTTAAGTCTGCCGCCTTAGACCAACTCGGCCAACCCTCCAGATCTGTTGTGTGCAGGTTTACATCCGGGTTTAGAGATCATTTAAAATTGATACCAAATAAATTTCATCCCGATGAATTTATGAAACTTGTGATATAATAGAACCACCGAACTTATTACCATTAGTAATATGATCTACTTAAAACGACAATTGAATCATTTTATTTATAGTTGTATTTAAAAACACAACCAAGTATCTAAATTTATGGAAGTCAAGATGAACTGAAAAAAAAAAAATTGAAAATACCAAACCGAGTTCAATCTACAGCACAACTACAACGACAACAATAACCAATATCTACGAATGGCTTCTCGTTGGCAGTTGTCGAAACTATTTCGACTTTCAAAGAGATTATATTCTCAGCCAGTTAATGTTCTCACACCTCAGAAAACAAGAAACATTGGAATCATAGCACATATCGATGCTGGTAAAACCACCACGACTGAACGTATGATTTACAATACTGGTAAAATAAGAAGAATAGGTAATGTTGACGATGGGGATACAGTGACAGACTATCTACCATCCGAAAGAGATAGAGGTATAACTATTCAACTGGCGGCAATAACACTTTCTTGGGGAAATCACAGAATAAATCTTATTGATACACCAGGACATGCCGATTTCACGTTTGAAGTCATTAGATCTTTACGAGTATTGGATGGCGCAGTTACAATTTTAGATGCAGTTGCTGGAGTCGAAGCTCAAACCGAAAAAGTTTGGAGACAAGCAACTAACTTGAATATCCCTAAGTTGATTTATATAAACAAGATGGATCGTCCAGGAGCTGGGTTCAGTAGAGCCGTAAAAGAAGCAGTTCAAAAATTAGAGACTCGTGTTGTTCTTTGTAATTTACCATACTTTGAAACATCTAAAGATGGTGACATGATTTTCAAAGGGGTTGTTGATGTTATACAAAAGAAATTATTGATCTGGGATGAAGAAGTTGAAGAAGGAAAGAATATCAGTGTTAGTGACATAGATGAAACCAGGCCAGAATTACTTGAAATGTTACAGAAATCGAGGGAATCTATGGTGGAAACACTTGGCGAGTTTGACGAAAGAATTATAGATTCATTTTTGGAGAACGAAGAAGATCATATGTTAGTCCCACCAGCTTTGTTGGACGAAGTAATCAGAAAAGCAACTATTGAACATTACTTGACTCCAGTATTTTGTGGATCATCATTCAAGAATATTGGTGTACATCCAATAATGGACGGCGTTGTGAAATATTTACCATCTCCACTTGAAATCGATACCCCTGTAATTACGAGCAAGGGCAAAGAAATTAAAACTTCTCGTGATTCCGCAGGAAAGTTGATTGTTGACAACAATAAGGATTTGACACTTGCATTGGCATTCAAAGTCATGACTTTAGATCGTCGTCCAATGACATTCGTCAGAGTATACAGTGGAAGACTTAATAAGTCCTCACAAGTCGTTAACACTAGAACAGGTAAGAAAATGTTGGTAAAAAGTCTTTTGATAATGAATGGTGATAGCCCAGAAGAAATTAAAGATGTTGAATTGGGTAATATTTGTGTTATTCCAGGTTATGAAACCGAATTCCAAACAGGCGATACTTTAGTGTCTCATGCATCGTTCAAAAAACTGAATTTTAGCCCACGTGAATCAAGTTATACCTTGTTACCTATTGATATTCCTCCACCATTGTTTAATTCTGCGATTGAACCCAAAACAGCTGGAGATGAACAGTATATGAAGAAATGTGTTGAAAAACTTATTAGAGAAGACCCATCATTAAAAGTACACTTTGATGAAGAAATGGGACAATTGATTTTGAGTGGTATGGGTGAATTGCATTTGGAAATTGCTCGTGATAGATTAGTTAATGATATGAAAGCCAAGGTCAATTTGAAAGATGTGGTTGTTTCTTACAAAGAATCGTTTGTTGGAAAAAGCGATAAAGTTGCTGAAATCAAGAATGAAAATATTGAACTTTCTTTGACAATATCACACATAGATAATGCCAGGGACTTTATTGGCCAAGAAGGTGCCAAAGTCATAGACGAAGACAACAACGTTGTATTATTACCAGAATCAGCTGCTTCTGAACATGTTAAAAGCACATTGGATGAAAGAAGATGGAAATGTGAGAATAGTATTGAAGAATTACAAGATTCTTTAGTTAATGGTTGCTCCACAGCACTTCTGATGGGTGGTCCAGTATTGGGATTCCCGTTACATTCAACATTAATTACAGTTAATAGTTGGAATGCTCCTGTTGATCAAAATCCAGAGCAAGTTTCCAATTTGATGAATGCTGCAAGACAAGCAGTGCAATCACTCAAAGATGATGAGCAAGATTTTGGAATTCTTGAACCGATTATGAAAACTCGAGTTTATGTTGATTCAAATGATTTGGGTGAAGTTTCTCATGATTTGACCCAAAGATGTCAAGCAGTGATTCTTGAAATCGAAGATCAATCAATTCAAAACTTGGAAAACGCTGCATGGGCTAAAGAAGAGTCTGAGAGAATGTACCTTCCACCAGATTATACCATCAAGAAATCCAATAATGCCATGAATGAAATTGCAAATAAGAAAGTAATTGTTGCTGAAACACCATTAAGAGAAATGATTGGTTATTTATCCAAATTAAGATCATTGACTCAAGGTAGAGCTACATTTGATATGACATTCCTTGGAATGAGAAGAGCTGTTGGTAGTAGAGTCGATGCAATTGCAAGTGAATATAGATTTTAACATTAGCTAAGTTAAGAGAATCCTGTATATAAGTTTGTCAATAAAAATATTGCGCACCAAAAAAAAAAAAGAAAAATATTTTCGAAGATTTCTCCAATACAACAACAACAACAACAACAAAAAAAAAACAAACCAAAACACAAGAACGTTAAAAAAAAAGAAGAGAAAACAAGACAGTTGAAAAATCACTTTCCCCAAATATCTTGTCACTGAATCATACTCCCCCTCCTTCCTTTCAAGACAAATAAGATACGAAGATGGACTTTGCAGACAGAGCACCGCTATCTTTAGATAGAGATAGAGTTACATGTATACTTTTGATTAATACTCATTTAATTAAAAAGTGCTGTAATATTCACAACACTATGCTTAATAATCCACAATTTATGCAACAGATTTCTCCAGAAAACAGAGCTATGCTTACCAATACATATAATCATTACATAAGAAGACTCCAATGTAATTTAGCCACTTTAAATTATATTTATGAAAAGTATCATTCTCCACAGCCACTGCAGCAAAGCTCAAAAGCAATTTTTCCTATCATTCTATCAGCTCCTCAAGATATGCCTGAGTTGAATCAATTATATTCCAAGCTTCAAGAGTTGTATCCAGAAGGAGTTCAATATTTTAAAATGAAATTTGAAGAAAGTAGAAAACAGCAAGCTTTCCAACAACAACTGCAGCTACAACAACAACAACATCAACAACATCAACAACAACAACAATCCATGCATGCACCTCAACAACAATCACAACAAGTACCACCACCTCCACAACAAGTACTTCAACAACAACAACAATCACAGCAACAGTCACCTCAAACTATTCCTCAAATGATGCCCCAACAACTGGTACCTCAATCACAACAACAACAAGTACCTCCACCACAAACGCAATCACAAACACAATCACAGGCCCCTCCACCACCTCCTCAACAACAGCAACAGCAACAACATCAACCTCAGCAGCAACAGCAGGCACCACCTCAATCAATACCACCAACACAGCTGCAACCTCCACCACAGTCGTTTGATGATATACTTTTAACTGATGGATTTAATCCATCCAATGACTCAATGCCAAACTCGTCTGGACCAAATGAATTCAACTCTAATTATAACAACAATGGCATGAACTCATTTCAAATGTCTACACTTTCTCCTCAGCAAATATTACAACAAGCAAATTCAAGCGAGCCAACTTCTTCATTGGTTCAAGACTTCTTGTTCTAGAATATTTGATTTACTTGCGTATTGTAATTACCTAGATAAGCATTAGCCATAATTATTACATTGTATTATATATATATATAGCCACTTCCACAGAGAATAAAATAAAAAAAAGTCATAAAACTATAAAAACGAAACGATTTACACAAAATGAATTTGGTACTAAGTGAAAGAAAGAAATGAATCCTAATCAATAAAGTGACGATGAAAAACCAATATTCATAAAGTCAACACATAGTAATATATAAAACTAACTTCTAAGACGACTCTTTTTTTTTTTTTTTCATTTTTTTATTTTAGAAAAATATCCAGTATTTTCTATCAGCCTTAATCATTCCAGTTAAACCTATAATTGGTGAGCAACTGCAAAGTTCTTACCAGCATAAATGGCGTCATCACCCAAAGATTCTTCAATTCTCAAGATTTGATTCAATTTAGCCAATCTTTCAGATCTTGCTGGTGCACCAGTTTTAATTTGACCAGCTCTTAAACCGACAACTAAATCGGCAATAAAAGTATCTTCAGTTTCACCAGATCTATGTGAAACCATAACACCCCAACCAGCTCCAAACGCATCATTAGCAGCCACAATAGACTCAGATAAAGTACCAATTTGATTAACTTTGACCAACAATGCATTAGCACATTTCTTTTCAATAGCTTTTTTAATTCTAATTGGATTGGTAACAGTTAAATCATCAGCAACAATTTGAACTTTATCACCAACAATTTTAAAGAAATGAACCCAAGCATCCCAATCATCTTCAGCAAATGGATCTTCAAGTAAAACAATTGGATATTTATTAATCAACCTTTCATACAATTCAGCTAATTCTTTACCAGATAAACGTTTAGCTGGATCAGGATTTGGATTTTTAAAATCTAAATCATATTTACCATCTTTGAAAAACTCTGAAGATGCTGGATCCATGGCAATTTTAACTTTTCCAGTATGACCAGCTTGCTCAATAGATTCAACAATTAAATCTAAAGCTTCTTCTGGTGTTCTAAGATCAGGTGCAACACCACCTTCATCACCAACATTACCAGCAGATTGACCATATTTCTTTTTAGCTAAAGATTTTAAAGTGTGATAAACTTCAGAATCAATTCTCATGGCTTCAGAAAATGATTCAGCTCCAGTTGGTACAATCATAAATTCTTGGAAGGCCAAATCACCACCAGCATGTGCACCACCATTCAAAACATTTTGGAATGGAACTGGTAAAACATATTTATCCTTTTTGGATTTAGAAAGATTAGCAATATGCTGGTATAATGGAATACCTTGATTTGCAGCAGCAGCATTTGCAGCAGCTAAAGAAACACCTAATATTGCATTAGCACCCAATTTTGATTTATTTGGAGTACCATCTAATTTAATCATAAATTCATCAATTTTGCTTTGATCATTGACATCAATTTTAGCATCAATTAAAGCTGGGGCAATAATATCATTAACATTTGATACAGCTTTCAAAACACCTTTACCTAACCATTTAGATTTATCACCATCTCTTAATTCTAAAGCTTCATGAATACCAGTGGAAGCACCGGATGGAACAATTGATCTGAACATACCATTATCAGTAGTCAATTCAACTTCAACAGTTGGATTACCTCTGGAATCGTAAACAGTTCTAGCGTGGATTTTGGTTGCGTAAGACATTTATTTTTATTTTGTTATGAATAACGGGGAATAAGTTGATGTTGAAAAATCAAGAAAAAGACGAAATCCAAATCAACATGAACCCAGACAACCTTGGTGGTTTATATAGAAAATCTTCACATATCATTTATGTTGAATAATCAAGGAGACTGAATGTTGTTTATAAAAAAAAAAAAAATCACACAATAAAGGTGGCTCAGAAAGAAAAAGAAAAAGAAAAATTAAATGAAGAATAGCAACTATTAGAAAAGCCTCGCTTAACCCCATACTCCTTCTTTATTGTTTTTTTTTTGAGAATATTTAAATCATGACCTTCATCTAATACCCCTATAACCATTATTATTTATCATGACCATTAGCGAATTATCACTCAATTCAAACCAGACAGGCTTGCAGCGTTTTAAAAGTGAGATATAGTTAGTAACCTTTTCAGAGAATAAAAGTCTATAATGGCACTAACGAAAAATCTCGTATATAAAAAAAACCCTTTATTCACTATTTAAGTTTGATCCATGAAGTCTTGAAATTCATGATTGATCAAATGAGAATAACCAGAATTCATTCCAGAGTTCAAATCTGGTGTAGTAATGTTGAACATAAATCCTTCATCCAATGGTTCTTTATCAATTACAATAGCATCTTTCTCAGCAGAATGAACGTTCAACCAGCCCGCCTCGTTAGTGATATCGTTCCATAATTGTTGTTCTGCATCCAAATAAGTTAAGCCTTCTATACCTGTTAAATCTTGATTTGCATAAACATCACCAGTAGTATTTTCTCTTGCTATATTACTAGTAGATGGGTGAGAAAATTGAAAAACATCCAAATCAGTTGGATTCATTGAAGGTGGATTCAAGAAAGCCTCTACCTTGTTTGACGATGGATTCCCCGGAGAAGGAGATTTGTTTTCATCATCATGTTTTTCCAACAATTCAGCCATGACACCATTAAAATCAAGTACATTAATAAGTTTCAACAATTGTGCTCTTCTTAATGCTGCAGGATAATTACCCAATCTCTTCATTTTGGTGAATAAAATCAACGCATGATCTAAGTGGTCTTTTGTCGCTTCATGTACACCAAATGATGCATTAAACAAGATTAAGGTGGATGCAGATGTGAACAAATATTCTCTATCCATCCAACCAAACAATGCCACCATGTTATCAGGCACCAATGACCATATACTTTTGATTGTATTAATTGAAGCTTGGAATGAGGCATTAAGTAATGTCAAGACATTCTTGGAATACTTGGTAAGATCAATGTATTTGCTAGTGCTGTTTTTGATTCTGATTTCACGTAACTTTTGTGTTGCAAAATGAAACAACAAGGGACGAACAGCAAGGTTAATCCCTTGGAAATATTCAGTCATTAAATTTGTCACCAATCTAGATATCTTGGGGCTTTCAGCAGTGTAATCAACCTCAAGGTATTTTGGCAACGACGCCTTCCAGGACATCAATCGTTGCACCAAATCAGTAACAACAGGTAAAATATTAAACGATGGTTGTTTGGTATACAAAGATGATAAAATAACTGCATTGATTTGGGTTATAGTGACGCAATTGTTTATATAATCTGCAGGTGGAAAAATGTAGTATCCTCTAACGTCACTTTGGTCTCTTGGGAAATCAGTCAAATCAATCTTAAAATCAACTGGCAACTCAGTTGATACAGAATCATCTGCAAAACTCAATGGTAATCCTGCTTTGGACGAAAGCATTCTCTCATACATATACACAGTCCACCAGATTCTTCTTCTATGCTCCAACTCAAAACGATTCAAGTTTTCCTTATCAGCATCAACATGCCATCCCAAAATCAATGCTGCTCTCAATGCTAAACCGAAGTAAAAGTATGATGCTATAGTACAATCTGCTACTTGTAAGTAGAAAGCATACAAAAGCATAACCTCAATACCTCCATCTTTAGTGATGTTGTCAACAGCACCAGAAGCAAACAATCCAGTAAATAACTCTGATGCTTGGTAGAAGAAAGCAGATCCGGGTAATGCATGTTTTTCAGGTCGTTCTTTACCTGCTCTTTTCATGTTTTCTAATTTTTGTCTCTTTGCATGGGTGCTAGATTCCGTTCCCAAGTACATCTCACCAATTGCAAAAATAAGTAATACTTTACAGAACCATATTGTTTCTAGAATGGTTTCATCATCTGTATCTTTCTTAATGGTGTTCTCATCTTGATCAGGGTTGTTTGGTTGTGGTGAGTTTCGGTTCAATATTCGTTTATTCTCAGCAGATTTACCGGAGTATAAGTTCATTAAGAATCGTTTCACCAATCCTTCATTGAAAAAATAAAAGCACCCATCATTATAATTAATAAATGTATCGACCAATAACATGGCATATGAATATGATGGCAATTCAAAGTTTATGGATAAACCAGGTCTTGTTTTCGTCTTGGATAATGTAATCTTATATGCGTTCCCCTCCTTTTCAAGAATCTTTGTTTCACGTTTCCCTGGGTGTCTTTGATGTTCTTGATTTGATGAGACACTTGCCAGTAGTAGCTGTGGTTGATGGTCACTACCAGGAGATGGCGCAGGTGTAGTAGATGTACTGGAACTCGTAAGCAATGAGCTGGAAACAAATGAAGGTACCATATTCTGAATCTCTAAGCCAAACAAAGTCATAGATGATGAACCCACGTAAACCTTCTCTCCTGTACGAGACTGAATTAGTCTTCCATATTTATCTAATGACGGACTTATAACTTCTGTTGCTCCAGATGACGACAATCCAGTACCGGACAGCGATGTATTTAAAGTGGACATATGTGGTTGTGGTGCTGTTGTTGGAAATGTTGTGGAAGATGAAGGGGACTCTGTTCCTGCTGTCGCCAGTGGTTGTTGTGAGCCTGATGAGTCTGTAAATTGCATTTTTGAAGAAGACAGTGATTCTTGTTCTCTTTTTAGTTCTTGCTCTTTTAGATTATTTCTTAACGTAGCATTGTCTTTTTTCAATCTGGCAATTTCGTCATGTAATTTTGAAAGGTACTTCATCGATACAACAATCTTCTTGTCTGCCTCCACATATTCACACTTTGATTTTGCCAATTGACACTTTTTACACGGATCTCCACCAGGACATCTAATGTGACGTGTACGACATCGAATACATGCTAAAGAAGCTCTTTTCTGACGGGGATTTAAATTTTGCTTCCCCGAATTCGGGGTATTTGTTGAAACTGATGATGAACTTGAGGTTGAATTAGATGCTTGTAATTCTGTAGGTCTAATATCTGCAGCAACCAAGGCATCTGCAACCTGTGACTCATCATTCAAGCTCCTAGATTCACTCATTTAGGATGTGACAATGATGATGGGAAGTACAGTTGTGTCTGAGTATAATTGATAAGTTTGTATGGTTAAAAGGGAAAGAAAAAAAAAAAAAAGAGTCAGAAAATTTTTACGTTTTTTTTTTTTCGCTTGATTAACTGTAAGCTTACATAATCAACAGGCTGCCATTTTTCATCAACAGTTAACACAAGCGAATAAGCGCGCGATTACCCCCCCAAAAAAACACTCATACACACATTCACACAAAAGAAATCCATGCAATATCAGATCCACCTCCCAGCAATACAAGAACAGTTATTATCATAATGAAGTTGTCGGATTTACCAAATGAATTGTTGAACTTAATATTTTCATTTATACCTACAGATGATTTGTATCGACAGTTTACTCAAATCCATGAACTCAACTATAGTAAGGATTTCCCCTCGATTTATTCTGTGATTTATAAGCAACTATTCTCAAGAACGCTAATAATAAGAACTGCCAAAGGTGTTGGTTATGATACAATACGACAATTCTATTCATCAAATGAGTTGGCTAATGCATTGGTTATTACGTCGTTTGCCACAGGTTATCAGATTCTCAAGATCTTGATAGATGGACATTTCCATTCAAATCTACGTATTTCTCCTAATGAAATAACATTATTGTTGAGATATATGGATTCCATTGAAGAGATTGAAAACTTTATTAAAGTTTTAGAACAATTATCTTTTGACCTGTTTACTTCAAATGTGATCAAGACAATTAATTTCCAAATCATCTATGATGCCAACCCTACAAATGAGCTTCTTGCATTGCACAACAAAATCAAGTACATGATGGAAGACATGATTCACAAATCTGAAAAGATCCTTATTCAAACCAAAAAGAATAGTAAATGGTACCAACCAATGAACCCGTATTTATTGAGGAATTTAAAAGAATTATACTTGTGGAATAATGATATTGATAATCTTGCCATGAATGGGTTCTTTAAATGTGTGCCTGATGATTTGAAGATTTTGGAATTCTCTGGAAATAATACAGCTGATTTACAAGGATTTGTATTGCCACAAAGTTTGAAACGTTTACATTTATCAACAAATATGATAAGATCCTTGGAAGGGGTGGATTTCAGTAAATGTTCCAATTTGCAACTTTTGGATATTTCAATGAATCGTTTAATAGAACTTCCCACAGATCTTAAATTTCCTGATTCCACAAAAAGGTTAATGATGAACCATAATCAAATTGAAAATATTAATCAATCACAAGTCCCACTGCAAGTACAATTTCTCACTTTGTCATCAAATTGTTTAACTTCGCTAGATAATATTTATTTATCATCAAGCTTGATCGTGCTAGATCTAAGTGATAATACTTTTTCAAGTTTTAGAGAGGATTTTTTCAGTGAATGTGTTAATTTGAAGAAGTTAAATCTAGCCATAAATGCAATCGATGACTTAGATGATTTGGGCCAGCTTCCACCAAATGTGGAAGAACTCATCTTGGATTATAATGAAATTGATAATTATGATTTTACAAACATATTGACTCTAAAAAAATTGAAGAAGCTTTCAATGACAGGTACAGGTTTAATGTTTTTAAAGGATATTAAGTTTCCAAGCACTTTAGTACAACTAATTCTCAAGGATAATGAAATCAATGAAATTATAAATGTGGATTTTGGAAACAGTTTAGAATTCCTTGATTT
Organism: Candida tropicalis MYA-3404; assembly: GCF_000006335.3. Classification (NCBI taxonomy): domain Eukaryota; kingdom Fungi; phylum Ascomycota; class Pichiomycetes; order Serinales; family Debaryomycetaceae; genus Candida; species Candida tropicalis. Next base: position 1,133,708 of record NW_003020057.1, on the reverse strand, counting down.
AAGTTATAATAAACTAGAAAACTTCAATGTTTATGGATTGAGGTTACCTTCAACGTTGAAAAAATTAGATTTGAGTGAAAATGGGTTTCAAGATTTATCCAATTTTATAATCCCATCTTCAATCACCACATTATACTTTAACAGATCGAATCTATGTTTGAGCAACAATTTGCTATCCAAGTTTCCAGAACAACTAGAATTTATTGAACTTATACGAGCAATTCCTAAATCTGTACCCAAACTAAACTTTCTGAAATTTCATAATTTGGTATCGCTAAACTTGCAGAAAAATGGAATCACAAGTATTGAGAAATTAGATTTACCAAACGGTTTGCAGATTTTAGATCTTTCACAAAATTGTATTCGCCAAGTTTCTTGGAAATCCATCCCGGCAACAACACGACACGTTGAATTAAGAGGAAATCCCATTGAGAATCAATAAAAATAAAGTAAAATTCACCGAAATACAAGATAAAAAATAGCCATGATATTGAAATAAAAGAGCTATAAAAAATCCTGTAGATAAAAAATATGTATAAAATAGAGATGGAAAAATATACAGAAAAAAATAAAAGCCTAAAAAGATAAGAAAATAGCCCTAAAAGAAAATCATAAAATAACCAGTTAAAAATAGATGTAATAAAACATAAGCACACCCAAAGTGAAATAATAATAATAGTAATAATAAAAAAAAAAACCCTAAAAGGAACCAAAGAATATATTGGAGGATATCATATCAAGGTGACAATAGTAAAAAAGAAAACATAGAATAACACTCACTTAAAATAAGGAGCACATAATCATAAAGTTTTCAAAATATTGATCAATGACTAGATAATTTAAACTGGTGGCAAGACGTTTTCAGCCATGTAAGATTTACCGGTCTTTGAGTCAGTACCAATAACGTTACCAGCTGGATCGTAAGAACAAACAATGTATTTACCCCAGTTTTGAGCACTACAGTCTTTGTAAGCACATCCGACTTTAGTAGTGGATTTCCAGATCAAAGCAGTAAAATGGTTGTAATCAGTAGCGGAACCATAGTCGTAATCAGTACCATCTTCACCAGCTTCATTGTACCAAGCATTAACAACAGATTGACCAGTGCTGAAACCAACACCCAAGTTTTCACCGTATTTACCACCAGAGTGTTTCAAGTTACCAGAACAGTCATATTTGTCAGCGTAAGCTTGAGCGTATTGGTAAGCAGCATTGTCCCAGGACAAGTTTGGAACACCGTGTCTAGCACGCTTAGCATTATGAGCATCCAAAATGTTTTTGGGAGAAGTCTTCATCTTCAACACCACTGAAGTCAGAGGAAGAAGATGAGGAGGAAGTTTCAGCGGCCTTAGCAACTGGAGAAGTTTCAGCAGCCTTGGTAGTTTCAGCAGCAGTAGTGGTTTCAGCAGCAGCAGTGGTGGTTTCAGCAGCTTTGGTAGTTTCAGCAGCAGCGGTGGTTTCGGCAACTTGAGTAGTTTCAGCAGCCTTGGTGGTTTCAGCAGTGGCTTCAGCAGAAATAGAAGTGGATTCACCTTGTTGAACAGTAGAAGAAATCAAGGTAGTTGGGTTAGCTTGAACAACAACAGTTCTGGTTGATTCAGAGTTACCACTCTTGATAATGACGTGTTGTTCGTACAAGGTTCTAACAGCGTTAGCAGCATCACCAGAGACAACACTAGTGAAGACAATATCTTGACCCATAATGTTGGTGGAGAAGACCCAAGTGGATTGTTGAGCTGATTCAGCTTCGGCAGTAGTAGTTGGAACTTGAACAGCTTCAGTAGTTGGAGCAGCAGCTTGAGTGTTTGCAGCCTTGGCTTGAACAGTTTCAACAGCACCGTTAACGGTAGCGTATTCGGTGAATTGGTTAGTCTTGGTGACGTAAACGACGGCAGCGTTGGCCAAACTAGCGAGAGCAGCAGTAGTAGCGATTTGAGTGAATTTCATTGTAAAAAAGAAAGGATTGGGAGTTTAAACAAGCAACGATTGAATAATAAGGAACGACTAAAGTTGATTTGTTTAATTTAAAAAAGTAAGGAACGACAAGTTAGTTGGTGTGGAACAATAAAACTATTAAAGTAAATAGTAGTGCTAAGTCTTTGTTAGTTTGATTGGATGATATAAAAAGAGAATTGAGAATAAAAATTGTGTTGAAAGAAAGAAAATGTTTAAGGTATTTATAATCCGTCGATCGCTAGTTTTATTTTTTTTTTTTTGTTCTCTCACTATTTAGAGAAAAGAATTTTATTGTTAACCCAAAGGGGCGCTTTCACTAGTACTACTGACTCGTCTTTTGAACAATATTGTTTTAGCTTTGTGTTTGTTCATGCAAGGTTGTGAAATTTCGAAATGAAATAAATAGGCCAATTTCTTTTCAAAACAAGCAAATTATGTACAGGGAACTAAAAGAGAGAAATAGGAAATGCACGCAGTGGAATTTCGGATGAAAATTTCTTTTCCCGCCCATCATTTAAGGGGAAACAAAATCAAATTAATCAGACAAAGATTGATCTTGGGTTTACATCTCAACCAATGAGTGGCAGAGGCATCATTAAAAGGGGGTGACGACAAGTCAAAAGAAATAAAAAAGGGGACATTGAAAATTGAAAGGAAAAGATGAATGGTTGAGTGTTTATCACCGCTGTTTCAGTACCTTGTACCTGAGAGCAAAATTAAAATAAAAGTTAAGATTCAATGAAGGGGGTGGGGCGAGAGCGAGAGAGAAGTTAAAGATCAAACACACTGGAAATACTAAAAGCTTAGTTGTTCAAGCCTACATTTTACTTTATCCATACTTGTGACGTAACCATAACAAAGAGTTAAAGAATGGAAGAGATGGGGGGGGGGGAAATATGAACAATTAGAGTAATTAGAGTAAGCATCCTACTGATTTCAGATAGGTGGGATTTTTTTTTATTGTTCTCCCTTTAATTTCTTTTTCTCTCTTTTCTTGACCTGGCTAGAACCAGCACTCTTTCGCCCCAGTGGGGCTAAATCAGTCCACCATGCATACGATTTAGTTTCTTAGTGCTGCCTTGTTTATTTTTCAAGTTCATTTGGCCAATAGTATGCTCATCGTATTCCCACCAATAGGAACTTTCGGGGAGGTGTAATTTGTAAGCGGACATAACGTATGATGAGTATACACCTCGATCCTTTACTATAATAAAAAGTAGAAATGGAATTATCGCAACACTTTGCCTCATCTTGAAGAAGTCTATAACTTTATCGGATCAAAGAAACCCACGTCATATTCGTCTAATGAAACCTATTTTGTTTCCCACCTTCTCTATCTCCCACCCCCTATTCAATAATAATTCTAGACTTTAGAATTTAAAGTGTATCATTTGTGTATATTTCCATTATGATGATGCAATCAAATGAATAATGTAGCAAATTCAAAATAAACATCGTACCTGAAAATCACGCATCCTGTTGATCATTAAATTCAAACAAAAAGAAATGATGATGTTATCCTCTTGATAGAAGTTCTAGAATTGTCATAAAAGAGAATAAACCCTCTCCGATCCAAAAAGAAGTACCTCTTCGTCGTGTTTTTGAAATCGATGAAATGTCATGGAAAAAAAGAAATCCAGTTGAGATCTAGAACGATGCTGACGATCTTGCTCCTAGTTTTAAACCTCCTCGAGTAACATGATTGTTCGATGTTGAGTTGCCATTTATTGGGGTTAATGAATCCTCGTTTGTGAAACATTCTACTCTGAAATATTTTACAACGCATCGTGACTTATCTTATAATTCTTTGTTTCTTCTTCACTCGTTCTCATGTCCATACCGTTTTTCTTTTAGTAGAAAAATTTTCGGTACCTGAAAATTTGACAATATACACAAACACTGGCCTCCCATTTGTACCTGTCATTCTAAGTATTACATATATTAAAGAAAAAGAAGAGACGATAATCTTAAACTTGCCAATTACAAAACAATAAGGTACAACGAGGTACATATACATAAACAAGTCAAGTCTAGATTCAACATTATTCACACAAACGAAACAAACTTTTCTTTTCATCACTCAATGATTTGCTAATATTATTGAAAAATTAATTGATTGGTATTTCATATTTTTCATCCATTTAATGGAAGAACGTTTTCTTTCCATTGACCGGCCACATTTCCGGGACTTGAATAGACACAAATGACATATAATCCAAAACCATTAGCTCTGCAGTCTTTGGCAGAACATGCCAATTCTGTAGTACTTTTCCAAACAACTTGTGTGAAATGATTAAATTCCCCTTGAGACCCTTCATCATACCATGCATTAACAGCATCTGTAGTAGATTTGTACCCAAGTGCCAAATTCTCTCCATATGGACCACGAGTATGTTGTAAACTTCCAGAGCAGTCATATGATGATGCCACGGAATTTGTAAAAGATTCCAACTTTGAGCTCCATTTCAAAGGCCCTACTCCGTGTCTAGAACGTTTGGAGTTATGAGCGGTTAAACATTCTTCAGCAATAGCTGGCAAAGAAGAACCAACCTCGTGTGGTACTTCCTTTGTCTTTTGTGGTTCTGGTTCATTATGTTCCGGTTCTGGTTCATCATGTTGTGACTCTGGTTGTGGTTCATCATGTTGTTGTTGAGGCTCAGGTTGAGGCTCAGGTACTGGAGCTTTGGTTTCTGCAGGAATACTAGTAGTTATTACGACCTGTTTTGCGATAACAATGGCTTCTTCTTCCTTTTGTGGTTTTGGAGCAGGAGCTGGAACAGACTCCTCAACTTGAATAGGTGCAGGAACTGGCTCTTCAACTGGAACAGCTTCATGTTCTGGTTCATACTGAGGTTCTGGCTCTTCAATGTATTCTGGAACAGAAATCGGTTCTTCGACAGGTTCTGGAACAAGTTCTGGAATAGGATCCGGATCTTGATTTGGAATAGTTGGCTCCAAAGGCTCATGTTGCTCTTCTTGAGTTTCTGGAACAACGATCGGTGTTTCGAAATTAGCCTCAGTTTCAATTGCTGTGGGGACACTTTCTTTATTGAAATCATCGTATACAGTATATTCCTGACCATCTTTGAAAGCAACAGTGACATAAACTGTTTCGTAAAGATAAAGGGCCTTGGATTCTACCAAAGTTGTAAAAACTGGCAATGCAGCAACCAAGAAAGATGATACTCTCATATTGAGGCGACTGATATGTATGGTGTTCAAAAGGGCAAATAAAGCAGAAAACAATTAAAAAAAAAATTAACAAAAGTCACTCAAAATACGTCAATGAATTGTCTTTTTATTGATTTGAAATATGTATCACCAATTGACGAGTTTAGTACCACTCAATTGTTATTTTTCTTCGTCATATATTTGTTTACCTTTGACTAGCAGATTTTCACTAGAATGTCCATTTCAACCAATTAGGAAATTAAGAAAACCAAAAACTTAAACTTTTAGGATAATTTTCTGTTATTATTATTATTAGTATATTTTTTTTTTTTCTTCCTTAATATAATAATTGTACAACCCATGAACATTTATTCGTCAGTGACCCGCTACCCTTGAGTGGGTTAATCATTGATTCTCTGGTCATCACTGATCCTTTGATCTACAATAATAGAAAAAAAAAGTTGATATTCCTCATCGTCATTGGGATTTGTGAAGAAGGTCCAATTTAGGATTAGGATTTAGTGTGATGTAAGTGTGCCCCTTGCTTGGTTTCAAAGTACTATGTGGATCGTTAATTGCGAAATTTAGTTTTGAGTAAAATTGGGTTTGGCGATTTTGTGTATTTGTAGCAGAAACGCGTTAACTTTCTCACTTTATTTTTTTTATTTCTTTGTTGCATAAGAAAAAAAACATTCGTCGTGTTTTTATTACTGGTTCACACACGCATTCTCGGGCACAAAGACACGTGAGAACTGTTGTGTGTTTATTTTATTCTATATTAGGGAAAATTAAAACTCACACATATATATGAGAATCAAAAGTATTCAATTTATGCAATCAACCACCTTGTTCTGTTTTTTATTTTTGCTTTTTCACTTCTTCTTACTGTTCCTCACGATACGCGTGTTTTATTATATTTCTATACTGAGAAATTAATTACATACTCCTATAGTGGTTTTTTTGCATTCGTCATGACGACACACTGAAAGGGTAAGATCAGAACAGGGATCTATTAGTTCTCTAAGTAGTCAGTTAAGTTTGGATATTCAATCTCATACGGTTCTTCTCCTTCACCATCTTCAACATATTTACACCACTTTCTCAAGAAAGAATTACTACCTTGACCACCTTGATTCAAAAGTTCTAGATCACCAACAATACACAAATGTCTCTTTGGTCTAGTAATTGCAACATTCAATCTCCTTTGTTCACTTAAAAACCCAATTTCTCGATCATCATTTGATCGAACTAATGACAATATGATGACCTCTTTCTCCCTTCCTTGGAACCCATCAACCGTATGCACTTCAACTTCTGGAACTACTTTCTTTTTCAATAATTGCACTTGTGCAGCATAAGGAGAAATTATTCCAATATCTTGTGGTCTGACACCAGAATCCAAAAGTTTCTGTAAATGTCCTTGAACTACCAATATTTCCATCTCATTATATTTGGAATCACCCCCTTCAATCGATTCATTTATTTGTTCAGGAAATTCACCACCTTGCGTGTCATACCAAATACACTTTGCTGATGTTGTTTCATTGTCTTCTACTCCTGGTAAATCCAACAAACTAATATCCTTAACAGATGAATCACAAAGTAATTTATTATCATATAATTGCATACTTGGAAACTCCATAATACTTTGATTCATTCTATATTGAACATTCAACAACTTTCTAAAGCTATCTCCATCACATTGTTTGACTAGCCTGTCAAATAAAGTGGTTCCCAAAAAGGACTCATTTTTCTTACATTTAATAGTCGGTGGTAATTGCATATTATCACCAGCAATGACCAATCTTTTAAAATTGCTAGTCAACAATAAAGGAATCCAACATTGAGGTTCTAACGATTGAGAAACTTCATCAATTATAATGGTATCGAATGACACGCCTTTCAAATCAAATGACCCTGCCCCATGTAATGTAGAAATCACAACTTGACTTTGTTGCAATAACTCTGCTACAATTTTCTTTTCTCTTTGTTTAAGCTCTTTCCTCAACAATTTCAATTCTTGATACAATGCCTTTCTCTCGGCATATCTCTTGCATTTCTTGATTTGAGATAAAGTACTTTGAATGTCCTTTTCAATATCCTTTATAACATCATGACCATAACTCTTTGATAAAATTTCCAACGAATGTGCCAAATTTCCTGGTAATAATCTTGCCGGATGTCCCATTCTTATTAGCTTCTCTGGTTTCTTATACTTATCATGTAGACGTTCTAATATTGTGTCAACAGAAATATTGGATGGTCCGCATACCAAAACTTTCTCTCCAAGGTTATTTGTCAATTGTTGGATCAATTCTATTAAAGTGTATGTTTTTCCAGTACCAGGAGGGCCATGAATGATTGTTATGTTTGACTTGTTAATTGCAAAATCAATTGCTTCCTTTTGTGAGTCATTCAATCGATCATTGATAAATTCCAATTTGAGATTACTTGTTGGTTTTGGAATATATTTTGATTCGCCCAACAATATTCTATGAATATCATTTTTATCCTCAAGTGCATTGACTTTATCCATGGACATCAACATTCTCTTATAAGTTATTGAATTAGCTAATTTGACCAACCACATTCTTGAATTTTGATCGTTGGTGTTATTATAATACTGTAATACTTTAGAATCATCATTTGCTTCATCCACCGAGATTGAAATGGCTTGTGTTGTGACTTTCAATACAACTGCATCTATTCCGTCAGATGTTGATTCTTCACCGTCTTTCTTCAGTTTTTTATCTGGTTTGCTTGATGACATTCTCGACAACCTTACTATATCCCCAGTTCTTAAAGTTGATGTATTGATCTCATCTGTGGCTGAAAACCCTGGATCCAATTGCAATTCCAATATCGTTTTCCCACCTAAACCTGTACGAATATTGGCAATTTGTAAGTTAATTATACCCAATCCCAATTGGGCTAATTTCTTTGGAGTGAATGTGTTGATATACGTAGTTGTTTGTTCAACATCTTCTTGTTGTTCTTCAATAATTGCAGTCTTAAACTTATCATATAGTCTCATAGTCTTAATGTACGTGTTAGTTGATCGATAGAAAAAGAAAAATGTCTGAACCTTGTTTCTTGAAATCAAAGCAATTTTGTTATAATTTGATCTCATGCATCTCTAGATTCATACTCTAATTGAATTATGTTTTATGTAGAGTAGTTTATTCAATATTTGATCATCCTGATTGATATGCATTCATTGTCAAATTGTTTTGAGTTCATGAAATCAAATGACTTAATGATCAATTGGTGGTTAAAACGTACCGTAGACAATTTTGTTGCTGCTGATGGTGATAAGATCAACGTAAATTTTACCTGGAAGAAGATTTTTTTTTTTTCGTTCTATTTTTTTACAATTTTCGCCACAAAATACCTCATCTTATTCAAACAAGGAAAACATTATGTATAAATAATAACTATTAACCAAACCTATATCCAAGATAACAAACACGTGTTACAAATTATACCAATAAACAAACCTAGCGTAATCCTTGGTCATCTAAGTTTCTATCTAAATCTTCATTGACGGCATCTTTCAAACGACCCAAAACTGAACTTTGTTTGAAGTATCCAGAAACTCTTAATAACTTAACAATCTTATCATAACAAGTTTCACCAAAAGATAAGTAATTTCCAAACCATCTTCTTATATCAATCAGAGAAAAATTACTAGTATCAAATTTCAACCCCGTGTTTCTGTGAATTCCAGCTAGGATGACAGATATTAAAACTAAATCAATAGCATAATGAGTTATTCTCCCAAGCTAATAGCATGTTAGTTCTCTGTTGGCAACACAAATATTAACAATAAACCAATACATACACCCATGTTGTTGAATGATGATTGCAGTTGAAGAAGGAAAACAAATGGTTTGACTTTTTATACCCCAAGGTTGATTGTTTTTCTTTTGAACTAAAACGAACAGTAAAGAGAGAAAAAAATACAAAACTCTCTAGTCACGCGTATAACAAGTTTAAGTCACGTGACTATTGATTTCTTGATTCATAATTTTGTTTAAGGCAGCTTTTAGCATCCAACATTCCTAACACCTGAAACATTCCAGGAATAGGGTCCACCACTATATTTTAACACCAATAGATGAGTAGGATAATTGAAATGGAGTGAATTTCATAAATCTAATAATATTTGGGGTATATTTAGGGCAAGCGGTTTAATATATAATACACAAACTATAAAAGACAAGATAACCAGGCGATAACAAAAGTAACACCAAACATTTTTAATGTATCAGCGTCACCTTTCAAAACAGATGATTCTGCTGTAGAGTTAGAGTTAGAGTTAGAATTAGAATTAGATGCAGAGCCAGAATCAGTACCTGAGTGGGTAGGTTCAACAGTACCATATTTTGATGTTTGCCCATTTGTTGAGAATAATCCAGAAAAATTGCCATGATTAGTACCAAACAATGAAGTCTGAATAGCTGCCAATGAGTTTCTATCTTCTCCTAATTCTGAATATTCACTTAAGAATGTTTTGTATGCACTTGATAAGGAAGTCACAATAGCAGAAGTAATATTATAAGTTCTTGTGGTATATTCAGATTGAGATGGATCATAGTAAAATTCATATGTCTCAGTCTTTCCGTAATAAGGATCTAATGCAGTGATTGTTTGGACTTCTGTAAAATACATAGAAGCATAATATGTGTCATGATCTTGTTTTGCTAATGCATAACAGTTTTCCCAATCTGTAAAATTTGGTTTCGTAACACAGAAGATATCACCTTCATATATGTAATCAGGATTACATCCTGAAAATTGTGAAGAATATTTATTGAACTCTTTAAGTTCAGCTAAGGAAAGATCAAACAAGTTACAAATGTCTCGACATGTCATATTCTCATCATCAACTTCATAAGTTTCACAGAAATACTCTGGATTGTCAAAGTAACATTGGTCATAATCTCCACAAGACAGATAATCTGGCCAGTCTAAACAAATTTGATCACCTTCAGTAAGATCAGTACAGTAAAATGAGTAATCAATATAACTGTTGTAACTGTCAATATCATCAACTGATATATTGAATCTAGAAGCAACTTCCTTACAGGTATCATTGGATTTCCATGTATAAATATCATTACAATGATCAGATAATGGATCATAATTACAATTTTTCAAGACTGCCAACACAGAATGTTGCAAGAACGAAAATGCCAAAATTAATAACATGAGGATTCTCATCATAAAATTTCAATAAAAGCAACAAAGTCGTGTGTAGATAAAAATTCCTGGAAAGAAAAAAAAGAAGAAAACATTTAAAATTGCAAGAAAGGGTGTTTTTCAGGCTACTATTTATATCTTAACCATCAGCTCATGATATGATAATATTTCCAATTAGTCATCTTGACGAAAAGACAATGATTCTATCAATTCATTGTCATAAAACACAGGGGTATTCTGTTTTTTTTAACTAATTTAGTATTACATAGGCGGCCTTGTACATATTATGCAAGGTTGAAACACATTCCGTTTCTGACAAAAATGTTGAACATTTTTATAAAAGAAAAAGACATAGGAAGAGAGGAAACATCGAGAAGTGTTGGCTCTTATTGTTTCTAAAAATAATGTATCCTTCAACCAAGGTTTCGGATATTTTCGAGACAATACATTACAATCCCACAGAAAGTATGATATCGATACTTGAACAGTCCAATGAAGTAAGTCAAAGAAATTTGGATAACTGATCCATCAGTTTGAGTCACATAGTGAAAATTTCCAGTAAATATAGACATTTAAAATCATTATAAACTAAATACATATATTTAACTAATCTACTTGAATACTTCTATGGATTCTTTTCAAGTTATTATCCAATTCATCATTTGTCCAATTTCTAACTCTTTTACTTGATCTTACACCAAGGGCAAAATTAACCACAATTTCATCAATATTAACTTCCATTTGTTTATCAATTGCAGAAACTCCATTCAATTGATCAATAAGCAATTCTAAATTACACAATGCACCAAATCTAGTAATCAATAAATCTGAACCTTGATCAATTTTAGTAATCTTGTAAAGTAATTTCAAAATCGAGGTTTTTAATTTAATGTTGGCATATTTGGAATTCATTAAATTCAAGAAATTTTCAAGAATAGATGCATTTTTAAGAACTGACATATCATCTTGAGTTATAATTCCACTTGTTATGTTTTCAATTAACCAATTTAATTCTCTATAATACCATTCATTGTCATTATCTTTTGGAGCAGTGATTAAGTTGTATAATGGGATTTCATAATGTTTCAAATAAGGAGTAGACAATACGTATCTGAAAGTTTTTTCATACAAGAAATGACCTGGATTAGATAAAATTGGAACTAACTGAGACCACATATACCAGACCAAATGTGGCATGACTTGGTTTTTTGATAATGTGAATAAAGTACTTGCCAAATACACCTTGTACACATTCTTGTCTTTAAATGACACATCCAGATCAACAGATTCTAAAATCTTGTTAAGTATAACTTTTGAAACTGATTGGATTTTAGTATCAGATGAAGATAAAGTGATGATGATAAATTGTAAAATACCAGTTTCAATCAAATTTTTGATGTTGAAAGTATAACTTGGTACACCTTCTTCATCTTTACTATATCTCAACAATTCTTCGTTATTCAAAACAATCATCAACAAAAATTCAAAGTCATAGCTTAAGGAATTAACAGGGATCAATGAACTAACTTGATAGAAATTTTCCAATTGATCAAACATTCTCGTTCCCTTATTGAAGACAGGTAATTCCAATGGCGTTTCAGTTAATGAATTTTTAACAAATCCTTTGTTCAAACAAATAGTAAGGTTACCATTACTATTCTTGATCAATCTTTCTTGACCAACCAAATCAATATCATTTCCTATTAATTCTTCCAGGAATTCCCAATTGATAACTTTAGTCAACCAACTGATAGATACTTTTGATTCAATCTTAATCAATATTGATTTAATAAACAAATCTTCAGCACGATTAGTTCCCAAATAATTATCTAATAACAATTCCAAATTCTTCAAATTGGATAACTTCAGATGATCAAAGTTGAAAAGCAAATACAAAATCACACTGGAATAGTATCTCATCTGGATATTTTCATCTGTTGGGAAATTCTTCAAATTGTTCAAGTTTAATGATATTTGGAATAATTTTTCAAATTCAATTTTTTGTTTTGGCGCAATTGTTATTAATTTCACAATATATTTCAAATATTCTTGTTCTTTAGACCATTTAGAATTAAGAATTACTTCAAGTTGAGCATTTAAAACATTTGATGGCACCAACTGCCAGATGTTATTTTTCAAAATATAATCACCAATGGCAATTAAAAAGTTGTTAAAATCAGATGACAAACTTGATGACTCAGCAAATTTTCTAGTAATGTAAAGAATAGCCTTATGTAACCAGGATGTCAATTCAGGATTAGCAGAACATTTTGAAATAAAATCAATAAATTCTGGAATGAAAGATTGTTTCAAATCAATTGAATCCAAAACTTTATTTGATATTTCAACAGAAATACTGCCAGTCAAGGATAAAATAGCCAATGCTTGATTCCAGGATATTTGTCCCAAATTACCACTTTCAATTCTTGAAGTAATAATATCAGATATCTTGCTGAGGAAATCTTCAGGGATAGACAAATCTTGCTTTGCTAATGAATAACCAATTAGACAATTCAAATAATCATCTCTAATATCACCCAGGTTTAATAATTTCATTACAACAGTCGGTAATTTTTTAGCAAGATTGCCAATCAAGAAATAATCCTTTTCATTTGACGTAAGATTCGCAACAAGGGAATCCAATTGTTCTTCGGTAAATGCAGAAATCAAATTTAAATCAATTGCTTGTTGTAATATTTCATTTCTTTCTGGAAGTTCAGATTTATACACTCTTTGGAATTGCTCATAATTCAATGCAAATGATTTTCTTGTAATACCAGTTTTGACCACATCCATGAAAAGCTTGTCACTATCAATATTCACTGTCATCAATTCTGACAACTGCAAATCATCAAGAATCCAGATAAATTGATCAAAGGTGGTGTCATTCTTTTGATACTTATCCATCAAAAATTTAGCAAGACTTTCAGTTTCCTTTTGGACCGATGGTAAACTTAACAAAATCTGGTTATAGAAACTCAATACTGTTTCAGCATTCTCGGAATCTGCTTTGAATAATGGACCCCATGTTTTTTCAGATGTAAAATAACGAACAACATCATTAGATGAATTCATTAGGAAAGACCAAAACTTAGAGAAGACAACTTCAAGTAATTTGTTTGATTGATTGCTCAGTTGGATAACATTGTTGACAAGTAATAATCCAGCTAAGAAATCCAAATTTGATGAAATAACCTTCTTTTCCAAAACATTGGTTTTATTGATAAGATCATTGGTCGAATAATTCAATACCACATCCATGATGGAAGAATCTTTGGATTCAATTGTAGAGGTAGTATCAAATTTCAACAAGTTTTCAAGATCAGATGTATCAATATCCAATTGCTTAACCAATTCTAATAAAGCAGATTTAGGTTCACCAATGAGAACCAAGTAGTGAATAAATTTAAACAACCATTTGATATTTCCAACATCTGATTCACTTTTACCTAAGGTGAACTTAAATTGTTCGATTAAAGCAACAACAAAGATACTAGTGTCATGGTACAGTTTGTGAGACAAATCAAGATATTTGTACGGGGTTCTGACAATTCTTGAAATGGTTTCATCCAACATATTCCAAATTCTATCATCAACTTCCAAATCCAAGGAATAGATCAATGCCATGATCGGAGTGACCAATAAACTATCATTAAACACCATCTTATCCATACACAATTTGTTCAATAACAGATATATTTTCAAAGTGAATGCTTGATTGATGTTTGATTGGGAGCATAATTTAATCAATGATGTAAAGAAGGAATTACTAGAGTTGTTCAACTTGTTCCACCACTTGAAATCTTGATTTTTCTGGATCAGCATATATAAATCCAATAATGTTAACTGGTAGCCTGTAATATTAGCGGTGCTCAAAATAGATGAAATACCACTGGATACTATCTTCTGGATGGAGTTTGTATTTAATGATGGAAGTAATTTTTCATATTTGGAAACAATTGTTAATGCAGTTAATTTAATTAGTTTTGATGATTCATGATCAAGGAATGATTGTGAAATGCTTGTCAAATCTGGTAATTGAGTAAATACAAGATCGATTAATTCTTGTCGAACATCAATTCTCACTATTTCTAAAATTGATTCCAATTTCTTCAAGATGTACAAGATGATTTGTAATGTCAATTGAGTGATTAATGGCTTCTTGGCTGTGACCAACCCATTGGTTAATGCATTCTTAGAAAGGGGGGCAAATACCAAATTCTCAAAGATCAATTTAGCATCAAACTTAAGATATTCGGTGTTGGTAGTAAAGTTAGGCAATGATAACTGCAAGATATTGGAATACAACAAAGTGTAAGCAATCCACCATGAAGTTAATGCAGGATCATGATAGCCACCACCATGCAGGACTAACCAGTTCATATAAGGAGGAATTAATTCTTGACAATTTCCTAATATTCTAACAATAAATTGTAATTGAGCATTTGATTCATGTGGTTTTAAACTGGTTACCAATGTGTACAATAATTTGTTGGCCACTTTGAAATGCTTGTTATTGATATCGATAGATACTCCTAAATCAGATTCTTTTTGCCATAATTTATCATTTGGGAACACCAAACCATTCTTTGAATCGGTAGCTAATTTGTTCATAAGCTCAACAAACTCTTTGTTGTCATCACCAAATTTAGTAAACAATCCAGATACTTTATACATGAATCCTTCGTTCAATATCTTACATTTTAATGATCTCTTGAAATTAACTTCTTGTAATATCTTCAAGTCAATGAACCTAAGGGTGTTTTTAATTGACTCTAAGGAATCATGATTCAAAAACTTCCAAATATTCTTCACAATCTTAAAGTTCCCAATAAGTAAATCTTGACGGGTTATATAATTCACGCTTGAACATAAATTAAACCAAAATCTTAAAAAATTACTTCTGATTGATAATTCATCATTGATTTCTTTATTTTCTAATTCAAATTTCTTTGGTTCTAATAACTTTGGTAACACATTCAATGTTAGATCAAAGGAATTCAAAAATTCTTGAACAATCACATAATCAAAACTGATTATATTGTTTAATATTCTAACATTTGTATTAGTTTATGCAGGTTTCATGTTATTTAATGCACGATATATAATTTTTTCATGCTTGTTTAATATATCTTTGTAAGTATCTATAATGATTTGTTTGAATTGTAACAACTCATCACGGAGTTCATTAATTTGTCTAGTTATTTGGGAAATTTTACTTGAAATATCAATTAAATGACTTAAATCGTTGGTAGATGAATAATAGGACCAAATAGACAACAACTTGACTAAACTGCCTGATTCAATAAATGGTGATAATAATTTAATATCTGGAGTCTTATTGGCAGTGATCAGGTTAACTTGCTCAATCAACGAATAATCAACATTGACAGATGGAGCAGAGTAGACCTTTTTTCTTTTCTTTCTGTTAATCTCCTCTTCAGACATAATGTTCCCCTTGTTAATCAGACTACTGTATTTAATCAAGGTATATCAATGAGATTTCTTTTTTTTTTTCAGATGTTTGGTTGATATTTTTTTTTTTTTCGTTCCAATTCGATGCTGCGGCGTAGAAATTACCGGTTTTGTAAACCATTTTTTTGTTCGTGAAATGCACGTGACACCAAGAGGAACGAAATCGCCACTAGTTATCAACAAAAAATCAGAGGAAAGACTTGTAGTACTAGTAGTCTTCTCCCCTCACTTGAACCACGTGGGAGCTCCGTAAAATTAGGAATAAAATCTGGGTAGCGATGAGAAACGTCGAGGTTGCGTTGGGGGCAAGAAGAAGATTACGAATGATTATAATCTAGGGTAAGAAAAATAAAAAATACTTACAATACTGTTGAGTTTAGTAAAAGAATGAAGATGAGAGTCGATCAACAGCGGGGCAATACTTGTTTAAATTTCATTATCAGTTTGTTAATTATTACCCCCCCCTCCCATCTTGGTTTTGCTATATCAAAAAGATTAACATTTTAAATTGAACTAACCATTACAGTACTGGTTTCATATTTCTTGAACAATCTGATATTGATCAGCGATACTTTTAACCAGATAAAACCCCAACAGTCCCCGAATACGGATAATTGGCGTCCTAGCTTATCTAAGCTTTCACATTCTTTTGTAAGACAAAAAAACTTTAATGAAATACAATAACAGCAACAACATGGATAACAAACGTCTCTAGTAGTAGAGCAATGTTTTTTTTGGTAAGAACAAGGGGTTAACCAGGTATACTATGTGAGTAGTTAATTAATGCCTAGACTCAAAGGGTGACAGTGATCCCCAGACGTACTTTTGAATGCTTGATCGTGTTTTTTTTTTTTTGTTGGTGGTACGTCTGTATCAGCCCCACAATTAATAAATTAGTTCAGTGCACAACTAAATCAAGTCAGCGAATGTTTCATTCGACTTTTTATTTTGTGATTTATATTGGGGTAAATTGGGTGTTTCTATACCGCAAGTAATTTAAAAACCAAAGAGCTAAAACCTTTTGTGGGACATGCGGAATAACATGAAAGACTATAACATGGAACGATTTTCAAATTTTTTTTTTTTGCTGCATTTCATTTCCTCTTCCACAGTCTTGAATAAAGTAAAAGTGGTTCGACAAAGTTTAGGGATATTGGGGGTCCGGATTTTCGTTCCTTTTCCTGTTATTTTAGTAATAGCTTGTATATTTTATTTTTTATTTTTACATTTTTTTTTACGGTTAAGAAGATAGTGTAGTTTAAAGTTAATTCAAGAACGGTATGAAGATGTTGGGTAGTTTATGATTCTTTGAGTACTTTCCATATTTTTCACGGAAATAAATGTATATAAAAGACGAACGATGTTCAGTTGTCAAGTGAAGAATAAATAAAGCTCTGTAGATGAAATAAGAGATGAAGCAAAGTCGTGGAACAAATTATAGTAAACGAAAAGGCGGAGTAGAAAGATATTCGATTGTACAGGCGAGTTTCTTCTTTTTTTTTTTTAGCACAGTTTACATTACAAAGTAATTATATAGGAGCTTGTCTAAGAGAATAATAGCCGGAATTTTAAGTTGATTTTATTCAACCATGCTGAATTCCACCATCTATAATTATTAATTTTTAGTCGCCAAGACAACTAGTGGCATAAAGAAGAAAGAAGATGCGAAAGAACGTTTAGTGGTATAGGAGCAAGGGAGACGAAAACCATATTAGATCAAGAGATTGTAAGGAATACATGCAAACACAAAGTAATAATTCACTCCCCGACCTCTGGTCGTAGTACCTACTCAAATCAGTGGGCTTTACATTGTGTTTAGTAAATAAACAAAAATTAGAAAACTATGCGGAGAGTTGCGATGATGGTATAAACAATACCTATTCAAAAATAGATACCCGTAGTTCATTGTATTGTACTCATTAGATATCTATATAAACAACATCAACCCTAAACGCCGTAGTCATTAAATATGCAACCTGCTTTGCTGTTCTCTTTTTCTTTTAATAGTTCAGAGCATCACTTGAAGATTCGTATACTCTCTCATCTCTTCGTAGATTGATAAGAGATATTGAACACAACAGCAATCATTGCACACAGCAAGCAAACAAAGTCAAATGAACATGAAAAGTCAAAAATACTAAACAAAAAAAAAAAAATCACAGCCTATCCTTAAACTTGAAAGAAATTCTATCTCTCAACCATATTAATCCACCTTACTCTTTCATACATGTAAAACAATAGAGAGAGACACCATTGGATTTTATTTTTTTGTATGCAAATCAACTATTTACACAAAACATTTGAAATGTTTGTTATCTCCCCCTATTAATCACTATTCGGTTATTATTGTTCAACCTCAATTGCGTGAACACGGATAATAAAGAAAATACAACTTGAAATGAAATCTGATTGACCCCAAATGAATTTAGCATGACAACTTTTACTTTTTTTTTGTTTAATTAAGTTGTTTATCCATCAGATTAAAAGATGAATATTTATAGTAATATGTAAACATACAGTTTGCCATTAGTAAATACAATGGAAAAAGTTGGTTAGGTATACCACACAAGTCACGTGTAAAGTATCTCACTAAAATAAACCCGATTACGTCATTTTCCATTTATATTTTAGTTAGAAAAAGGCAAACAACCACAAAAATCAAAAAATAAACACAAATTCTGCAAAGGGTGTTAAATCGGTCACAATTCTAAACAAATAAAAAAACAAATTTGTATGGTAGTGTGCAGGTGTAATAATATGCACCCCTGCACACAAGCATCTTCCCCTCAACCCATAAACAATTTAATTCTTTTTTAGCCCACAACCAAAAAAGAAAAATTTTCTTTTTGTGCAGGACACAGCTTTAAAGGTGAATTCTTTGTTGAAATAATATATAATCAACAGTAAATAACCTTTGACATCAAACAAGAGTTAATTAGGTTTCATTTTTTTTTTTCTTTTCTTTTATATTTTTGTATTTGAAGAATTCTTCTTTTTCTTTTTGTTTTACTTTTATTAATCAGAATATTATTAAATCATTAACTACTTCTTGTTATCTCAATGAAACAAGGATATGACTGCAATTAACCATGACTAGATCCTCAACAGATAGCTCGGCTACAAATTACTCACTTTACACTACTACAACTACATCTTCTGACTATGAAGAATCATTATTCTCCTTGGACGAGAAACTGACATCGTCTTTCACCATAGACTCGTCTTTAAATAATTTGTACCCTGAATTACCTTCAAACTTCAAATTATTAAGCGTTTTGGGTGAAGGAGCATTCTCCATCGTTTACAAGGCCATCAATTTATTGACAAATTCTATAGTTGCCATCAAGATCATTAACAAGACCAACTTGTCCTCGAAACAATTAAGAAATATTAAACATGAAATCAATATCATGAACAGAATAAAATGCCATGGCAATGTAATCCAATTGTTGGATCATATTGATTGTGCCAACAACTCATTTTTAATCTTGGAGTATTGTAATGGCGGTGAGATTTTCGACAAGATCTTGGAATACACTTATTTGTCAGAAGATTTATCATGCCACATATTCAAACAATTGTTGAATGCCGTTGAAAGCTTGCATAATTTAAATATTGTCCACCGTGATATCAAACCAGAAAATTTATTGTTTAAGAAAATCCCATTCTTTCAGAGATCAAACGAAGAGTTTATTCAAAGCTTGCGTAAGTCTGATGATGTTAAAAAGGTCGATGAAGGTGAATTCAAGGCAGGTATTGGTGGTGGTACTATTGGTGTTATAAAATTGGCTGATTTCGGATTAGCTAAGCAATTGGCAACTAATACTATTGCCCAAACCCCTTGTGGTACTACTGGTTATACTGCTCCAGAAGTTTTTGTCTGCCATCATAACAACAACATCTATACCAACAATAGCAATTCGTACTCAAAGGCTGTTGATATTTGGTCTATGGGTTGTGTGTTGTACACAATCTTGTGTGGGTTCCCACCATTTTATGATGAGAACATTGAAGTCTTGACTGAGAATGTGACAAAGGGTAGATTTACTTTTTTGCAACCATGGTGGGATGAAATTAGTCAAGATGCTAAAGATTTAATTTCCAAGATGTTGAATATTGATCCTGATCAAAGAATAACTATCGAAGAAATTTGGCAACACCCTTGGATTGTTAACCATTCAAGTGCACACGAGCTCACGAGGAATTATTTTCCTCACAATTGCGAGGACACCACCACTACCAGTGATGATGATAGCAGCAATGGTTTGGCTGTTCCAAAGGTGAACCAACCTGCTGTTTCTCCAAGAGCTCTTGCAATCAAGAAGGTTTTCAATAATCCTGCTATGACTAATGGCAACCATGAAGAACCTGCAAGTTACTTCATTGAAGACATTGCTGAAGAAGATGAAGACGAAACACTGTCAGTACATTCCGAGTTTGTTCCAGAGAGGGGCTACGTCAGAACTCCATTTCCTAAAGAGGTTAACTTTAAAGATGTATTTAACATTGAGAAACCAAAGTTTGATGAATCCGATGATGGGGCTGACGAAGAGGAAGATGACGACGATGTTGAAGAACGAATTAGTCAATTAAATGACGATGAATTTGATGATGAAGTCTCTGAATTAGGAGATCATGTTGGTAGTTTAAATATTTCCCATTTTTCCCCACGTTATGTTGAACTGTTCCGTGAAGAAGTTGAAGAAGAAGAAGAAGGTTATTCTACGACCAATTCTGTTAATCTGGATAATGATGGTATAGGTCAATGTCAAACTCGTTCATCTTCAATCATTTCAGGTATGAATGGTGATTTTAAGTTTACTCTTAACTTGAACAACTCAAACTTGTTAGCTAGAAGGAAAAACAGTACTGTTTAAATAAAAATTTTTCAATTCCTGTTTATTTGGTGGGTTATTATTATTATTATTATTATTAATGTTTGTTTAGTTCATGTTTATTTTTAATTATTTTGATTTCAGTTCCGGGGGTTTTATTTATTATTTACTTGCTCATTTTTATTTGAATATTCTTTTATTTTTTTTTTTTTCATATTTGATCTTAATTTCATTTTTATTAAATAAATTATGTACAATAGTAATTAATAAATACAAAGCATTTGCATTTTTTTTTTCCCACTCAAAGAAAGTATCTGTTTCTTAAAACTAGTTTATTCTCTATTTGGTTTAATATCAGCACTTTCAACAGTATCATTTTCTTCAGGGACTAAAGCATTAGCACTTTCTAATAATTCAGTTAATTCACCATTTTGAGCCATACTAGTAATGATATCACAACCACCAACAAATTCACCTTGAACATATAATTGTGGAATAGTTGGCCATGAACTATATTCTTTAATTCCATCTCTTAATTCAGGATCTTCCAATACATTATAAGCAGCAAATTTTTCTGGATCAACACCTTGTTGTCCTAAAGTTTGAATAGTAGCTCTTGAAAAACCACATTGTGGGAATTCTGGAGTACCTTTCATGAATAATACAACTGGTGATGATTGAACAGCTTTATCTAAAGCATCCTTTAATTCAGTAGATATGAATCTATATTGTTGTCTGAATAATGGTGACTAATAATTCATGTGTTAGTTAAATAAACATTTATTAAGTTAATCAATAATTAACATATACATACGATTCTAGTGGTTAGTAAAGTTCTTCTAAACATTATATTGAATAAATATTGGTTTGATGGGTTGGCAGTTGAAAGTGTGTGGTTGATTATTAAGCTTTTGGCCATTCTCCTTTTTTTTTTTTTTTTTGTCTTCTGTTGGATTGATTTTTCTTTATGTCGGTTTAGATCGCCAATTAAATCAGTGACATTAGTCAATACGTTATGCGACATTTTTATTTTGTACTTTGTTGTGATGAACGCCATTTAAGTATGGAGAGGATTCAGTGATAAATAGTCGTGTTGGGAGTCAATATAAGTTATTATAGCGTATCATAAATATAAAATCAATCAAGATCTAATCGAATATTGGATACATCTTATATTGCTTACCATATGTGGTGGTTAATTACCACCATTAGGTTATCTAGTACACAACCACAGCTCTGTATTAACTTACAGGTCGACAGTCAACATTTAACTAACGAAGTGAAGACCAACTAACTAGTGGTAACTTTTAGTTATGTTCATTTATTAGGCAGTTTATTTTTTTTTTTTGCAACTGAAATCTCTATATAAGCATATTTTTTTTAGTTCCTTTTTTGCACCTATAAATTTGTATAAATAACCCACAAATAAGCAAAAAATAAATTCTGATACTATTTTTCTTTTCTTTTCTTCTTTTTTTCATATTTTACTATTCTTTTTAACAATTACAATTATCAAAAGATCCAGTAATTATTATCATTATGTTACAGTTAATATTCATATTATCTATATTTAACAATATATTCCCAATTGATGCTTATTATGTTCCAGCAAATGGAGAAGATTGGACAATTTTAAAACCAGATTGTCAAAAATTACAAGGAAGTTTTGAATCTTTACCATTTACTTTTGGAATTGTTGTAAATCCTTATGTTATTAACGATGAAGGAGACTATGAAGAACCAGTTGTTTCCAAAATTGAAAGAACTATAACTACAAGTTTTGTAACTTCAGTAGTTACTGCTGCTCCAAAACCAACTAAAACTAGAGATATTATTGTACAAATTCATGATGGTCAAGTTCAAAAAGTTGCTTCTGGTTATGATTGGAAAAATGAAGAAAAACATAAAGATTGGGATGATGATCACCATTATGATTGGAAAGATGATGATAAACATTATACCGATTACGATAAAAGTCATGATGATGATAACGATAAACATCATCAAGATAAAGATTATGATGATTATGACAAGCATCATGATGATAAGCATCACAAAGACAAGCAGTATGACGATGATAAAGATGATTATTATAAACATCGTAAGAGTGATGTCGATGATGTTCTTATGGATCCAACTACTAAAAGAAGAAAGAGAAATAACCAAGAAACAGGAGAACAGGTTGAAAAATTGGCAGATGATGAAGCTGAAGGACAAGGTGTCGAAACTGTTGAAGAAGTTTACGAAGATATTGGAAAAGATCATGGATACGAAAAAGATCAAGGATATAACCAAGATCTTGATTTTGGAAAAGGACGTGATTACGATAGAGAACATGACCACGATAAAGACCACGATCATGACAAACATCATGATTATTATGATGATGGTGATGATAAACACCACAAAAACAAAGATGACCACGAAAACAAACACGGTCATAAGGACTATAATGAAGAACATAAACATCGTTACAAAGATGATTGGAAACATGAAGAACCATCCCGTGATTATGATTATGATGATGATCAATTTGTATCTCCAGTGTATTATGTTGCCTGTTATACCAATGCTACTTTAAGAATGACTTTAAATAATGGAATTTTAAGAGATTCTGATAATAGAATCGGATGTATTGTTTCAGGCCATCAATTCCAATTTGATGGTCCAACTCCTCAACATGGTGCTATTTTTGCCGCTGGTTGGTCAGTTACCAAAGAAGGTCAATTAGCTTTAGGTGATTCCACTAAATTCTACCAATGTGCTTCTGGTAATTTTTATAATTTATATGATGAACCAATTGCTTTCCAATGTCATCCTGTTACTTTGGATGTGGTTGAATTGATTGAATGTTAAAAGTTATCAAACTAGCTTATCAGTTTCCCCCCATTTTCCTTTTTTTTCCCCTATATTCCCACATTCCATATTCTTTTGCATGTTATCTCTATCTTATGTCTTGATGAATTCCTATCTCTATGAAATTATGTCCTCCCTCTTTAATATATGAATGAAATTTTTATCTCTTTAATATTAATGGCTGTAAATATTTTTTTTTTTATTTTTTGTTATTAAATCACAAGGGTTTTTCAATCGCGTTAAACTCTAGTTACACCCATCATCAAAACCACTAATGAAACAATCCAATCTACTAGATCATATACAACTTCCAGATATCACATTATCTTTGTTCGACGAATCTATAATACTTACATCCAAGAAATCATGCCTACTTTTATATCCGGATAAGTCATCATTCTTGAAACAAGTTCTACCCCAATTGGTAAAGCACAAGTCAACTACGTTGGTGATTTCATGTATGGATAATGATATAATTAGAAAGTGTTTTGATCATGTAATCACCACTAAGACATTTCCAGAAACAATAAAAATCCTTGAAGATTTATTCAATTGCGATACCCTGTCAAAATACGTTCTGAAGTTCCTAGACGTCGAGATCCAATTTATTGTCGTACACAATATATCTGCATTCTACTATGATTTAGAAGTTCTTGACAAGTATAATTATAAGAAATTGGGATTTGTGACTTACAACCCAAACATACCTCATGAGTATTATTATAACAGTTTGGGATATTTGTTAAATAAAATCTGTGCAAAATATAAATGTTCTGGTATTGTCACGTCTTACGATTTAGAATTCAATTGTGGAGTCGTTGGTACTTATTCATACAAACCACAAGATGACTTGCAGATATTTACTAAACTTCCTGTATCGTTTATCAAACTATTTGACATGGCAATACATCTCAACAGGTCCAAAGAGATTGATATCATCAAACAGACTTGAAAGAAAATAACAACTTTATGTATTTTATGAATATATAATGAATAGTATAACTGTAATAATAAATGATAATAAAACTTAATTATCTTACATAGCAGACAAGTCACCGAATTTTTCCTTGTAACCTGGAACATCCCATTTGGCGTTCTTAACCATGTAGGTAACTTTAGCATCCAAGTCAGAAGCAGCAGCAACATCGGTAACAGTCAATTGATCGAATGGTCTAGCACTTTCAATTTCCTTCAAAGTTTTTTGCAAGACTTGGATTTCTTCAAGGACGGATTTTTCAGTTAATTTGGCATTTTCAACAGCTTTTTGTTCGAAAATTTCAATGTTTTTCAAATCCTTAGAAATATCAATAGTAACTGGTTTGAAACCATTAACAGCTTTTTCAATTTCATCAACAACTTTAGAATTCTTCAAAACTGATCTGTAATGAGCAAAATCAATTTCAGTTGATTCACTGGATAAATCTATGTATTGTTTTTTAGCTTCATCGTGTCTCTTTTTGAAAGCAGTCAATGATGCAGCAGTGGATCCGGTTAAACCCAAACCATTGATAAGTTTACCGAAATCGACCTTCTTGGCAGCTTGTTTGGCAACGGAGGACATTGTAGTTCTGTAATTGATATTAGAAAACCAAGTGTATTGTAAATTGGACAGTCCTTCCTTTTTCACCTTTCAATTTTTTTTTCTCTCACTCTCACTCACAACTCGTTACCGAACTGAAAAAAGGTAAAAAATTGAGTGGAAATGAGAATTCGACCAATGAAATCAAGAGTGAGAATTTGTCGCTATAGACACGACTTTAAAATCACGTGAACAAACAAAATCACGTGAACAAACAAAGTCACGTGTAAATACCTACACAAACAGGTAAAAATTATCACAGTTGTATATATAAATGGTGAACTAGATAATGGCTAATCAAATCAAATTGGTTTACCAGGAGCCGACTATTCTCTAACATCAATAATAATCAGATTATCTTCATTTGATAGTGTATTCATTCCGAAGTTTGTGACATTCCTATTGACTTGTTGATCAAGAATATTATTTAGGATATTGACAACTACTGAAGCAGCGCATGTAGGACCTGAACCATTTCCGAGTGGATTGCTACTGAGATATGAAATTATAAAACAAGAACAACTGACGGCTGCAATTCCTGTTGAAATATACTTGACCAGTACAATGCAAGCAAGAAAGGTAGATAACCAGATCGATTTCCAAGGAGTCATGAGTACTGTGGGGGGTGGATGAAGTACGAGTTTCAGCTAAAGACCTAAACCCAAAGAGCAATGAATAGATAATTGAGGATTTAAAGCCGGGGATTTAAGAACCAACTCACCAAAAAAAGGGGGAGAGGAAGAGGGAGATAAAGCCTAGATCGAGTTTGGTAAAGCATCATTGCTTTTGCGACTACCAAAAAAATGGGCAGTAAAATATCTAGTATTTATTTTCGATTTTGTGGCATTCTACGGTGTAATCGGTATTAAATTCTATAAGAGAGAGATCAATCTTACTACAGGAGTTACGTAATATTAAAGCATTGGCATTTTCATTTGTTTACATTGTGGTAGTTTTGGTTGAAAGAGGAGCTAAGCCAGTAGCCACTAATGTAGAGAACATCTATTGCAGGATGGTTTTTGCAGATACCTGGAATGATCGGAAAGAGGAGTTTCGACACCTGGCAAGTATTGACACAATGATAATGCTATTCGAAACCTTGTGGGTATTTTAACAATCCAAGGTATACCTGTTTCTTGTCCTATGATACTCCCGCTGTATCCACTCAGTGACGATAATGTTCATCATTGGAGGTACACCAAAAACTTTTGTCCACTTTTCTTAACATTTTGGTGCAAGCAGGATTTATTTATTCATTACTTTCTCTCAACTCCTCCATTATTGTGTATCATTTTTCTACTAAAATTTTTTCTTTTATTTTTTTTTTTTTTTTTTTTTTCATTCCGACCGTTAGACAAAAACATTGTCAATTAGCCTGGGTAGTCTTAGAACTACAAGAACAACCGCAAAATCAAATCAACTTTCGAATTCTGAAAATAAAAATGCAGAAAAGCCAACCAAAGAGCCTGATGAAAGGGTTGACTCAATTCATTGTTGATCTTCGTAACTCAAAAGATCAAGACGAAGAAGATAAAAAAATCTATTTGGAAATCAACAACATTAGAACAAAATTTAAATCAAATTTGAATGGGTACCAGAAAAAGAAATATGTTTGTAAATTAGTTTACATTTATCTCATCGGGAATCATGATATCGTTGATTTTGGTTTGAAGGAAGCCTTTGAATTATTCAGATCAAATGTTTATTCAGAAAAGAAATTGGGTTATTTGGCAGTATCAATCTTACTTAGTAATGAAAGTACAACTTCCAAGACGAAAAGAATTTCATGTAAGGATCATTTGAATTATGTATTAGAGAAAGTCCAACCTGACCTTGTACGTGATTTACAAAGTGAAAATGAAGAGTATAATTGTTTGGCAATCGAATTCATCGCGTCCTGTTTCAATGCCGGTGACTCCGAATCTGTTGTTATCAAAGAATCTGATCCAAATTCACCAGAATGGTTAGAGTTGATAGATATGGTTTATGCATCAGTCACATCTCCGATTTCAAAACCTATGGTTAAAAGAAAGGGTAGTTTAGCTTTGAAGTCATTATTGAGATTATACCCCGAGGTCATTATAACTAATAGTAATTGGGTACCAAGATTATTGAAACTCATCGACGAGAAGGATTTCGCCAATGTCATATCATGTATTCCGTTATTGCAATATGTTTTAACTTTAAACCCACAGTTTGTCAAATCAATTGTCCCAGGGGTATCTAGAAGATTAAGCCTGATTGTTATAGACGGGATCTGTCCTCCTGTTGACTATTATTATGATTCACCTGCTCCATGGTTGATTGTAAAATTGTTACAATTCATTGAACAATTGTTTTTATTAGTTGACAAAAAAGGTTCACAAGTATTGACACTTTACCAATTAGATGAAAACACTATTAATGAATTACGTCAAGTTGTTGCTAAATCTATTCAAAATGCATCACAGCCAATTAAAGGATTACCTAACAGAAACTCACAAAGTTCAATTTTATTTCAAGCTGTTTCATTGGCAGTGTTTTTAGAAGCTTCTCCGGAAGCAATTCACGGAGCCATGAATGCATTGATCATGTTGTTGAGATCAACAGAAACCAACACCAGATATTTATCATTGGATGCATTGATTAAACTTACCGCAAGGTCAAATAGTAACTATCTTGCATCAAAGGATAAGTTTGAAGAAATTTTGGAAGTGGTAATGAAGTTATTGCGCGACAAGGATATTTCAGTTCGTCGTAAAGCATTGGACTTACTTTACACTATCTGTACATTTGAAAACTATCATGTGATTATCAGTCTGTTGTTAGAATATTTCCCCTTTGCTGATTTCCAATTAAAGTCTGAATTAGCTATTAAAATTGCCGTGATGGCTGAAAAGTTTGCTACCGATTCCACATGGTATGTCACTACCATGCTTAAGTTATTGTCGATTGGCGGCGGAAGTAATTCTAATGGCATTGGGTTCATGACGAATGAAGTCTGGGAAAGAATTGTACAAATTGTGGTCAACAATGAAGATTTACAGAAAAAGACATGTAAGATGTTAATTAATTTGTTGAAAAGACCATTCAATCCTCAACAAGGAACTACCCAAGGGGCACACCCACCACCAGTTCCTCCACTGCAATTGTCAGAGAGTTTAGTTAAAGTCGCCTCATTTGTTTTGGGAGAGTATTGTGAACAAGTTAATGATATTGAAGACATGAATGTGCATATACAATTCCAATTGTTATTTGATTCATATTTCAAAGTGTCATTGTTGACAAGAGCAATGCTATTGACTACTTTCTTAAAATTTCTTGTCAAGTTTCCGGATGCGTTATTTGTACCAAATATTGTTGATTTATTTGAAATTGAAACACAATCAATTGATTTGGAGATTCAAACTAGAGCTTACGAATACTTGAAATTGGTAACTTTACAATCAGATTTTGCGCTTGCAAAGAATGTAATTAAGCCATTTCCTGCATTTGAAAATAAAATTGAAAATCCTTTGATGAATCGTCTTGGAAGTGTCAATAGAATTGTGGGTGTCAACAGGTCTAGATCTGTTGTGATGGCAAAGAATATTAAGAGTAAACCTGATACAAGTTTGATCCATGACAATGACGATGATAACGACGAAGCAGACCACGGTGATACCACTATTCAAAGTAATCCATTTGGGGAAGGAAACGCAGCTACGTCAAGTCCGATTTTGAGTCCGAATTGGTATGCGGGTTTCCATAGAATGCTACATTTTGATGCAGGTATCTTCTATGAAGATCAGTTGATTAAAATTACGTACAGAATAATTAAGAACACGAATGAGTTAACTTTGAAATTCACTATAATTAACAACGCCCACAAAACCATCGGTAAGAAGATAACCGGTTTTACAGTGCTTAATCTAGAATCATTAGCCAACATTCAGGACCCAAACTACACCTTGCATATAAAGAATATTCCAGACCCTGTAATTTTGGATAAATCTCAGATGGATATTGAAATCAAGGTGAGAAATATCATTGAAAACAATGAAAGTCCTATTTTGTCCATGACTTTTATGTGTGGTGGTTCGTTCAACCAATTGAATTTGAAGTTCCCTGTGTTGTTGTTAAAGACTATAACCCCGACTGCATTAGCAACCGTAGACGAGTTTGAAAAGAGATGGCAACAAATTAGTCAAATGTTAGGTTTACAAGAGGGCGAGTCTACACAACATGCTGTTTTGACACATAGACACAACGCATCCAATATTTCCCGGTTGTTAGCTAGAGTTGGTTTTGCTATTGTCCAGTCTTCGCCTGACTCCCCTGACACTCCTATTTTCGTTACAGGGGCCGGTATTTTGCACACACAAAAGTCCAATTACGGGGTCTTGGTTAAAGTCAGAGGCACTGATCAAATTGGTAAAGAATTAGAAGTCATAGTTAGATGTACTGGTGGTGGGGTAGCAGAAGTTATCGCGGCTACCTTAAAGGAGATATTCACAGGAAAGTTTTGATTTAGTCCATATATACTAGTTAGCATTTTGTTATCTCATCTTAGTAATAAAAGAAGAGAATATTTGTGATTATGTTTATTGCTTTTTTTTTCCTTCCCTTCTTCTCTATATGTTTACGACATAAAGATTTTAATTTATTTTCTTTTTTTTCTTCGGCCCATTGGCTATTCTGTTGAACATGTCCCCTTTCTCAGTTTCATCTGAAATTCATTAATGAAACTAATTTGTAACTACGTTTAGATTCTGGAACCTTTTCTTTGATTACTTTTGTTCGAATAAAGAGATGAAACAATATAAGTACGAGTCTAATGTAGATCCTTTTGTCGTCATACTGCGTTGCCCACTTTGACATGTTTAATAAAGAAGAAACTTCAAACAAGCATTCTGAGTTGGAACCTGAAAAGAAAGAAAATGGATAACGTAAAACGTATGATGCGATATGGAAAAGAAAATGGTGGGGATTGAAATGAACATGTTGTAATTTTTTTTTTCTCAACACTTCTTAGACCAAGCAGAAAGTAGCTATCATCCAACTCTTGTTCATATAGTAGAAGTTACCATTACTAGAATACAGAGTTGCAAGTATTTCCTAATTCGGGTCAAGGAAAAAAAAATGTATGTGCACTTTTCCCATTTCCTAATTGGGAAAAATATGTTTTGCAGCTACATTTATTTTCTCACATTGAATAAAGCACTAATTAACCACAAAGCAAGAATGAAATTTTTCAAGACCGAATGAATCGAGACTCTTTAGAATATTGCCTTTCGAAGGAAAGTTTATAATATTTAGTTAAGTTTATTTTTTTTTATCTTCTTCGGTTCTATCCTTTATTTTTTCTATTTTCTATATAAAGTAGATCCTTCTCTCCATCATTTCAAAGATCTTCATTTTTTTTTTGAAAAGAATCAAGTTACTAGTAGTTCAAAGTCTTTAGAAAAGAAAATCCGATCCCCAAAATTGTTCACTCCTTCAGTATACCATGAAACAGCGCTTTTTGTTCCTATTCCTTCTTTCCCAGGTGTATTCAGCTCCAGCTATAGTTACAGTTTGGCAGACAGTAACATCAACTATACCAGATGGAACAACTCCCGCTGTAAATACCCAACCAGTTGCAAACACACAACCAGCTGCTGTAACCACAACTGTTCAACCAGTGGCTGTATCTCCAGTTGTGGAAACTCAAGCGATTCCAACTACTACTGCAACTGCTGGGTTCTGGGGTAATCTTTTGAACAGTCTTTTGGATTCTTCTTCGTCATCCTCATCTTCCCAAGAAGCAGCAGCAGCTGCTGCTGCTGCTGATAAGCAAGTACCACTGCTCAATCCACATCATCAACCGGTTCTTCATTGGCCTCTTTATTGAAAGGTTTGTTTGGAGGTGGTTCGTCAGAATCAGGATCTACATCATCATCTTCTTCATCAATAGAAAATGCTGCTGCAACTCTGGAAGTTCCAGCTGCTAAAGCTTATACTATCAATACTGAAGCTATTGCTGCAGCTGCTTCTGTTCAAGCTTCTTCAGTAGTTAAAGTTCAACCAACAACCAGTTCTTCACAAGCTCCACCATCTTCTTCATCCAGTGCAGCAGCATCAACATCTACGGGTACTTCTTCATCCAATGGTGATATCTATGCTGCGATTTCTCAATGTGATGGAGTTGATGAGTCATTTGCGAGTGAAATCTTGGATGCTCATAACAAATACAGAGCCATCCATCAAGTGGGTAAATTATCTTGGGATGTAGATACCTACAACTATGCCAAGAATAACGCCGATAATTATGATTGTTCAGGAATTTTAACCCATACTCATGGTCCATATGGTGAAAATTTAGCTGCCGGGTATAAAAACGGTCCAGCCACTGTTGCTGCTTGGGTTGATGAACCAATTCTGTATTCAGATAGTAGTTTTATTTATAATCATTTTACTCAAGTTATTTGGAAAGATCTGACCAAAGTTGGTTGTGCCTATAAAGATTGTTCTTCTACAGGTTGGGGTTTATATGTTGTTTGTGAATATGATCCTTATGGTAATGTCATAGGTGAAGGTAAAGCCAACGTTTTCCCTGCAACTTAGTATAAAAGTGTTTGATATCTATATTTAATATACGAAGAATGAGTAGAAACACTATTGTAAACATGTTATTTTTCTTGTCGAACTATTCTCTGTTTTACGTTAGTGTGATTGTACTTGTCTATTCTTTACTTGAAATCACGTATCCTGGTTAGGTAAAAAACGCAATCATCACACGACTATAGGTTTGATTTCAAAATTTTGCAGCTGGATCGAAACCCTCGCCAGATTTTCATACAGTTAACTAATTTGAGACATAAGCATAGCAGATTAATTAAATAATATTAAAATATACGTTCTATTCAAGGTATAATTGTAAGTGCTTAATGCATTGTACACAGTCCTAATGGTTAGAGTCAGTTGGAGTTTCCTTTAAGGTATAGGCCTACCTGCAAGGAACCCTCTTGATCATCTCTTCTTGTTTGTATAGTCCCTATAATAAGCCTGAAGAATATATAATTCTATACAAAATCCTGTAACACAATCATCCTTAAATGTATACGTAAGTGAGCTGAATTGGTTCTATGGTGGTGTGATTCTTCTGGTATGACTTATGGGTTACTATTTCCACTAAATTAAATCGATGGTGTTCATTTGTGACACGTTTCCCATATTGGATGGATACGTGCAACACACACCAATAGCGCACTTACTTCGATTGCTCAGTATTCCTCTCAATATTGGGGAAGTGTGCGACAGTAAATAAACATGCTTCTTTTTCAATTTGGCCTCACACTTCAATTACTTAATGTAGAACTATGTAAATCGAAAGAAATATAGTATCGATCCCTGTGATTAAGATGATGTCATTAAATATTTTTAATCATTATTATCGGTTGAGTTATCTCTTGATTTACTTAAAGTTGACGAGAAAAATAAATATGACCAGGTTTTTTGAAGGTCGAAAGAAGTCCATAACTTTGCAAGAAATGAAGTGCGATGATTGAATTTTTGATACAATGTTAATATCGGATATTTCTTTTATCTGAAAGTCCAACGGAGTCAATATCTGTAATAATGGGACAGTAGTGGGGTGGTAAAGTTGTAATTTTGTAGTCTTCCAGATTTATATTATGAAAACTTGATCTGTAGAGCCAATAAAGTTATAAAACGTTAATATCCTGGAGAGACAGCATATTACAAAGTAAAATAACATTTATTGGATAAAATTTGTAAGTATAAATTGTTGTTTGGTGTACTTATTGCCAAAAAGGATAGGATCAAATTTGAGATGTTGCAAAATTTGTGCGAAAATTTTTGCACCAAAATGAGAGTAAAAACCAGCATTTTTACAAAGTGCTAGATAAAAATGCAACGCTTTCTTTAAATGTAGTAAAACTATTACCAATATAAGTTTTACCAATTCTGAAAGAAATAAAGCTTTCAGAAGTTATAAAGAACGTTTAGCGGCGTAGCACGGGTGTTTTGAAGTTCGTGCACTTCTGTCAAAATAAAAATCCCAAACTAAATTAATTGCTTCAATTCAACACCTAAAAATACAGATTAATGAAGATGTCTTAACTTTACTAAAAACTAGAAATTCAGACCATTACAGTGATATAATCACATTAAATATTTTATTTATTGATTGGTATATTCTGTTTAATTTAGAGCAATTTATAAAAATGAACAAAGTATTTTGGCGAGAAATTTGATTTTTTTCTGACACCCACTGTATATATTTATATAAACGTGGGCAAAAGAATTGTTTCATTTTTTATGCGTTATTAGTAAATTAATTAATTACATGAGTTCCAGGGCTCCTGTGCAATTAACATTACAGTTTTAAGGTGTCCTCTGATAAGATCTGTAATAAATTGAATTAACAAAAACCTTAACCCTGTGTACAGAACGTGTATTAAACAAAGATATAAAGTAAATTGGAATGTATTACAGGGCATCATAACCATTACAAAATGTAGTTATATATATATGAAAGAGTAACAGTTAATCCCCCTTTTTTTTAAAAAAAAAGAAGGTAAAGGGATAAATTTAAACTAGTGAATCCTAATCATACTATGTCTAAACGTACAAATGAAACATTGAATGAAAGTTTTGGTTCATTTTGGGACCAAAAAGTAGTAAAGAATGTTGAAATTATATCTGTTGTTACTTTTGGTTCTCATAAAACTATCATGGTGAAAGAAGATAACAATCAAAATGAACAAATTAAAGTTAGTGGGTTGTACCTTACACCCTGAATGCAAGAAAAAAGACAATCTAACTTTATTGGAATTATTCCACCCAACAAATGAATATAATGAAAATAGCAATTTATTATTAATAAACCCTCATGTTCCATTATCAGTCACTAATATGAAAACTCCATTTTTGTCATCGTTATGCAAAGATTAAATTGCAATATACTATTGGTGAAATTGGTTTAACAACATCTTTAATAATTGGAAATGCTACTCACAAATGTCTTGATTCAATAATCATAAAATCAAATCAACAAGATGGTGTAAAGATTGAAATAGATGAAATTATTGAGGATAATGTTTCTGATGATTATATTGACACAGTTAAGTATCATGTTAAATTTTTATATGATAGAATAAAACAATACTCAAAAGTTTTAAGTGAAGTAGAATCAATGCTAAATATCTACAATATTCGGGGAGTTGCTGATTTACTTGTAGAAAACCAAGACGGAAAAATTATCATTGTTGAAATAAAAACTGGAAATTTAAGAGATAGTTTTTACATTTATCCGGTTTTATATTGGATGATGTTCAAAGAGAGATTTTCTCTTGAAGATTATGTGGAGGTTTGGTGCTCAAAATCGAACTGCAGAATAAAAATTGACATCGACTATCAAAAGGTGTCTTATTTGATACATATTAGGAATGTGACTTCATATACCAAGAAGAATAAGGTTATCCCCAAAATCATATACGACAGAAAAAAATGTTCCGTATGCTTTGAAAATGACATATGTCACAAACTTGATAGGGTTGCTACCAATTCAGTTTTTTTCCAAACCATGACTAATGAATTTGAAGTGGAATGCGAAGAAGAACATACTACAATTCAGAATGCAGATGTCGTAACTTTAACCAACAATCAGTCCAAAATTATTATAGGAGACAAAGTTAAGGTTAGCAATAAAGTTATTATATTGAATAAAAGTGGAAGAGAACTTGGAGTTTTCACACAGCCTGTTGTTGGAAAAAACTTCATCATAATTAATGATATAATTAAATTGTCGAAAGTTAATGTGAAGAGTATAGTTCAAATTCATTTTTTAAAGTTCATTTGGAAAGAAATTTTTACAGCCAGCAAAAAGATTCTTGACAATAATCTCAACGAACTTCCAATAAATCTCAACAGAATTATGCTAACTGTTTCAATTGATACACTGATATCCTACAATGAAGTTAAAGACTCGATGAAGACGCGCTTTGCAAACGAAGAAGATGTTCTAGTCTGCGGGGTAACAAACGATTCTATTAATCAATGGGTTAATAAATTTGATGAAGATCTATCAAATCATACTATTCAAGGGAGAACTATTTTTTCGTTATTAACAACCAAATGTGATTACGATATGATTATTGTTTTAGATGCTTCGATAATTCCGTTTTTAGTTGGCCTGGCTGTTTTCGTCCGATGCAAGAATTTAATACTTGTCGGTAATTATCACCAACAGATCCCAAAGTTCTTGGATGTTTTCAAAACCAAATGTGTGTTATTTGACAAGGTTAATGAATTTGTGGAATCTTCCACACCAATAGCGCAAACTATTATGCTGTCAAAAATAGTGGAATTTTTCAACTTAACGTCTAATATAATAAAATTTTCTCCAAGTTCTGATACTGATTGGTCATGTATTGATATACCACTAACAAACATTGATGCATATACCAAAAAGGGGTTTGATAATTATTGGTTGGCTGATATGCTCCAGAAACAAATTATATTTCTAGAAACAACTAATATTAGAATGGGGGAGGAGCTTCCAGACCAGGTAAAAATATCCCTTATCAGAACAATTATTGATAGTTTGATTTCAGTCAATATGAGTAAAGAAAAAATAGGTATATCCAGTGTTGGGGGTTACATGTACCCATCGTTGAATTCCAAGGTTGACATTTTCCCATACAGACCTCAAATCAAAGATATCATGATTATATGCTTCTTTGAATTCAATCAGTATAATTACAAGAGTAAAGAAGATAAATATAATATGGTGATGAATGCTATTAGTTCCACGAAGGATCGCCTAATAATGTTAGGCAGCCTCCAAAGTATCAAATCCAATAATCATTTCAACAAATTAGTAGACGTCATTGAAAGAAGTGGGATTTATTATGAGTTGCCAGTTGGTGCAAATTTGATGTATGATTTTAGTTAGTTCTATATAGTTTGATTTTTTAATATATGTTTATTTTTGTTAGTTTATCGATGTTTTTATTGTAGTTTTTATTCATGTGATATTAGCAGGCGTGCTGTATAGCACGCTGACACGGCACGTGATTAACCAGTGCGTGCAACAGGTGGTATCTCACAATGAACTCATGTCTTACAGTAGTCAAGCAGTTCAAGTGTGTCACTCTTGCTGATTGGATGGGGTAACTAGAATCTCTGTTTTCCATATTACTACTTCTCTTCTATACTAATCTTAAGTCGTAGATACGTCAATTCAATTAATTATAGTGGAATAATTACAAATATATTTGAAGAAGTGTGGAAATGAGCATTTGTCGCACATGGGTCTAAGGAAGTACCAAATGACTCCTAATACCCATCAGTACGACACCGACAGAGTCTCCACAAATCACATGATTATCACAGATATACAACGACTGCAGCACATACTAAATAGTAATAAAGTACAAACGAAACAGGAACCATAGCTCAACATTCCTTTAGTTTCACGGTTGCTACACATTATTTGATAGAAGTGAAAGATAAATTATATAGTTTTCTATTTACTTCTATAGGCTTAAATAAGGTAAACAAAACTCATATCATACAGCTGTGTAGTAGCAAACAGAGAAAGAGAAGATTCTATCAATATAACATTCGTTACATATTGGATGAATATATAACTAATGAAGGAAGCACAAGTATTATATTCATTGCAATTTCAATCTATTGAACTGGTGTACGTTGGAAACAAACACATGGCCAGCTGCGTGAAATGAAATTGTCCGGCTTCCACGTGTTTCACAATTTGCAGTTACCATTGCTGTACACTGTCTAATTAGGGTACCTTTTGAGACTAAAATTACAGAACGACTAGTAGTTAGATATATGTATTTTTTATAACCCCTAAATTGTAAAATATAGAGATACAACTAGTGGTTATTGGAAGCGTAATATTCACTGTATAAGAATAGAAACTATAATGGGACTTCAGAGTAAGGACATTGGAAATATTATACATAGATATTGAATTACAAGTAAAGTTAGATAATGATACACTATATTAAATTTTTTTACCGACAACAATTGTCTGGATTTGATACTGATGATATTACAATTGTTTTAGTACATTTTCTTTGAGGGATTTATTTAATTAAATAAAAGGGGCATGAAACCAAGTGAACAAACCGTATATCTCATATATTAATTAGAAGGATATAATTAGGGGCACTTACAAAAACAGTAAAACTGTAAAACTTATTTTAGCCCGTGATACA
The DNA here is from genome assembly GCF_000006335.3 of Candida tropicalis MYA-3404. Classification (NCBI taxonomy): domain Eukaryota; kingdom Fungi; phylum Ascomycota; class Pichiomycetes; order Serinales; family Debaryomycetaceae; genus Candida; species Candida tropicalis. Next base: position 1,096,425 of record NW_003020057.1, on the reverse strand, counting down.
TGTAAATTATCTAATTAAACTAATTTGTCAGAAATTAGACCCATGGGCCAAATATTCAGTGTGACTACCATCAGTAGCACATACAAATTCAATATCCATATGAAATTAATATGTCTATATATATAAGTAAACTGATTTTTCCATTTGATAATAATAATACCGATATCATTATACTATTTCATTCTCTTGTGATTTGTTTTGTTAATTTGTTTTTTGAAACTCATCAATTCTACTATTTTATCGTCAATTAATCTGCAGAGTATGGGAATTATCATCGAAGGGGATGCTTACCATTCTGTAGGTCAAGAGTTAAAAATTATTTCCAAAAATATACACAAAACAATCAAGAAACCCATATTGACGGAGCTCACCCATGGACAAGACATTTGCTTCTTAACTGAGACCACAAAAGAAAGCAACTTATCTGCGTTGACTGAGTTTAATTCGTACGCTACCAATGAAGATTCATTAGCGACAATTTTTTTAAGAAGAAAATCAAGCAATTTTAAAGTGGTTGATTTCAACGTCTTGAATCATTTCAAGAATGATTACTCAGATAGAGTGTCAACAGTTGTGTTAGGTATCAACTCTACAAAAATACTTTTAGTTTGTGTTTATGGTCCAGTATCAAATTCTAGAAAGTCGACATTTTACAAAACTGTACTTCAAGCTATTACTGATTATGTGGATGTTAACCCCGATATACATGTTCTTTTAGCTGGTGATCTAAATTTAGTAGTGGATCCTTGTTTGGATAGTGCTGTTTTGAATAAACAGCGTAGTCATGAGATGACAGCTACAAAACCCATAATGCGATATCGACACAAATTGAAAATAATCGACTGTTTCAGAAATCTTGACCAACGGATTATCTCATTTACATGCCATACAGTATTCAATTGTCGAAGAATTGACCAAATTCTAATTCCTATATTCTTACATAAAAGAGTTAAAGAATTTAAAGTTTTTTATGATGGATTGGGTAATCATGAAAGATTGCAAATTAGAGTGGATATAAGTCCCCTATTAAAACAAGAAGAAACCTTTGAGGAAACAATACAAAATAATTATCAAAATAGAGTTATTAGGTTTGGAGTAGAAGGCAAATTAAAAGGTGATTCTTGTTATTGCTCCAGGAACAATTTGGATAAAAGTGCTTTTCAATTAAAGGAACTAATATTCCATCACCTAACTGATCGTCCAAAGTCATTCAAAAAGAATTTAGAGTTTAAAATCAAAGAAGACAAACTTACCGAAGGTTACTTGGATGTTCTTGAAGAAGCGATTACTGAAACTACTATTGGTAACTCGGAGGATAGTGATCTTGTGGTTACTAAAAGAAAACGTCCAATGGGTCACTCGAATGACGATACAAGACAACTGAAAAAACAAAGAGTTGATGAGTACAAGGGTAGCGTATATTACCGCACGGGACAAGTATTCAAGAAATTGTCAGTAATACCAAATCCTTACATTTGTACATACAAGAATTGTTCCAGAGAATTTTCTTCTTCTAAATCTTTTAGGTATCATGTTGATGGTCATACTGCAGACAGAAACTACGAGTGCAAATATAAAAGCTGTAATGCTAAATTCAAAAGACTGTCTGATCGTAATATTCACATGAAAAACGTACATCGAACAGAAGATTTGTTTGAATGCTGCTATCCATTTTGTGCTAAGAAATTTAAAGTTAAAAACCAAAGACGTTTCCATCATCTATTAGTTCACCAAAATTATCGTCCTCTTATATGTTTGGAATGTAAATTCAAATGTGCATTCCCTTGTCAATTACTAAATCACCATAATGAAATACACAAGAACATAAGAAAGAAAAAATGTAATCAATGTGGTGCCCGCTTCAAGAGGGATGAACATTTACTGAATCATTTAAAAAGAGTCCATTACAAAATACAGTCATATGCTTGTGATGAGTGCCCAAAGTCATTCACAACAGCACAGAGTCTACAACGACACAAGGATGTTCATAAACAAGTGTTTAAACACAAATGCCCTCAGTGTCAATACAAGTCTCACCAGCATCAAAACTTGTTGAACCATATAAAAGCTGTTCATATTGGAACGTACGATATCCCATGTAAAGAAATTACGTGTAATAGGATGTTTAAAACCAAGTCTGATGCTAAAAAACACCACGATCAGGTTCACTTGGATATTCGTCCACACCCTTGCAATCGATGTGGAAAGAGATTCAAAAGAACGGCACATTTAAAGGAACATTTGACAAGATGTGGTTAATACGTTTTGTATAGATTGATTTAAGATAAATTTTTGTGAGATATAGTAGTTGTCTGTAGTGTGGCATGTGTATGCAATTCCATGATACATAAAAGTAATTATATATTTCTTTAATTGAATTAATCAGAATATTATCTCTACAGATTGTTGTAAAAGTTATACTTAACCAATTGTCATAGTGATGAGTAGGAAACCACCACTGGCTTCCTTCGGAGATGCGTTGCTTATTTCACACTTGACCATTGTCTATTGTTCCAATCGAGCCATCCGGTTAGCAGAACTGAAAAAAAAAAATTGAAGCAGCACCATAACCGCCGTGGGTCGTGCGCGTGCACACTGCCCTCCTGTTATCTGACAGTCTACACAATACAATAGGCTTCCAATTTCCCTCCCTAGGAACGCAAGTAATTATGAAATTCCACTTAAGAAAAAGTCACAAAGGGGGGTGTCAGCAGTACAACGTGGGGGGGGGGGGGCTCATCCACTAGGACCATGCTAACTCACTCCAGGAGTGGTGGCAGTCAAGCATTTCTTTTTTGTTTTTTACATCTTCTCTTCAGGGGGGAAAATTGGCTTGTTATCTACTTGTCATGCGACCGTTAGCTTGACTGTCTCGGGTACATGTTTTGTCAAAGTTGAGGAAATGTCTTGTCCCTTGGGTGGTTGAAGGTAATCAAACTTGTATTGGCATATCCTACATAAATTATCGGGAGAATTCGACCACAAAAAGAACATATAGGAGGTGATTAATTAATTAGTCGCACACGTTTTCCTATCAATAATCCCGTCTCATTAATTAATGTATAATTGACGCAAAATGTCAAAGGAGCAACAACATTAACAAAAACAAATAAAAAACTCTTCCACTACCCCCGGGTAGAATTTGATGTTCTAAGCGCTTATAATGTCTGACTAGTCCATTTACTCTTAGGATGTAACATCATTCAAAAGTAAATGCGGTTTGTATACCTCTCATAATAACAGAACGAGCCATTTTCTATTTCAAATAGGAAGAATCTGCAGATTATTGCAAAAGGGTTAATTCACTATGGACATTTTTAATGGACCATCGTGTTCCGACTTGTTTAAGTCAATGTGAACAATTGTACATTTGTATTAATTTTGATCAAGAATGGTTACGAAATCTTTCCGAAAATTATTTTGTACTTTTTCCGTTGCCCAATTTTCAAAATCCTCCCACGTTGGTAGCTATTATTAGTCTGTTCTCAACTTACCTGCTTTAACGATTCCCATTTCAAATGGAAAATTTATAAATTGTCGAGGAAGGAAAGTGAATTAGTTGCATCCAGAAGTAACATATACACACATCGCAGTCAGTGTAGTTCCATTTCCGGAAGTCAAATTTCCCCACTAATGACACTGAGCAACCGACGAAAAAAAAAGTAAGGTTGAACCGTGGGACGGAAAAAAATGGAGTATGATAGATTCACAGGCAAAAAAAAAAAGAGAGAAATAGAATAGTTAAATTAGCGACTTATCAAGTATAGACCCATCTCAATCAGTAATAATAAACAATGGCTATATTCTCATCATTAAGTGGGTTTTTCAATAGAAACAAGAGAAGGATCTTGATCACTAGTGCTGTTTCCGTATCTGTATACTTGTTAATCAATGAGTTTGTTATCAAAAAGTTTAGAAATTATCAACAATCTTTAAGACAAGAGTTATTATTTAAACAACAGATTAAGCAACGGTTTATCCAAACCCAACAGGATTGTTATTATACCATTTTAGCATTATTACCCGTATTAGCTACACCAATAATTGATGCTTTGCCGGTTGAATTAATTACACAAGCGTTACGATTGAAAAAGAGCGGCGGGTCCAAGAGCAGCACTACTAATGAAAATAACGAATTGACGACAGATAACTTGAATCTTTTGGATAATAATAATGATCCAGAACTGAAATTATCCATTTATATGAACAAGAGTAAGATTGAGTTGTGGAACTTGTTGAAAATCAAGTCCATCACGAGAATATTGACTTTAATGTACACAATGTCAGGTTTATTGTTAATAACAAGGTTGCAATTGAACATTTTGGCCAGAAGATCATACTTGGAAAGTGCCATACAAATGGCCGGGGTCAAATCTATTAACCACGAAATTGATCCACACGAAAATTACATCATCGAACAAAGTTACCTTTCATTGAGTTGGTGGCTATTGAACAAAGGTTGGATGAACTTAAATTCGATCATTGAAGCATTGGTTATTGCCAAATTTGAAAAGATTACTCCAAAATCTGAGTTGTCTGTTGAAAGTTTTGAACAAAGTTTACTTGACATTATAAATGAAATCAACACAAACAACAAGGAATATATTTTAGCCAATTTGTTCCCAATTAACTATTCAGATTTGTTAGAAACCTTGTTGAACACAAACCCTGATTTGGTTAACCAATTGGACTCTGCTGATTCTAATTTGATTAAATTGATTAATGAAACTAACTCCATAATGTTGAATAATGATTTATACTTTTTTGATTTGTTAAATTCATTGATTTTGACTAATTTAAATACTTTGACAACTAATTTATCATTCAGTTTAAGTGGAGGAAACTTGGGAAATAGTTTGATGTCGACAACTGGGAACTTACAAGAGTCAAGAGTCACAGAACTTCCAAATAAAGCATTCAAGTTGGCAAGTTTCTTAGCTCAACTTTCTGTGCAAACCAACATTATGATTGATAATGATAATATTAAGAATGAGGCAACACTGCCAAGATATGACACTGATCTTGAAGAGATCCTCAATAGTTTAAATGCTGGTGAAGACTTGTCGAGTAATCAACCCCAACAGGAATCAGGAGGTAATATATACATTAACAACATGAATGAATTAGAGGAGTTAGATGATTTTAGTGCAGGTATATACTCGAATTTTGAATAGGCAACCCATAAGATAGTGTCAAAAAGGAATAACAACATATAATGCTCGTCATGTATCATGACCGTGTAGTACTCCATATCTCCCTGGATCGCATATTCTCGCTTTGTACATCTTTGCAACCAACTTCAATTTTTTTTATTTTGAAATGTGTGTTTTTTTTTTGACAACACTATTACTTTTCCAACTAATACCATTAACAAATGCATACCACTAATACCGTGGGCACTTCATTAGAAGAGAATTCAAATGAAATTGAATCACCAAATGATTGTGATGTCACAATTACCCCAGATCAATTGGAAAACCAAAGACAAAATGAAGACGATGACAAACTAGAAGGTATTGATTCAACAACTAAACCTAAACAAGCAACAGGTGCTCCGTTGAAAATCAAAAAGAGAAAAAGTTGGTATTACCCATTTATAAATCGAACATCAAAGTCTAATGAAGTACAATCCGCACCTCCTATAAAAGAACCATCTAGTCAATTACAAAGATCAAGAAGCTTTTTCTTTAGAGTGAAGTCAGAACCTGCTGTTCCTCCTCCAGTCACAACAGCACCATATTCGACACATATTAGAAGTTCTGAATCAGATCAAGCAGAGGTATTATCATCCACATCAATGGATAAAAGTAGAAAGTTGAATTCCGTTGTCTATGCAAATCATCTTGAAGAATATGATTTCCCTATACCCATCGTTTATGGAAACTATTCAGGAAACCCAATATGTAATTCAGCAATCAAGAACCCTCATTCATTTTTTAATCAACTTATCACCCATCAGTTTGTTCTGAACACTGTTGAAACGTCTTACAACACTTGGATAGTTTGGGAGTGTCAAGATAAAAGAGAAAAGAGAATAGTAAGACCTATTGATAATATAGAGCAATATCATGAACTCATGAATGAATTTGTTTATGACCACATAGTGATTATGCGTAAACTGTTGGTCCCCAACTTTAATTATTTCCGAAACGGATATCTACTTAGAATTAGAGTGAGCCACGGGAAGAATGACAGAAAGAATGCAATTCAATTATATTTTCAACTTTGTGAGGATTCGATATTTAGAAAATTTCCTAGACCAGAGATCAAAATAAATGTTTGTGGGATTGAATATCATGAGAAATTACCAAAATTAACAGAAATAGCTTGCTGGATTCACCCAATTTGGAAAATGTCTTTTAGCATTACTGATCAAGTTAGTTTGTTGTTAAAACTGATGAGATATACCGGTCTGATACAACAAATAACCTTAGTTGATATTAACAACCATTCCAAAGTATATATAAAGAGTAGATTTTTTGCTTGAATCATCCATGATAATAATAATTATTGCAGTCATCCTTGGATATATTATTATAATTCATATATAGGTCGATTTAGTAGAAGGTAGGTACTACTCTCATATGATTATATTATTAATATTCAGACTTGGCAACAAATAATTACACTTTTGACTGTAGGGCCAAACAAAAGAATGTAACAAATATGCACGAACATACAAAAAAAATTAAGGAGAGAGGGCGTTGCAAGTGAGCATGGGTTTTAAAAAAAAAGAACAGAAAATAGAAAACCACTTCAACATTTTGGTAATTTCTCTTTTTCTTTTTTTTTACAAAGTTGTTGAAATTCACGACAGTTAATCAAATCAATCAACTCATTAATATATATAAAAAATGTCATCAGCTAAAGTTATAATTGTTTCTTCAGATAATGAAAAGTTCCCAGTTGAACCAAAGATTGCTGAAAAATCAATCTTGATTAAGAATATGATTAATGATTTACATCCAGATGGTTTAGAAGAAGATTTTGAAATCCCAACTCCAAATGTTAGAGCCAATGTTTTGAGCAAAGTTTTAGAATGGTGTGAACATCATAAAAATACCATTTTCCAAGATGATGAAGATGAAGATGCCAAAAAATCCATTCCAGTTGAAGAATGGGATAGAAATTTCTTGAAAGTTGATCAAGAAATGTTGTATGAAATTATCTTAGCTGCTAATTATTTGAATATTAAACCATTATTAGAAAGTGGTTGTAAAATGGTTGCTGAAATGATTAAAAGTAAATCCCCAGAAGAATTAAGAAGAACTTTTAACATTGTTAATGATTTTAGTCCCGAAGAAGAAGCCGCCATTAGAAAAGAAAACGAATGGGCTGAAGATAGATGAGTAACGATCAGTTTATTACCCATGTTTCTATAGTTCTCTCTCTTTGTTTGTTTGCTTTTTATATATATATACAGAATGATGTATTAACAATTACAAATGTAGATTTAAAGACGTGTCAGTCATGTTTTTACTTAATGTCGAGGGTGGAGGGAGAGTAAGAGAAAGATGGTGAAACATGTCACGTGGACAGTGACCTTATACACACGACTTTGATTATTATTTCGTAAAACCAAAAGAAAAAAAAAAAAAAACCACTGCATTCGCAGTTTCTTCACTATTGAGGAATTTTTGGGTTTATTTGTCTTTGGCAGAATTTTAAGCGGGCAAGGTTCTTTTTCTCAGTTTTTTTTTCTTTTTTACAACCAATTTTATTATAGACAACAGGTTTTTTCTTTTAATTGAAGTCACGAAAAAGGGCAAGCACATTACATTTGCAAACAATCAATATCAAGGAATAACAGGTATTGAAACCACAACTATCTTATAGATAAATCATCATTCTTATAACTGTTACTAAAAGCATTAAGATATATATATATTATCAAGTCATTTTGCATTTTTGGAATTGATTTTTATTTTGTGAACTGGTATCAGAAAATTTTAGCCCAAGAAACCCATTCCAAGGTCATTTACACAACAGGTAATAACTAGATATAATTATTGTCATGTCATCATCTAAGAGCCATCCTGATGAAGCTGAATCGGATGATCCACCAATGAATAAAGTTCAAGGAGAACTTCTTAAAGAAATTTCACAAATGTCAGTTGATGAATTAAATGAGCTTGAAGAACAATTATCAACTGAATTTAAAACCGTGGGTAAAGAATATCTTGATAACAGATTATCTAGAATCAATGTTATTTTGGAGAAATTAAACAATCTGATCAAATTAGCTACGGCAAATGATAAAAGTTGGCTAAAAATATATAATTTTGAAGTTGAAACGATTAATAATATCATGACAAATACAGAAGATTTAATCATGGTAAATAATGGAAAACTTAAAAATAAGCCTGATCTTTTAAAATCAATTGATGAATATCAAGAAGAATTAAAAGAGATTTTTAAGAATTTACAAAGTCCATTTGATTTTGATAATACTTTTAAATACGATAATGAGTATCTAATGAATCATAAAAATATCAACAATAACTTGTCAAAATTACCATTTCCTTATCTATTTAATGATTACTTTAAGAGACACAGAGATGGATTGAATGCTATAAGTAAAGAGAAAGATTATCAAACCAAATTGATTAAAGATAATCTGTATGGAAATAGAATAATTTTGTGGAAACAATATTACAACTCGGTAAATCAACGGAAACAAAAATTGATTAATGACACACAGAATGAGTTAAACCAACTATACAAAGACTATTATCGATTGAATGAATATAAAAATGCTGAAACTTCCAATAGAGCTTATTACAGATCTTTAACTAACCCATTTGCAGTTGATGCAAATACCGATGATAAGATCGATACTATTAATAACAAAGATCTTGATACTGTTCTTAATAGCAATCAAGATTCCAATTATATTGAGTTGGATACTAGATTTAAACCAAAGAGTAAGATTGAATTATCGGATATTAGACAGAGAATCAAGCAGAAAGATTGGGAGGTTAGTAATATCGCTCAGAGGATAAAAAGATCTTATGACTATGAAGAATCAAATGAAATTTGTACGAGTTTGAATGATTTTGAAGCCGATGAAGATTTGTTGCTTTTAAGACAGACCCTTAATAGTGATGGTACACTTTCATCCAAGAGACGTAAAATTGCTGAGGATACATCGGATGATTCAGAGTTGTATTCAGATGCAGAAGGAGAGGTAAATAATGAAGAAAATAGATCTGGTGATTCATCTGAAGATGAAGATTTAGAAGAAAGTCAAGATTTAACCCCAGAAGAAAAACTCAAACGAAAGGAATACAAACAAATATTGTTTAATAATGCACCTGAATCAAGTAAACTACAGAAATTACCACCATTAGAATCATTTCCTGCATTGTATAATTATGGTTATTATTATTAGATAGTATATATGTGTATACTTTAAATAATTAATTATTGCATTAATATTCTCTATAAAGAATTAACAACTTTTTATACTTATCTTTTTGAAGATATAAACTTATTCTTGTTCCAAAAGAATGCTGGCATTTTTCAAATTAGCTTCCTCGATAGTTTTATCTAAAGATTCAATAAATTTCAAAGATTTGTCAGAACTATTGGATAAATTGAATCTTTCATCAGGTGATTGTAAACCATAGTCTTGGTAGTTATCTTGTAATACAAATTTCAACCATTCATAAATGATTATAACTTTATCATCCAATTTTAATTTACGTACTAATCTTTTACCATTAGGAAATCTAATTTGAATTCTTGTCATTGGTTGTTCAGTAGGTTCTGGATGATTTATTGGTAAAATTGAATCAAATGGATCTTTTGAAATTTCTTCAGATGGAGAAGAAACAATTTCTGGTTCTTCATCATCACTTCCATCAATTACAATAGCATCATCAATAGTTGTACCTGATTTATTAATATTATTAGTTGTACCATTGTCTATAATGGATTGCTTCATGGCTAATTCAATTTGTTGTTCTTCACTTAATGTACTTGGATCAATTTTAGCTTCATGATGAACTAATGGATTATTTGATTGTGGATTTAATGAAAAGGTGTCCAAGAAATTATAGACTTGATTAATCCATTCATTAACTATTGGTACTTGACCATCTTTCCATTTATGTACTCTTTCACCAGTTAATGGATCTAATATAGCTAAATGAGGATATTCATCAGCATGATAAAAATTAACATATTGTTGTCCACTCATTGAATCAACTTGATATTGTAAGAAAATAAAATTATCTTTAATTATTTGTTTAATTCTTTCATTTGAAAAAAAATCTCTATTCATAACTTGACATTGAAATTCCAGTGAATCCTGAATATTTATTAGGATCCATTTTTTAGACTCTCTACCTACTCTTTTAGCATCATCAAGATTCATATTTTGAATAATATCAAATGGTGGTCGAAATAAATTAGCTAATCTTCTTTGAGTTGATGATAATTCTTGATTACGATTACGAATATGTTGTCTACGACGACTAATTGGACGAACATTAACACCATCTTCATCTTCATCAGAATCCAAAACTTGAATTTCATCATCGTCCTCATCATCATCTTCGTCATCATCATCATCATCATCATAAATGCTATCACCAAATCCTGCATTCATTCGGCTATCGAAATCCATACCTTGATTAAAAATACCTTGTCTTCTATTCCCGAGAAAATCCATTGGACGATTCATACTATGCATTGGCATTCCACCACCAAGATCAACCAAAGTTTCATGTCTATGAACATTTGCATCTGCTTCTCTTACATCATCATTATCACGATAAGCTTCTTCCTGTAATCTTTTAGCCATTTCTTCGTCATCATCATATCCAGATGCATTCCCACTGTTAGTATTACTTTGGTTGTTATTAGATGATGATGCACCTCCATGTTGACCAGATTCCATATATAACATGACGGCAGTTTCTAGATCGCCACCTGCCACATCTAAAAATTGCTTGGCAATTGATTCATCTTCAACACCTGTCACTGCTAAGAATGTAGGAATATGTTCATCCATTATAGAATATTTGTTGTAATGAATAAGATAGGTAATTCTAAAATATAATGGCAAAAAGCAAAAACTGTAACGATTTTGTTGATGTATAATACTTGTACTGCTTAGTGTTTAATGAGAGAGACTCAGAAAAAAAGAAAATTAGAAATAAAAATCACGAGTCGTGCGTGAACCATATCACGTGATGTCGTGTACAATTGACCACACTGTGGCAAATAAGACAAAAAGAAAAAGAAAAGAAAATTGTGTGGTGACATTTTCGGAAAAAAAAAAAGGAATAACCAATGCAGTAAATGTCTCATACTAATCTGTGTGTATGTAAGATCGTGTACATGTGACTGATTCTCCTATTTTTTTGCTTATTGTTTATCTGATTTCTTTTATCGCACTATTTGCCAGAGTACACTACATACATAAGCGAGCGTCTGTCTGTATGTGTGGGTGTGTCCTGCCCAAAAAAATGACTGATTTTTGGTTTTTTTTCTTTTATGAATTTCTGTTTTTCTGCTGTACAGTAATAAACTTTGCTGTTCCCAAATTAACATACCCAACCTGTTGTCTTTCCCCCAGCCCTAAAAAAAAATTATTACAACCTAAAGAATTACAACTTTTTTTTTTATTTATCTATTTATTTATCATCATCAAATCAACCAATCCTCTTTCCATCTTACACTCAATTACATACCATCTGTAACATCAACGGGTTAATATCTAACAACAGAAAAAAGTGATATTTTGTAAAATCATTAATTTGAATTACTCATTTACAGAAAGTTATATCCTTTTCCAACTATCCTTTTTTTTTTTTAGAGACACAACCAAAACAGATCATTCTTACCTTCCTTTCATTTTACATCCTCAAGGAGCATCAAGACAAGTTCAGCAATTGATCTTTAGTAAGAGATAAGTTTATTATTATCATAGTCATCTGTTGGAGAATAGATCAATTTACAATCTTGTTCCAATATCAATCAAGTGATTTTAGTAATTCCGTCTCATTCTAATTTTTGAATCATTTTTTTTGTCTTACTCCAACATTTTTTTTTTGCCGTTTTTTTTTTTTTGGCCCTGCTCATCAAACAGCACAATTTTTTTTATATTCAATAAGTTTTAGTTTATATCCAAAGGTATATTCACAACATCATATCCTAGTATCCATCTAGTATCATTTCGATTTTATTTTTTTCTTTTGAATTTAATCATTTACAATTTAGTTTTTTCCTACTTTTTTAATTTTATGATTTAAACAAGATAACATTTAACAAAAACATATAAAGCCACAACTTTTATTCATTTTTTTTTTATATTCCAATTTGACACATTTACATTTTATTGCATAGTTTTTATTATTAATTTTTTTTTTAACATTAACGACCTTTTATTATTTTAAATTTTTTAACGACCAAAACACCAAATACATTTTTATACGTTTCTACCACTACAAATGGAAGAATACACTCATTATGACAAGGGTCTTTTATTAAGAGACCGATACCTTAAAGTAGCAGATATTAGTCAAGGTTCTTATGGGTTGGTTTCAGTTGCTAAGGATGTCAAGAAGGATAATCGATTAGTTGCTGTTAAATTTATTTATCCAGTGGACTTTAAAAAGGAAACTGACAAGAGATCATCTACTTCAACCCCTGCTAAACTATCAGCAACAGAATCCGTTTTCACTGCTTTATTGAATGAAGCCCATAAAGAAATTAAAATGCATCAAATTTTAGGAGATCATCCCCATATTTCGAAATTATGGGATCATTTTGATACATTTTTGATTTTGGAATTTTATCCACGAGGCGATTTATACGAAGCTATCCATTCAAATTCTGGTCCTGTCACCACTCAAGATATTAAACTGGTTTTTGAACAATTATTGGATGGTTTGAAATATTGTCATAGTCGAGGAATATATCATCGAGACTTGAAGCCAGAGAATATTTTAATTGATCAGGATTGGTCTATTAAGATTTCAGATTGGGGGTTATCTACTACAAACAAAATTGTCACCAATCCTAATGAATTTGACATTGGATCCGAAAGATATATGGCTCCAGAACTATTTGATAACAATTTGGAAGAATATGATGCTTCAAAAGTTGACATTTGGTCCATTGGGATTATCTTATTAACCTTGGTGTTCCATAAGAATCCTTTCCAAGTTGCCAATTATTCTGATAAAAGATTTATTCAGTTTGTTAATAACCGTGAAGCATTATTTGATATTTTTTCCACCATGAGTGGTGATTTATTTTCAGTTTTAAGATTTTCATTAACTATTGATCCCGATAATAGAGATTTGAATAGTATTTCCGAAGAATTACAACTGTTGAGATACTTTACCATTGACGAAGAGTATTGGGACAATGAAGATTACGAGGAAGAAGAAGAGGAAGGTGAATATGAAGCAGAAGAAGGAGAGGAAGAAGAAGAAGATGAGGAAGAATTGGAAGGTTACGGATCATTCAAAGAATCATTGTCACCGTCACCAGACAGGATTGACACTCCTGCTGTTAAAATCGATGGACCATCACCAGCTATTTATGTCAATAATAAGATTGATGTGACTCCATCTGTTGGTAAAGCAGCACCACCGGTTGCAACCACGACTTCGGCTGCAGGTACAACTGAATCACATACAAAAAATACCCCACCAAAAGGGACATCTACTGATGCTACTACTGAAATCCCACATAATCATCGAGCAGATGCATTATTATCCACAAATACCGATTTGAAACCAATTCCAATTACTGGATTTAAATTCCACCGCAATACTAGAAAACCGTTGAATGTTGCATCATATAATCAAAATTCACAAAATACTAATCGGTTGTATAACGGGAATAACAAGTTCAATAGAGAGGATTATTTCACTCCGAGATCGGTATTTAACCATTATATGGATAAATACGGGGAACAAAGATTTACTAAACAGTTTGATAATTTGAATAAGAAACAATCACCACCACAGAGATTTAGAAAGAGAACTTGGAAGAAAAACTACAAGAAACCTCAAAAACAATCACAACAATCACAACAACCACAACAGTTTCACTATCATCATCAAGCAAATGACTCACATAATCATATGAATGGTAGAAGAAAATCCAGACTGTATTCTACATCTAAGTTGAGAAAAAATGTTGTCAATGGAAATGTTCATACTAGTTTGCCATCAACATATCATCCATTACCATACCCGGCAACAAATAATACTGCTACCAATGGTAATTCCTATGGTGGATCAGGATCAGGGGCAGGCTTGCTGAATTCACAAGGGAAGTATATCCCACCATATTTAAGATCACCAAACTATTCCAAATCACCAATTGTTGAACCAGTAACTGAAGAATTGGACAATTTGAGTTTAGATTACGATGAAGTTTTCCATTTAGAAGGAGATTTTGAAGATACGATGCCAACAACAGCCACCACCACTACAACAACAAATAACAACGCATTACATCATAGTGCACATGTTGTTGAAGGCGATCCATTGCATAAGAGATTCAATAAATCAGATAATCTTTCTCCTGCAGCTAACGGAAATTCAGGATTAGGAGGTACTGCTTTAAGAAGAAACTCCAATATAATTGCCAATAGTGCTGCCGCTACTAGAAGAGCAGTGTTTGGAGGTGAATTGAATGGTTATGCGCCACCAACACAACAATTGTCAAGTTCTGCTAATAGTAACAATGGTAAATATGTTCCACCATTTAGAAGAAGTTCACTTACATCTTCTAGTGGATCGACACCAGCAGCAGTCAATGCATTTAGAAGGTCATTTCATGAAAAGAGAGACTTTCATTATTCACCACACCATTACTCTCCACAACAACATCAACACCAACATCATAATCATCATAACTATCCGTCACAACAACAACAGCTTCAGCAATCACAGCAAGCAAATCAACATCATAGTTTAGATTTTACGACGGGACACATGAACAGTAGAGGCGGTAGTTTGCATGATGGGTCTAGACCTGTATCAAGTCCTTTATCTGAATTGAGTAAATCAGCAGTTGCAGGAACTACTGGTAAAGGACCATTTGAACAACATGCTCATTCAGGGGTTCCTATTGAATGGGTTACATCATTTAGAAAAGATTGGTGTGATTACGATTAGAATTTTTTTTTTAATTTTTGGTTTTTTTTTTTTTTTTTTTGGGATAAATGATTTTTAGTTAGTCTGATTTTTGATTTTAAATTAGAAGTTAAGGAGGAAGATGAATTATAGGTAAAATAAAAAAAAAATTAAAAAATTAAAAAATAACCCACTTTTATATAAATAGGTAAAACCAGTAAAATCATATTTTACAAATAAAAAAAAAATGGTATACAGGTATATAATTTAACAAAGAAAAAAAAAGATAACAAATGAATATATAATCTTTTAACGACTTCTAATGAATTTTATTGATTGTTGGTGATCCTTAAATATGACGTTTTAGACTTGCTGATGGATAATTCTAGATTCACAAGGAGAAGATCAACAAGAACCACGACCACAACGAAAACAAAAATGACAAGAGCAACAAGAACATCAACAAAAGGGTATATGCATGAAAAGAATCAAAATTTGAACAATTACACAAAAATATTAAAATTGTTGAGCTTGAATTGTATCGTGTAAGTTATATAGAGAAGAAATGAATGAATTGGATAAAGGATTGGTTGTGATATAAAGAAGACATTGAGATATAATTATATGTGTATCTGGTTAGCTAATTAATTGTTGCATTGCCAAATTGTATGAATGGGAATATAATTGTAATATATTCATTTATTGATGTGTCAATGTGTTGGTGTATTGATGTGGGTTTGTGTTTCATGTTTCAAATTCTGAAACACATAGTCAACAATTTTTTTGGGTATAAATTGAAGTGGATTTGTTTCATCCCAAAATTTTTAAAACAATTTTATGCCACCCCCCAAAGAGAAAAGAAAAACAAAAACAAAACGAAAAGTAGGGAAATTTTTTTTTGTATTTTTTTTTTTATTTTAACTTACTTCAACAACAACAACAAGAGGAACAACTGCCTATTGATATTTAAGATCATTCTCTTTGTATCTTAACTAATCCTTTCATCACTATTATCCATTGTCACATCATTCTTGTTTGATTGAAATTCTATACATTCCCGCGGTTAACTTGAGTAAAACAAGCCATAAAAGAGAGAGAGAGAGAAAAAAAAATAGAAAACGTGAGTTGAGTATTTATTTCAATTTTAGATTTAGCATTTGAATTAAAGAGAATTTTACACGAATTGCAAAAGGATAAACATTCCCTATTTTACATTACTTAACTGAAGAAAGAAAAAGACACAGCGCTATTTTAGTCGTGTTTCAAAATCTGTGATTATAAAACTGTTTTAAAATCACTTTGTTTGGTTTTGTTTCGAAGTTTTCAGTAAATTTTTTTTTTTTTCTTCTCAATTCTAAAACTGCCCATACTTTCAAACAATCATTTTGATACAACATCAATTAATTTCAAATACAACATCAAGAAGAGTAACATCATTAAGGGGACCAGAATCTCAGAGATAGAATTATCACAAAACCTTTCCATCCATTATCGCCCCTCCCATTTCCATTCGTTTGACATATTTTCATATATCACAACATTCATTTGTTTCACATAGAAAGTTCTCACTTACAAAGTACACTAGACACATTATAACCTCACACGTGACTTAGAATGTCTGTTACCACTACTAGATCATATACAAGTGATTCAGCTTCACTTACTCCTACTCACCAAGTTAAAGAATCTTTAAGATTAATTGAAGATTTGAAATTCTTTTTAGCTACTGCTCCAGCTAATTGGCAAGAAAACCAAGTAATTCGAAGATACTATTTAAATCATGATGAAGGATTTGTTAGTTGTGTTTATTGGAATAATTTATATTTTATTACTGGTACTGATATTGTTCGTTGTATTGTTTATAAATTTGAACATTTTGGTAGAAAGATTATCGATCGAAAGAAGTTTGAAGAAGGTATATTTTCAGATTTAAGAAATTTGAAATGTGGTACTGATGCTATTTTAGAACCTCCAAGATCTGAATTTTTAGAATTCTTATTCAAAAATTCATGTTTAAGAACTCAAAAGAAACAAAAAGTGTTCTTTTGGTTCAATGTGCCTCATGATAAATTAATGGCTGATGCTTTAGAGAGAGATTTGAAAAAGGAAAAATTGGGTCAAAATCCAACCACTATTAGTCATAGAGAACCAGCTTTAAGTTTTGAATACGATGAATCTTCAAGTTTATATGCTCAATTATCTAAACATATGGAAACTTCAAAGAAAGTAAATGATGCTGCTGTTGGTCTTGGTTCTTCTGCTACTACTACTACAACCACCACCAGTACAACAACAGGAGCTAGTGGGACAACAACTACAGTTACAACAATAAATGGTTCAAGTTTAAATCAAGGTGATGATAAGCATAGTAATGGTAGTGAAAAATCTTCACCTGAATATACCACCACAGCAAGGGGTCGAGAAGAATATGGATTTCTTAATGAAGCTACACCAGCCCAGTATAAAACTAGTTCTGATTATGAAGATGATTTCCCATTAGATTATATTAATCAAGTAAATGGTCAAAATTCAGAAGATTATATTATATTAGATCCAAATTATCAACCAGGAGCTTATGCAAATATAATTGAGGATAATTATGATTCATTTTTAGATCCTACATTGTTTATGCCTCCAAATATAATACAAGCTGCTCCAACAACAGCAACTACAACAACTAATCAAGTTGCATTTAATGATGAATATTTAATTGAACAAGCTCAACCTTTAAGAACTCCATTACCTCCAATTTCTTCAGGTCCACTACAACCAAAATCAGCCGCTAAATTTTTTTCATTACAAAATAACGAAGAAGCTTTCTTTCCATCAAATTATCAAAATTATGGTATTACTCCTCAACCTTTAGTACCTCCAATATCGGCAAAATATCAAAATCAATTCACTGCAAGACAATTAGCAACACCGACTTATTTAAAAGCAATTCCTCAACAACAATCACAATCTCAAGGTGTTCCTCCCCCTCCTCCTCCTTCAAATCAACCACCACAACAATTTTATGATCAACAATCTGGTCAAATATATCAAGCAACTACTGAAATTCCAATATCTTATAATGTAGTACATCCAGATAGTGAATATTGGACAAATAATCCAAATGTTCAAACTGCTACAACTACTGCTCCAATGTATGATACTAATGGATTTCCTATTCCTATAAATCAATCGTATATGATTCATAATGATCATTCAGAAATGATGCCTGCTTATAATATGGCTGTACCTCAACAACAACAACAACAACAGCAACAGCAAGGACAACAAGGACAAATGTATCAACAATCACAAGGAATTAATAAACCATCTTTAAAAAATCCAAAGAAAAGATCAAACCAACAACAACAATCTCCAATAAGTTCTAAAGTGTCCAATAATAATAATAATAATAATAACACTAGTGGAATGATTAGAAAACCAACAAATGATCAAAATAATAATACTAAAAATTATTCTGGTTCTTTAAATGATGTGGTTAATTCAAAAGTTACTAAAGTGATTAATAAAGATGATATTAAATGAAATCATTAACAAGAATGATGATTATGATGATGACGATGTTGTTTGGTTTGTATGATATTTTTAATTTTTACTTCTCTTTTTCGTCGACTTTATATATACTTATATATATATGTATTTATGTATTTTACTTCTTCACGTTCTTATTTAGTTCTATTATTAATAGAGATTATATTATTATTTAATACTATTTGATCTTATACTTCTTTGTATTTAGCTTATACAGATTAACTATTCATCTCTTGATATAAAATTCAATCAATCGTTGTTGTGAAATTGGATATTTGGATTTTAATTTATTCAAAGTTTCTTTAGTCTGATTTGATAAATTATCATTCTTAAATAAATTACTAAAACAAACAACTGATGATTTTCTAAACATAACTTCTTCTTCGTTAAATAATCCTCCTAATATTTTATCTAATCGATAAAGTTTAACCAGATTTAAATTTTTATCTTCAATTAATAATTTAGATAAATAATTTAAACATAAACTTGAAATTATTAAATTTTTTTCATTTGATTCCAAATATTTCAATAAAATCTCCTCCATTTCAAGTACAATATTTTCATGATTAATACTAAATAACAATTCATTCCAAATGAAAAACATCTCACTATCCAATTCTTCATCTTTACATGTTCTTTGAAGTAATTGAAACAATTTAAAGCTATTTAATGAATCATTAAATCTAATCAATTGTTTCAATAAATATAACCCATTTAATAACAACAGTTGTTGATTTGAAATATCAATCTTTTCAAAAAATACCCATATTGATGATTCTAATTTAACTTTACCTTTATTCATAAAATATTCTCTAAATTCATAATCACTAGCATTTAAATTATCTAAAATTGCCGTGACTTTTAAAACATTAGATTGATTAGGAACATCAGACAAGTTTTTACAATTCCGTTCAAAATCTTCTTTATTCAACTGAAATTGATTAAGCACATGTTGACGATGATGATGAGTAGTCGTAGTTGCTGTTGTTGTTGTTGCAGGTCCAGTAGTACTGCCATGGGCTCCACTTCTTTGAATCCTGGAATATTGTAAAGATGACCAATTTCTTTCTTTAGTTTTATTATCTTCAAATATAGATATTTTTCTCATTTTATTAGACATTGACTTAAACGGATCTATCTTTTCCATGATATGTTTCAAATTATCATTATTCACAGATGGCGACGAGTTCTTGTCTTTATTTTTCATTGGACTTGATTTACTACCATCTTCAGTAATAGATACATTAGAAAATTCATCAATCAACATATCCGATTGATCAGTTCCCGGACGAAGGGGTGATAAACCTCTTAAAGGTTTCAGATTTGGTCTAGCAAAACTATCATTTATATCCAGTAATTTTGGTCGAACCATGGAATCACTTGATCCATGTAATAATTCACTTCTTTTAGCCAAAATCATAGTAAAATCATTGGTGATTGGTTTCTTGGACGGACTATTAAATCCGCCAGTTGGTCTTTTAACTTCAGTCATATCATCAATGTTCTTATTAAATGAAACTGTTGAACTCTTACCTCTTGAATTATCAATTCCCACAATAGTGGCAATTTCTTCACGTTGTTTAATTTCAACATCTTCTAATAACAAACCAAATTTACCACTATCAATAGTATAAAGTTGACGGAATAATTGACTCAACAACTGGAAATTATCAGTGCCTTTCAACAGAATAATTAATCTCGTTAATTCTTGGAAAACCTTTTCAAAGGAAAGATCAGCAATTGGTAATTTACTTAATGAAATCAGTAATCCTTGTAAAATAACCTTGGTAATTTCCAATTTATTATTAAGTATTTGCATAACCAAAGCATGACTGCCAGGAATATTTGGAAGATCAGAAATACAAGTTAATAAATTACAACTTGCTTTATAAAATGAGTCCAATTCAATAGTGGCAATAATCAAATCAAAAGTTTTAACATCTAAATCAGGAAAGATCAAAGTACAAACTCTCAAGAAATCATCAGGATTTAAAAGCTTACCCGACTTCTTAAAAACTTCATCATTAGCATTAAATAATGGTTTTAATAACATCACATGTCGTTCAGAAATATTCTTTAGTAATCCATTAACTTCATTTGAAATGATTTCTCCACCAATAATTGCATATTTTAACAAATTAACACCTTCCGAAATCAATGATGTATTATCAGAACCCAAGAAATTAATCATTGGGTCATTACCTTTATCAAATACTGGCATCTCAATATCGCTATTAGATTTAGACGGCCTATGTCCATTTACTCTGGTCGGCTTTGCATCAATTATTGGTGATTTCTTCAACACTTCAGTTTTACTACGTTCACGTTGTTTTGGCCGCAAAACAGCCGCAGATGCTGTGCTAGCAGCAGCAGCAGTAGAAGAAGAAGTAGTAGAAGTAGTAGCAGCAGCAAGGAGACTAGATTGAGTTGGTTGAGTCCAACTAGCAGCCCTTAAAGCTGGTGGTTGTGGTTTCTCAGCTGGTCTAACCAATGATTTCTCCAAGCGTGAAGTAGGTGTTTTACTTCTTGGTGGTTTTGGCAAAGGTAACGGATTTCTTGAAATAGCACTTGTCTCGGCTGAATTTCTAGAAGGTGGTCTTCTTTGTCTTAATTCTTTATTCTTCTCCATTATAGCTTCTTTTATAGATGGACGTGATGGACGACTGGTGAATGATTTAATTGGTCCAATCCCTGACCCACCACTTTCTCTTTGTGATCTCTCTAAAGCTCGAACTATATTAGGCTCCAACTTTTTCAACAACTTCTCTGCTTCACTAGGATACACTCTTGTAAAACACCAATAACATTCTTTTGCAACTTGACGAACATTAGGATTAGCATCTTTTAACAACTTCATAAACACTTTATTTGCTGCTTCAAAAAAGAACAACTCATGGTTACCAATATAACGATGGTCAATTCTAATTCTTAAAAAAATGATATGTAACCAGATTAGTGAATATGATCGTGGTTGATGATTTCTTTCCTCTGATGCAGTAACAATTCGTTGCACCATTCTTTGGGTATATGGTAAATTTGCATATAATGAACAGACAGCCATGTTTGCATTTGTGGATGCAATATTCTTAGTAGATGCACAAAGTTTAATTAAAGTTGGAAAAATATTCTCAGCAACGGCCTCAAATGAATACTTCAAGATAATGGCACATTCTTTTAGAAATTGACACCCATTGGAACTCAATGTTGTACGTAATGAACTTGTTGCTTTACAAATACCAATATTTGAATTTTGTAAACATTGAATTAATTCAGATTGGAAATCCTGAGGAGCATTCCCACGAATGATTGATCTCATTTGTATAATGTTCTTCTCTCTGATTTTCCAATTTGATTCTGTTTCTTTCCCTTCAAATGATGGAGCGAAAATATCGAACGTCGAGAATAAACTATGGGAATCTTGTATATGAATTGCTTTAATTGAACTATCCATTTTGTAATTCACCTTGCTTAGAAATTCAGTTAATTCTGCTTCATAACTGTTATCTTTTGGAATTGTCAATGTTGTTTCCAATGTACTATGGGGGTAGTTTGTAACTTCAGTATCCATAGTAACATCTGTTTCCAGACTTCTCAGTATTGGTTCCTTGTTAATAGGCTTATTAAGTAGTCTTTCAATAACAATAGAAGGGAACAGATACAGTTCTATTGCTCTTTGTAATTCATCATTAGCTGAAGGGTGTCTGTTCAGATAAGCCGAAAATAATTCCTGGATGGCATTAAAAAGGTCTTGATTATGTGAATTTTGCTTTAGTGATTTTAATATTTTTGGAATAAATTTGGAAATATTAAATTTTGAAGATATATTTTTGAATACTTGAGTCATCCAATTTATTGATTCGATGGTTATTTTAACATTTGTTGTAGTAAAAGAAATCTCCAGAATGGCTTCCTCAACTGATTCAGCGCTAGATAACCAATAATCTTCTAACGATTTTTTAGCCAGACTAATGCTACCGCCACTTGAAGAAGAAGATGTGCCGCCGAGTTTATTAATTAAAATTGGTAAAATTAAAAAACTTTGTCGTTCCAAAATGGCACCACTACTATCTTGAACATTGATTCGTTTAATTAGATAAAATAACGAGTTAAAACTGATTGATGATATATTTGGATTTGATTGTTCTAAACCTTTGCATATAATTTGTAAATATATATCAACATTTCTTAGATCAATGGTATCTTTCTTGATATGAGTTTTTAAATTTTGAATATGTGCTAGTTTGCTTTCATCGGGAACATTTGATGATGACATGATATCGAATACTTCAATCGGGGAAATATTATTAAGATGATGTTTTGAGTTCAGCATTGCTGTGTGATCCTAGTTGTTCCTGCTTGTGGTTGTGGTTGAGGTTGGTGGTGATAGTGGGTGGTTGCAATGATGCTAAAGAAGAAAAAAGCAAAATTGTTTTGTTGATGTTTCAGCCCAAAATACCAAAAACCAATTTTGGGCAAACGCGCGCGTGTGTGTGTGTTTGCA
Organism: Candida tropicalis MYA-3404; assembly: GCF_000006335.3. Lineage (NCBI taxonomy): Eukaryota > Fungi > Ascomycota > Pichiomycetes > Serinales > Debaryomycetaceae > Candida > Candida tropicalis. The sequence continues at coordinate 1,073,277 of NW_003020057.1, read as the reverse complement.
TACAAAAGAGGAATTTGCACAGTGCACACGACTTTTTTTGGAGGGAATTATCAAGTTGAAAAGTTATTTTGATATTCTTATTACATATCTAAATAACCTGACTGGTAGGTGAAAAGAAAAGAACAAATAAACTTATTACTAACATCTACAAATGACCATATATATCTTAAAATTTGGATGCAACAAACCACAAGGCGATAAAGAATCCCACCGAGATCATACCAAACAATTTGGCTTGCTTGGAACTAAGATTAATTAAAGTGTTTGAATTTTCATCACATTCAAAACTGAACTTAATTGGACCCTTTTGTTTAATAATAGTTTGTTGAGTTTTATTTATACCTTTGCTTTTAGCTTCTTCATCTTGTTCAACTTGTTTTAACAATTCTGTATCAACATCATCAACAACAACATTTTGAACATTACCAAAGAAATCAGTCAACAAGACTTCATTAATATTTCTCTTGAACAAATCAGTTCTAATACCTGGATGAGAATGGACATTTTCAAAAGTATATTCAGCAAACAATTTATCCATTGTTTCTTTTGAATCTCTGTCAATTTTTTCCAAATAATCTAAAGTATAATAAGTGAATCTGTCAATGACAGCAACTCCAATATCCATATCACTATGATGAGAATAAGAACTCTCATCTAATTCACTTGAACCAACAGCCAAAACATTAGGAGCTTCAATTCTTTCATACATTGTATTTGCTTGACAAGTATCAATCATGAAGAAAATTTCATTATATCTCTTCTGTTGATGCATTACATTAAATGCATCTTTTAAATCATAAGCTCCAATTTCTTCAGCATCCTGAAATTTTAAAAATTCATTACCTCCATGACCTGTTAAATAAATAAAAATATTTGAATTTTCATCAGTTAATAATCTTTTTGATCTAGGTTGATCCGAATCCCATCTATCTGTTAATAATCTCATGAAATTATCAACGGTAACTTCATATCCTCTATAATCAACTTCAATAGATTCCCCATATAAATCAATAGCTTCATCCATATTATTGAAAACTGTTCCTGGAAATGCATTTCTTGGATTACATGCAATATCATCAGACAACATCAAAATAATTTGTGAATCTGGTATACCTAATCTTTTAACAGTACGATATAAACTTAAAGCATTTGCCATATGACGATAATTAAACCAAAATCTAGATGTAGACACTAAAACTGCCCAATTGTTTGAATGACGGCTTGGTTTCTCTTCATGTTGATGTAATGGTTGTTGAATATTTTCTGGTGTTGCTTGTTCATTTGATAACACCACACCAAGAAGAACTAATATCGGTAGTATATAACTCAATAGGTTCTTCATTTTATTGGTTATGTTCACTTCAAGTTATTACTAAACTTGGTGGAATTGTTTTCTTTTTTTTTTTATTGTTTATTTTTTTACTTGGTGTTGTTCGGTTGGGCGAATTTTTACTATTTCCGATATCATGTGTCACCAGTCACGTGGAGTACGTTGAAGAAGTACTTATAACCGAACAGCAATAATTACTAATCAATCATAAAGAGAAATAGCTTTGTATTTTGGATTACATAAAATTATATGCTGGTGTGTTCAAGGATGTTTATAATTACTAATCAATTTTTATATTTCCGATATTGCTGATCCATTTGATCATCAGAATACTTAAAGGAGGTTTGTTAATGTACTAGCGAACAGTGGATGGGTAAACTCCTGTAGGGTTTCCAATTGAAATAGGGGATCCAAGGTTGTTTTGGTGATGATGGTTTCATAATTATAACAGTGATTGGTAATTACCCCTTGGAAAGTTGCAAAAATAAAATGTGCAAAAATTCGCAAGAATATCCGTATAAAAAAAATAGACCCATCTGTCGCGAAGTAACAAACTATCGCGTCAATATGCCGGATTTAGTTTGTTTTCGAACAAGTGAATTGTGCAGTAATGGATATTGATTTATGCAATATACTGCAAATTGGAAAGTTTTGTTTATTATTGATTGAAATGTTATTTGTTATGAAATCGTTTGATTTTCATTAGTTTGGTTTAAAGTATTATCGATCCACTTGGACGAATGGTCATTGGATTAAATATAAATGAGAGAAAAGTAGTAAATGTTTTATTTGTTATAATTATATAGTATCGATGTTTAAGTGAATATAAGGAACTAATTGAAAGAAAAATAGACTTAAACTAAGTCTCTCCCAGAAACCTGGTTATCTTTAGATCACTCACTGTATTTTAATAAGAGAAGTATTAAGTTCATTAGTGGCGTATTCACTGCTGCGTTATACTCTAGAAATTAATTCATTTGAGTTAAATTAGTTTCAGAGTCGTCCTAGGTTTTAGTGCGAAGTAATTTCACTTACCGACACCATCAACATTCTATTTTACATTTGAAACAGTTCTATTTTACTATATACAAACAATCTTTCAGCGAGCAGCTGTAGAAGACAGTGTCTTTTTTGAGCTATATGAACCCCTTGTTTTATAATTCAGAAAACTTTTCTCTCCATCATACTCTTTTGCAGCCGCAGTGATCAACTGTTTAGATTTAACAAGAGCATAAAATGCGGATTTTGAATATTTTAATGCAAATACCAAATTTGAAATAAGTACATAAGGTTGTTTCTCAATTAATCGCTTAAGAATTTCACTAAACCTATCCTTATTTCGATTATTCACGGCACATTCTCTTATTATCTTTTCATTTAAGGTAGCCATTATGTATTCAACTTGTCTCTTAGTTGCTCTTCTTGCAAAACTATTGGATTTTTTAGCTAATTGATGTTGTTTAGGATAATTTTCCTTGAATGTATCAAGAAGTTTGTGTACACCTTCTGTAATGATTACGCTTTCGATTTCACTACTACTCCCTTCCTTATCGGTGACGGTGTTACTATGACGTGAAAGTATAAATTTTGGTTGAGCAGCATTGGGAATCATTTTAGTTAAGAAATATTCATTACTATTGATACTCACACCCCAAAGATACTCATTCTTATCTTCATTGAAACCCCAGGAACTTTTCCCATTTTTAAGTAATACCCAAGAATATGGACCTCTTAAGAAAATGTCTTTAATAACTTCAATATCCAGTAAATATTCTTTGAAAATTTTTAATCCATTTACTGTTGAAAAGCGTAATACTCCTTGTTTATGATAATCTAAAACTCTTTTAATAACATGCTTTCGACGATCTTGAATACTCTGTAAGGATTCTAAATATTCAAGTTCAGTTTCTTCATCGTTCTCTCCTTCTTTGAATTTCTTTGATCCGTCTGTTGCTTCCATTCCGGTTAATGTCGGCTTTAAATGAAGCCCAGCTGAAGTCAATCCAACTAAATCAACCACATGACAATGTGTCTTTCCAGGATAATGTCTTAATCCTCTACCTATCATTTGTACTTTCAAAGTCTGTGATAATGTAGGTCTTGCAAGTATTATAGAATCAATATTTGGAATATCTGTACCTTCAGTAAACACCCCAACATTACATAATATTGGAATTTTCCCATTTTTAAAATCTTCAACAATTTCTTCTCTTGCTATTCGTGTAGTATTTGCCGATACATATTGAGCATCAATTCCTTGAGACTGAAATAATCCACATAATTCATGACAATGTTCAATTGTTACACAGAATATCAATGTACTTTTATATGTCCCTTCTTCTTTCATTTTCATATAACTTAATAAGATCTTATCATTTATATCTACATCAGTTAATGCTGAATATAAACTGGCACTATCGTAATCACCTTTTGATTTCTTAACTTCAGTTAAATCTAATGTCTTAATCAGGGCATCACTTACTTTAAAATCACACAATTCTCCATTATTAATCATATCTTGTAAAGTTCTTTCATAGACAATTTCATCAAATACCAATCCTAATTTAATTTCATCCATTCTATGTAAAGTAGCTGTTAATCCAATAACATTAACATCAGTTGATTTATCACCAGCTTTAAAATAATCTAAAATTTTTCTATAACTACTAGCAACAGCATGATGACATTCATCGATAATAATAGTTTTAAAATCATCAGGATTAAATTTTTCAATTCGATTTCTTCGACATATAGAATTAACAGAAGCAATAATTACATCATCATCTTCATTTGATTTCATCCTACCCATTTCAACACCTACTTTTAAATCAGGATTTATTCTTGAAATTTTATCTCTTGATTGAGTAATGAGCTCTTGCGTATGTGCCAATACTAATGTTTTATTACCCCTTTGTTGGGACCCTTGAAGTAAAGGGATTAAATGACTGAAAACAACAGTTTTACCACCTCCCGTGGCCATAACAATGGCTTGTCGTTTAATACCACGTTTAGACGCGTCAAGGATTTTGGTTATTGCTTCTTCTTGATAATCTCGCAAAGAAAATGTATGACGTAGTCGGTGGATAGTTAGATATTTATAAAATGATATCCTGTTGCTTATACATCTAGGAAATATCATCATCATTGGTAGCGGACGTCGAGGTTATATGATAAAAGTATGGAAAGGCTGACTAGAGTAAAATAGGTCCAGTTTTTTTTTTTTATGGCATTTTGATGGTTCGTGTTTCGGCAACGATTTCTACTCGTCTCGCGGGAGTACTACCATGTGAACGATACTTGATTGTTATCTATAACTATTACAACCTTTGTTTATTAACTCGAGTAAATATCTATACGAGATCTTTTATAAACATTATGATAATATAAAGTATTTGTATCATCGATCGAGTCAACATTATTTTCATCATCTTCTAAATTAGGAGGTTTAATATGAACAACAGCATAATTACCATCTTCTCTATTTGGATCTTTACTTGGTTTAATGAATAAACCTGGATTAATAACCACAACACCTTGGACAACTTTAGCAAAATATTTCAATTCTGAAGGTAGTATTAAAATATCAGGTAATGAATCACCTAATTCAGTTAATCCTAAATATGGAGTTTCCAATGAAGATCCACCAACTGTCAAACCATCTAAATGCTCCCCTTCCGCACCATTAAATAATTCAGTATTGGATGTTTTAGGTTGATGAGCTATTGAACCTGGAAATGCAGGATAATAACGTCTTTGTTCAAACATATGATTAATAATTCTTTCAAATCTATTGCTGTTAGATAATACTTCGGTGTCTTCTTTGAAAACATCACGTAAATCTTTAAAAATATCTAAATTGGAATTACCAATTAATATTTCATTAATTTGAAAACTACTTGGATTAGGGAAAACTCTGAAATTTTTAGGTAATCCAAGTTTCTTTCTATCAAATGCATCTTGAGGATATGAACAATGTTTAACGCAAGTATCTTTCAAATTTGGATATAAGATAACTTGAATCTTTGGATCTATTTTCTTTAATACTGGAGTGACAAGTAATTTAAAAACATCATCAAGATTTTTAGGTTGTTCTTGAGATTTTTCAATTTCAATATCACCAGATTCAATAACTTTATTGGTTAAATCCAAAAATGGACCATTGAGAATAACAACATTTGGCAATATTTTGGTATTGATTTGATTAATAAGAAGTTCTAATTTATCAAAATTCAATTTATTCAGATTTGAAAATGGACCTGAAGCAATTAGTAATTTCAACCCTTGTGTTGATTTCTGTAATTCTTCAAATTCTCTTAACTCATCACTACTTGTAACTGGAGCACCCAATTGAGGTAATGACATATTTTCTTCAACAATGAACGACTTCCCACTTGGATTCTTCCCTTTGAAAACAACAATTTGACCTGGGAAAAAGGAATATGATTTTAAGTTATCAATATTCAAAGGAACTCTTTGTCCAATACCAGACATTCTTGATGTTTCTAAAAATAAACTGGTGTTATTTAGAATTTCTTTATCATACATTGGATTATCTGGGACAATTCTACCACAACATAAAATATCAGATTGAGTACTTAAACAAGGATTTCCAAATTGCAAATCGGCAGTTTTATTTTGTTCTTGATATAAATTGATCATTCTATCAATTTGATCATCTAAAACATCTGCACTTTCTAATAATTTCATTTGCATCGTACGAAATTTAAATTTAGTTGAATCAAAATTGGTTGCCAATTTAAATGGTCTATCTTCTGGTAATTCATCATTTTCAATTTCATCAATTTCAGGATTTAATGTTTCCAATAATGAATTAGATGCGTTATTATTCCCAGCAAATGTATTATTTGCAGTTTCAAAATCAGTAGCACCAGGAGAACTAGTAACTCCATAAGCCATAGGAGTTTTAAAATCAGGTGTAGTATTCAATCCATTACTTCCTAATTCATCATCAAGTTTTTTCCTTTTCAAATACGGAGTACTTGGAATATGTCCACCACTACTAAGCTCATTATTATTTCTCTTTAATTTTTTATTTGATCCACCTAATGTAATTCCATCTTTAATTTTCTTAAAACTTGGTGTTTGATTCTTGGATAATTTTGTTTGTAAATAACTTTGCAATTGATTCAAACTATCCAAATTCAAATCTAAATCTTGTTGAACTTCAGTAACGTTAAATGATTCCCATTCCAAGAATAAATCTTCAATTGATTTTTCATACGTATCTGATAACCATTGAATTTTCTCATATTCTTCATCTGATAATTTAATGCTAGGACCAAAAGCACTACCCACTTCTGTTTTAAACTCTTCACTAATCGGCATTTTTTTTTTCTCTTTCCTGTTTCTTTACCAAGTATATGGATTGTTTGAATTTACGATGAGTTTGTTGAAAATGATGAAAATTAAAAATATAAAAAAAGTCGAAAAATTTATTTTCGTTCAACGCGTCGCATTTGCAAATAAACACGCGTATACACAATAAAATAAAAGCGTGCTTGTATCACGTGACCAAATATCATGTTATAACCGTTAACATGTTTGTATTTATTTATTTATTTATTTATTTACAACTTTAGTAAAAGTTTACATACAAAAAGGATGTATTAATATAATCATTAAAACAGAAAATCAATCTTATTTACTAGCAAGATGTGATAAGACCATTTATTCTTCCTTAGCTGGTTCAGCTTCCTTAGTTGGTTCAGCTTCCTTGACTGGTTCGGCTTCCTTAGCTGGTTCGGCTTCCTTTGTAGCTTCGGTTTCTTGGGAAACTTCAGTGGATTGATTTTCTTTTTCATCTACTTTTTCAAGTTTTTCATCAGATTCTTTCTTTTCATCATTCTTGTTGTTCTTATTATGATGTCCTTTTTTGAATTTCTTGTTCCCACCTTTATCATTAAAACTGTTTCTTCTTTTAGTAACATCATTGACACCAAATCTCTTACCACTTTCTCTCATTTCTTGGAAAGTCAATAAAGTCATTTTTTTTAAGAAATCCTTCTTTTCCATAGATTCGGCTTCTTCTTTGGTAATAACACCTTTTGGATAAGATAATTCAACATTATTTAATATAAATTCACAATCTTCTTGAGTTTTAAATTCAACATCAACAACACCAAAAAATTCCTTCTTAACTTTACTTCTAATTCTACGTATGGAACAAATTTCTTTTTCTTTAGGTAATGAATCAATTAATTTTTCATTAACCCAATTTTCAACATCTTCTTGAGATAAATTTTTTGGGAATCCTTCAATATGTAAAGTATTTCTTTTTTTAGTATTTTTAATTTCATTAAAATCTTTAATTGGATCTTTTCTTCTAATCATTTCATTATTTGATGATAAAATTAACTTTTCAGATTTTTTTAATGATTCAATGACTTTTTCTTCTGGTCTATATTGTTTCATTCTACCAAATGTTAAAATGGTTTTCAATTCAACCCATCCATCATTTGCTTCATAAATTTTCCATAAAAATTTATCACTTTGTAAATTACTATCACTGAAATAAAATTCAACTTGTTTTCTAACTTTTTCGTCAAAGTCTTCTCCTTGGTAAACAAAATCAGTCATCTTGATACTATTAATTGTTGGTTGATTCCCCTAAAAAGAAAGTTGATCTTAAAAGTCAATGATGGTGATGATGAAAAAAAAAAAAAATTCACAACGAATTTCAAAGAAGAAAAAAAAAAATCCTGCGATGATGTGAGGTGGATTATGTGCAGGAATTTGTTAGTTGTCTACCCCAATCCACGCCAAAAACCCAAACGATTATTGAAAAATTTCATCCATGAATGATCATCAACACCAACACTTAGAAAGACCAGATGATCCATAGATTGGTATCCACAACAATAAGATCGCATATCATTAGACCCCTAATAACAAGAACTATGTCTACTTCAACTACTACTTATCCAGAACCGACAGAATCTCGTAAAGAAGAATTAATCAGCAATTATAACACTGTGTTATCTCAAATCAAATCACTCAATTCAAATGTTCAATTAATTGCCGTTTCAAAACTTAAACCATCATCTGATATAATGGCTTTATATTCCATTGGAGTTCGTCATTTTGGTGAGAATTATGTCCAAGAATTGATTTCAAAATCTCAAGAATTACCTCAGGATATAAATTGGCATTTTATTGGTGGTTTACAATCTGGTAAATGTAAAGATTTAAGTAAACATGTTAAAAACTTATATTCTGTTGAAACCATTGATTCTTTTAAAAAATGTAAACAATTAAATAATTCAAGGGATAAGATTGATGGTGATGTTATTAATGTTTATTTACAAATTAATACTTCTGAAGAAGAACAAAAATCTGGATTTTTGAAAATTGAAGATATTCAAGAAACTATTGAATATTTGATTAGTGATGAATGTAAGAAATTAAAAATTTTGGGATTAATGACCATTGGTTCATTTAATGAATCTGTTTCTTCTGATGGTGAAAATAAAGATTTCAAAAAATTGGTTGAAATTAAGAAAGTTTTAGATGAAAAATACAACTTGGATTTACAGTTGAATATGGGTATGAGTAATGATTTTGAACAAGCAATTAAACAAGGAAGTACTAATGTTAGAGTAGGTACTACTATATTTGGAGCAAGACCTCCAAAACAACAAACCCCAACAGCAACAACAATATAAACTGTATGAAAAATATATGAAAAATAAAACTATAATAATTATAAAAGTACAATACATTTTTTTTTATATATATATACTTTTTTTATGATAACAAAAATAAAAACTATTATTACTTCTTGAATAATTTCTTAAGTCCTGATTTGGATTTCTTGGCTTCCTTTTCTGCTTCACTGACAAACTTCTTATAATCGGCATTATCTTCAACTGAATGAACAACATCTGAAACCTTCTTTTTAGTTTTATGAACACCGTCTTTGAGTGAAGATCCTCTTGCTGGTGAGTTACCAGTGGCATTAGAGGAAGCAACACTAGCAGGAGCCTTAACAGAAGAAGATGACTTACTATTAACTGAAGCAACTTCAGTAGGAGTACTAACTTTAGCTGGATCAAGAGTGGTTGGTGTATCAACTGATTTGGCAGCTGGAACTGTTGGAGGGTCAACAGTAGGAGGAGCAGCAGTGGTGGAAGAAGAAGAAGAATTAGTAGCACCTGCGGCAGTGACAGCTGCGGCAGTAGCAGCAGTAGTGGCTGCAACAGCAGATTCAGCAGCATCAACAGTCTTCTTTTCAATATCTGAAATATGAGTATTGTTATCAATAGTACTAAAAACAGGTTTACCATCCGCACTTGATTTAGAAGTAATCACATTATCAGTAGGGTCTTTGAAATTTTCCAATTCTTTTCTAGATTTTTCCAATTCGTTCAATTCATTTTCCTTTTCTTTCAACAAGGCTTCTTTTTCTTCGATAATCTTTGATTTATCAGAACGAGAAGTAACAGTGGTTGAAGATTTCTCAGCAGAAGTCAGGTATCCCTTGTTAGTTTCACCAATAGTTTCAACAGGAGTAGATTTTTCATCAGTGGTAGGAACACTTGATTTCGGAGTGGAGAAATCTAAAGTAGAAGCAACAGTAAATTTATCCCATCTTTCATCAGGATGAACTTTGAAAGTTGGTTTGACTTTACCAGAATAATAATCGTGTCTTAATTTAATATCATTATCAACAAAATCATTTTCCCATTCGATTTGACTTTTGAATAAAGAAGATAACTTGTACAAAGCATATGACAAAACCAAGAATCCATGTTCACAGGCAAACATCAATAAAACCAAAGCAACAGTGGAAGAAACATGGATACTAGCTTTGTCAAAGGCAAATTGACCCAAAGTCTTTGGTGGAGCAGTACCATGACGGTAGAATGAAGTAACAACTGGTGAGATAATAGAACCAATCCAAGCCAACAAGAAAAGTGCCCAGTTCCATGGATGAATAGAATCAACTCTCTTTGGAACAGGTGGTTTGAAATACTTACCATTCAACAACTTAAATGTGTCCAATTTAAAGAAAATAACGTTGAATACAATACAAACAATAGAAGCTAATGGCCAAACTGGACCGAAAAGAGCCAAGTAACCAAATTGCATAACCAATCCTCTGAAATCATCATCAACATTATATTCTGGCAATTTCAAGGATAATCTAACATTATGTAACCAAACAGCTTCATCAGGGTTATCGTTCTTAGTGTCCAAAGTTGGTTTCTTTTGAACTTTATCAATAAAGTTAAAGACAGCTCTTAAAATCAATGGGAGGGCATATTTCAAGATCATTTGAATGACTTGATTTGTGAAAATAAAGTAGAAAAATTGGTTGTTTAATCTACCTTGGTTAATTTGGAATTCTTGTTGGTTTTTCAATTGTAACAAATATTTGGAATAAAATCTGTTTTCACCAACATAGGAAGCAATTGAGGTTTTGATATCACCTAAATGTGGTTGAACTAAGTGAGCAAATGGTAAATAGATAAAAGAAGTAATAATCAACGGAACATAACCAGTTAAGAAATTCAATACAAATGTTTTAACTAAAATGGAATTGTTTTTGCTGTAGGCATTATCATGATTTTCCCACTTAATGACAATATTAGTAACAGCATTGTAAACAATTGTTAAAATTGGAACAAAAACGGAGATTAAGACAGTTGGTAATAAAGTTAACAAAGATTTACCTGGACCATTGTAGATATCAGTCAAGAAGATTTCAATACAGAAACAAGCCAATTGATAACTAACCAAAACAGCAGTGAAACCTAAAGCAATTGGAATAAAAGCTAATTGCTTGAAAAATCTAATACCATCTGAATTGTTTGAATGGAAATAAGTTGATTTTTCTTCGTATTTTTCATTAACTCTAGCCAATTCGGTGTTGTGGTCTTCAATTAAATGACAATTTTGGACACCCCAAGAATTAACCAAATGTTGTTCTCTTCTATGCCATGAACTCAAGAATACGGCACCCCAGATCAAATTAGTTATCGAGTAAGCCATCAGGAATCTTTGATTTTGTCTAACATAAGAAAACAAACCCAAAATGGATAATAAAACCAACCAAAAGGAGTAATGTTTAATAAATTCAAAATAAAGAGCAATTTGAGTACCGTAAGTATGTTTTATTTCATTGGTAGATAAAGGAGGTTGAGATAAAACATTAGTTTTCAAATCTTCAACAAAAGTAGTTTCAAGAAAAGCATCAGTGATTGGAACAATGCTATTGATGAATTGCCATTCACCAGATTGAGGAGTTAAACCACAACCATCGCAAGAAACAGGGTTAGTTAAATAATTGTAAATAATTCTTAATTTTGAAGCAAACAAGTCATCTTTTGCAGTAACACCAAATTCATAATTCTTAATTAAATCCTTTTCAGCTTCTTCAGAGAATTTATAAGAAGATAATTTAACAAAGACCAATAATTGAGTCAAATCACCTTGTCTAATTTGAGCGGCGAAACCTTTATCGTATAATAAATCGATCAATTTCTCCAAATTCTTGGTTGCTTGATTGGTTGGTTTACCTTGATCAATTGGATAATCAACAGCAATATAAAAATCAGGTTCTAAATCCTGAATTGGTAATGTCATAGTCGGTTATAGCACGTAGAATAGGTAAGTATGTATCTGTATCAGCCGACTTTAGTATCAATTAATAGGAAACACGAAAGCTAATGACTATTGAACTAGTGTGAAACAATCAATTGGTTGTCTGTGAATTCGATATTTGTTGACAGCAACAAAAAAAAAAAACAATAAAAAAAAAAAATTATTACTTGATTTGGGCTGTAAAAAAATTTTTTTAGGGGGTAAGGGAGGGAGGCAGAGAGAGACGACGCGGAGGTGGAGGTGGTACAGGGGAGGCGAGACAGTCAAACAAGAAAAAATAAGTTATATCACACGGGCAACACGTAGAACGAATTTTTTTTTTGTGTAGTGGGTGATAAAATAGAATGTGAAAATTTCAAGTTGAAATTCCATACATAGGAAAAGAACAAACACAGCCAGAGAGGAAAGTATTTATAATTTCAAGTCAACAGTAGAAGAGAATAGAAAAACCATCATGTTAATCTAAATAGAGTTAATATCTTGAGTATCAAACGGTACTGTACAAGAATCTCGTGATCAAATCGAACTAAAATGATATTTCCGTCTTAAGGTTGTGAGTGAGTGTGTGTGTGTGTGTGCCCTGGTCTCGCCCTAGTCAAAAAATAATTTCGGCCCCCTTCTTCCACCCATTGTTCGTTTAATATTAATTTACAGTCACACAAAAAGTTTGGTGATCAATATTGTCCTGGTTTGGAACCATTTTGTAAAAAAAAAAAAAAAACACGCCATAACGACACGACCTCGAATGACCCACTCGATTATCAAAATCTACAATCACAAGAAATATACAACAAAAAAAGTTATAATCAAAATGTAATATTCTAATAAAACCTATATAAGTCCATTAATAGTCAAAGTCACGTTAAAAATAAAATCACCCAAGACCAGAGTTAAATGATTCAAAGTAATTAATCAACAATACACTCATTCTTTTATAAACACAGTATCTTTTTCTTCTTTGTAAAATATAATCATCTTCTTCAAATCATTCCTGCATCCATTTAGTTCAAATGAAACAAACAAACTGGTTATCCTAAAAAAACGTTAAAATAAAATAAAATAAAAAATGAAAGAAAACTTACTCTAACTAAAAAAAAGTTAATAAAGAATAAAATAGAAAAAAAAAAATAGGGATCACAATACTTACCCACTAAAACATCTAGGCCTCTTGTCTGTAGTAAGGAATTGAAATATAAAAACAAATACACTAGTATAGGAATTGGATTAGATCATTGGTGGCATAAAAATTCTAGGATGGATGGACTGGGATCAGAAAGAAAAGAAAAAAATCCATAAAATTAATTAGCTTTATTTGGTGCTCCAACAGAACAGGATCAATAAAGGAAAGGCAAATAGGATGGGAAAAGGAAATAATTCATAATCGCATATTCAAAACTTTCAAATAATTAATCAAGGGAAGGTGGAGATTAATAATATAAAAAAACACGGACAAAAATCATAAAACATTATAGGGAATTAAGCACATTAATCATTAATTGGAAGAGCAAATTTCATGTTCGTAACACATTTTCACTTTACTGTATTCTCTTTTATCGGTAGTTGAGGAAAGAATCACGGATACATAATAATAATAATAAAACAAATTTAGAAAGAAAACTGAAATGTCGTAGTGGAAAGTATATCACGGACACTCTGTGCAAGGAAGGGGGAAATTAGCAAATAGGGACAACAAGGAAAGGAGGATAAATACTCTAAACAAAGAAATAAATTCTCTTTCACTTTGCATTTTCTCATTAAATCTTATCAATATATATACGTGTGGTTGAGGAATCATTTGAGGAAAATAGAAAATTTGGAATAGGGACAAATCATAATATAGCATAACATTTCAAAGGAAAAAAAAATGATGGATTTATAACCTACAGTTAATAATAGTAACAAATTCGCTAAACAATAAATTTGAATAACTCATTCTGGGACAAAAAAAATAAGGATACTTCTTCATATAAAAAAAAATCATATAAATATAGGATAAATAAATAAAAAAAATAACTATATATACTTACTTTGAATCATTTATGGCAATTACTCTGGACTTGAATGATAACATGACTTTGACTTTGACTTTGATAAAAGAAAAAAAAAAGTGGAGAGAAACAGAAACGAGAAAAATTGTGAAGCAAAAATGAGGAAAATTGTGGTGATATTTATACACAATAAAATTCCAGTGCGTAGTCGTGTACAATTGAAAATGAATGACTAGCAAGTGAGATTAATTGAAATGTTGCAAATATTATGTCATCAACTTTATAAATTAAATTCGTAGATGGTTAGTTAATTATTATTAGCTTAAATTGAAATAAACCACATCAGAGGAGGGTTTAACTCACGTGATAGTCACTAAAGATGTGTGTCTCTCATTTCGTCTCTTAATCTACAGAAGGTCAATTGTGATAGCTGCGGCTCAACAACGAACACTTGAATGTGTGGGGAATAGTTATTACTAAGGAAGCTAGACAAAGAGATGGGAAACTCACAACAAAGGATATCTTTCTGTACATGTGTCTGTGTGTTAAGTTAGCTAGTGGTCTATGGTGCAAGACCATGTTGAATATATAAAGGATGATTTTAATCCCACTTTTTATGAGTTATCAAATTCTGAATTTTACAGCATTGAGTTTTTATCTACGTTTTCAGTTGACCTATTGTCAAGAAATACCCTGCACTCAACACTTTTACTTGACGGCTTTTGTTTTACCAAACTCTAATTGTAACAACAAAAGGTTGTCTATTAGGTGGTTCTCTTTATTCCAATGTAATGGATTCGGGATTCTGTGTCTAACAATGACTTAACCTAAGTTTAACTCTCTATCTCTCGGCTACTCTAGTTAAGACTAATCTCTAACAATCTTAGTACTGTATAACACACTTGATTTCGGCACCCCCTAAACACAACCTATACAAGAAACTCTACTCATTTCCCATTTAAATACTGAAGAAGTTATGGCGCTATCGGTTATACAATAATAGTAGGTCGTGTATTATAACCCATCTGTGTATATGGATCGATGCCTGCCTCTTCCTCCCTCTATACTTGATCCTCAACACATGGGAATCTATATGCTTTATATAGTGCTATACAATCCCGGATATATCCAGTCCATCATCTTTGTGACTCCTTTGTTCATCCGATCTTATGTTCCATCAGCTAGTCTATTTCCTCCATTATCGCTGTCGCAAGGCATTCCTATTATTGGCCGTGTCCGTCGGGATTATTCTCTACCTTTGCACCATCTCTATTCGTATTATCCTCTTCAAATACTTTTACTGGAATAGTCGTGTAAACGTGACCAATTCCAAATAACTCAACAAAATTCAATAAAACCCATTTTTCTTTCTAATTTTATTACCAACGCAGACTAACCCAATCTCGCAAAATTCAAGGATTTACTGTTACTAACACTATCCTTTTTTTTTTTGTCATTGGTGTCACTACATAAATTACTTAACAACTAGAGTCACTCGTTGTTATCATCACTTTCAGATAATTATGTTGATTTGGGATCGGGAATTCATTATTGTTAGCATAGTTTTGAGGGGCTTTAAGACCATTTCACATAAGAAGTGAATATTACTAACGATTATTTGTCGTCTAGCATTCATTAATTGTATATACATTTATAAATATATTACGTTCTATTTATCTATTAACTGAATATGTAGATTTATCATTTCTCTTTTCAAGATTTCTTTTGTTTACTCTATTAGATCTTCGTTGTTGTTGTTGTTGTTGTTGTTGCTGCTGCAGTTGTTGTGAATCATTAGTATTGGATATATACCCTTTAACAAGTGATTTGTCAATAAATGGGAATTTGATTTTATTGGCTTTATACTTCTTTACATCCCAATTCAATTTCAATTTCCCAAATATACCATCAATACCATTTCTTTTAACTTGATCATCTTTTTGGTTTCTTTTCAATAAATCAATATTACTTTTATTACTTGTTATTTTCTTAATCATTTTAATATAATCTTCAATTATAATTTTTTCATCTTGTTCATTAATGGGGATTTTCAATATTTGAAACAAATAAGTCCCACTTAGTTTATATCCATTTTGAAGTTCTTTATTACTTTCCAATGCTTTAATAAATAAATGTCTAAATTTCTTCTTTGTATTAGTTCTTCCGCAAGCTGTCGAAATAGGCAGATGTTTTTCTTTTATAGATTGTAAAAATGAATATTTTCCTTTATATTCATTTATTGATTTTGCTAATTTGAAATTATTAAATTCAGGTATACGAAATAAATTTAAAATAAATGAAATATTTGATTTTCTAAATTGTGAAATTATATGATCTTTTGGGAAATATTGTATAATCATAAATTGATTTTTCAAAATTGGTGGATATTTATTAATTGAAAACTTATTAGTTGCCCATCTATGAACCATACTATCAACTCCTTTAATTTCTGATTTGTCTTTCGGTATATATCCTGATATTTGAAATGGTTGTAATGTTGGATGTTTATGGAACTCTTCCGCCTTGCGATAAGATACCGGTCCTTCAAATGACAGTTTAGGTATGGGTATGCTCTCATGAGTTATGTCTGCTGGTTGTATACATCGTATCTTGGTAGTCTTCGGTGTCTTACTTAGTAGACTTTTAATAGAAGTATTCATTTGTTGTCGTATCTCTCTATCTATACAAATTGTTTGGCTATCTAAATCATTTGTCTATCTAAATCGATGAGGGAATTCTTTTTTTTTTTTTTTTTTTTTTGCTTCCCGTATACTGGAATGAAGATTGGTGATCTATGCGAGGTCTAACTTGGCAGCCATAAAGTAACGGTTGTATCAGCACTGGCCAATTCAAACAACTTTGGATTAAAAGCTACAATCTTTGGTAACCCACAATTCGTTGTGTGTAAAACATTAGTTGTTCTTGATAATATAACGGGTCTTCCATTCCCAGTTGGTTGTAAATTTGAAACATCATAAATATTGATGGTATTTTTGGGAGTACCAACAAAGAGATATTTACCACATGGCGAAAACGTACAACAACCTGTATATGGATATTTAAATTTCATCCAATTCATAGGAATATCAGGATTTGAACTAATTGCCAACCTGACAATTGCTAATATATCACCAGAAAATGAATCTAATATGTAATGTTCCGGAGAATCAGTTGAAATTAATATTAATTTCCCATTATTTGAAAATTCCAATTTATTCCAAATTTGTTCAGGTAAAATATCAATTTCTTTAATTAAAAATGGAATCTTATCAAAATTTTTTAAATTATATAATTTCAATATCCCTTTTTTATTTTGTACTGCCCCTACTCCAATTACAATACCTTGTGGATCATATCCAATAATTGAATTACTTCCAATTTCAATATTTCCTACTGGTGAGGTGTTTTTAAAATCCCATAATTTGACAGTTCCATCGAAACTTGAACTTAAAAATGTATTATTGTCAGTTGGATTAATTTCAATATTATTAACTTGTAATTTATGTCCTTTAAAATATCGAATATATTGATTACTATTCAATGATAAATATCTAATTGAATTATCATCGAGGTTTTCTTCCGTCAGTGGATTTTCAGGTGTTGATAAATATAAACAATTTAATTCTTCATGAGTAAATATAGCTGAATGAACTCCATATTTTTGTGATTGAATATTTTTTATATGTGTACCTTTATTACAATCATATAATTGTATTGATTTATCAATTCCTGATGATACTAAAAATTGTCCATTATCATCGAAATCTAGTGAGGTTATTGATGCTCCTTGATGATAATTGAATAATTTAGTTGCTTGTAATGTAGACAAAGACTTGGCATCTATTGTGGAAGTAATAGTTACGGGTTGACTGTTCGGTACTCGACTCATTGTTAAGTAATGATTATTGTTGATATTAGGAATCAATCGTGGGATATTTTTGGATAGCTTTTTTTTTTCAGTCCCAATTATTCATATCCCACGCGTTTTAAATCAGATTCGTTAGAATGGATACAAATCAATACCACACTTTTCTTTGCACCACTACAGACTAGAAAAGTCATGTGAATGTATGCCTACCTCGACTGTTGTGAATAAGAAGTATATCAAGGTCTGTAAAGTAATTTATACATCGTTTGTACCAATAATGTGTGATTACTTAATCCCATATTACAATCAAACAGCTTTAGCTATCACATCATAATACATCTGAACAAAATGGACTATATTACTCTAGGAATAAATTTGGGATTATTGAATGATTTTTAATCTAATTTAACTAAATCTTGCAACAACTTCTGCTAAAATTCTACACTTATATACAGTTTTTTTAAACATGTCACTTATCTGGAGATGACTTTGACCCTATCTGACGACATGTCTAACGTGGAAGTGGTGGAAAGAACCAAACGATGACGGGTTGGCTCCTCCCCTCCACTTACCACCTCTCCTAATTAAAAGGAAAGGGACGAACTGGGCCCACATGTGTGTGTATGTGTGGGGCCGACCCAGCTCGACGATGGCCCTCTTCTTGAGTTGCCATATCGCGTCCCCCTACTGACCCAAGGGGGAATAGATAGAGGATGAACCAGGAGGGAAGGGGACTGGTCAATTCCCCCGATTGTCTGGTCCTCTACAAGTGTGATTTGTAATAAACCACCACTACTACTTATCAGGATATTCAACTAACCTATCCCGATGAGTAGCTTTTATAGATAGTGATGACCTGTCACTATCTTTTGAAGAACCCTCTCTAACCAACATCGCCCCTTATTGTTTATGTTGATCCCTCTTGTAAGGTTCAAGATAACATGTGTTCCCAATTTGGTATCTTATTTGGAAGGTTCTTCTTATGTTTGTCGACATACTAAAGGAGCAATCAGTTGTTGACTTTCTTTACAATGACTTAACCAAGTAACACAAGCAACAACTTGTGGGGAACATAAGCAAATCACAAATGGAAAACATATAACCAATGATTCTTTGTGAACTTGTTCTGGATGTAGTTCCTTATATTAAAGTTAGTATTTGCAGCCATGAATAAAACACATCAATTGATACTTACTTGATATAAATGATATCATATACAAAGTGATTGATATTAATTGTTGATGAAACAGGAAAAAAGAAAAAGAAAGTGATATAAAAAAGATTTTTTGTAAAGTTAATTTGTTTTCCTTTTATAGTTGAGTTTTTTGGGGGTATTTGTGTAGGTGTTTTTAGTTATGTTATATGTGTAGGTTCTTTTTGTTATGTCATTTGTGTAGATATTTTTTTGTTATGCTTTATATGTTTAATGCTACCATGTGCGTGAGAAAATCAAGCAATTTTGCAGTATACAACAACAATTATAGGTAGATTATCAATTTCTCACATAGTTGAATTCAGTAATCACCGGATTGGTATAAACATTACTATAAAGCCACGGCGAGATTGCAAGATTTTGAATGTAATGAATGAATAATCACAGCTTGATGTTTTTCTTTAGTTCTCCAAATAATTTACTAATAATTATCATTCAGTTATATTTCAAATGAAACAATTCAAATGATTTAAGTCACATATATTCGGGATTGTTGAATCTAAAATATATGATTGCTGATGTATTATTGATGGCATGGTGAGTCCTATACTGTGTATAACTACTGTGTATAATTTATAAATGTAAAAGATTATATCATACTGGTGAATGTCCAAGGCAACACGCTAACATGCATGAATTCTGTACAAGGTAAGATACTAACAAATTCATGTGAATCTTGAATTTCCGGTATCTTTTTCGTGGTGTTATTCATTGGCATTGGGTTTAACAAATTAGTATTTATTAAGATAGAGTTAATAACAAACTAAGCTATATATAAAAAAATAAAAGATATACCACATAAAAGACAACTTATCATCATCAATAAGATAATACAACTTCAAATAGAGTAAATATCACCCTACTTGAAGGGTAATAGTCAGTGATGAGATTTAACTCTAACGTCATGATTCACCAAAGTACCATTTTGATAATCAAGTTCTAAAACAACTTGAACTTTCTTATTACCTTTATTGCTAATCTTTTGATTCTCTAATTTATAAATCAAATCAGGTACAATTCTTTCAATTTCTGAAGTAATTTCTCCATGACTTTTAATAGAAGCATTATCTTTTAATGATCTAGATCTACTTATAGACAAATCAAGTGATTTTCTCTTGTGTCCAGAATCAATGGATGTACGAGGAGAACGACTTGAATGATGAGAAAGAATAGTGGCAGATCTCTTTGGCAATGAAGGTGCATGTTCATCATCATTCAATTCCTCACCAGTGAATGCCCCTAAAGTTTGAGCTCTTGGTAAACTAGTTGGTACTGGTGGTGCTTTATCTACAAATTCAAAGTCAGCATCATCATTATCATCCTCCTCCTCGTCATCTTCTTCCACATGTCTACTTTGGAATGGAGGTGGAACGGTGCCTGGGATTGGAGGTGGTGGTGCTGAAGCTGATGGAATAGATGGTGGAAGAGTAGATGGAATAGATGGGACTGTAAATGAACCTGGAAGAGGTGGAGCCGAACCTGGGATAGGTGGGGTAGATTCTGGAGCAAATACTGAATTAGCTTCTGGAATTGGTGGTGGTCCAGATGGTGCAGGTGGATGGTCGTCAACTGGTGGAGGTGGAGGTGGTGGTCTTTCAGTTACTGGAGGAGGTGGTGGTGGTGCTTCTTTATCACGGTGAATATTATGACGAACTGGCAGTTCTGGTTCGTGAGCTGCTTCTTCTTCTTCTTCTACTTCGTCAGCTTCTCTGGTTGTTGGTGGTGGAGGCGGTGGAGCATGGGTGGCATGACGATAAGGATGTGGATCTTGTTGATGTTCAAGGTCTTGTTCATCATCTTCTTCTTCTTTTCTTTCCTCGGCTTTGGAAGCTTCAGATAAATCAGCATCGTAACCTGTGGTTTCAACATCAGTAACAATACGCTTTTCTAATCTAATTGGTTCTTGAACAACAGGCTCTTCTTCACTTTTAATATCTTTAGCTTGTGGTTCCTCTGAGTCTTCTTCTGTATGATGAACTACTGGAGCTGGTTCCTTTTTAGTTACTGGTGGAACTGCTGGAGCACCAAATGGTAAGCCAAACATATTACGACCACCAGCAATTTTTGCCATTCTTTCAACTAATCGTCTTCTCTTTTCATCTTCATCTTCTTCCTCCTCCTCCTCCTCTTCTTCTTCTTCTTCGCCGTATTGACCTTTATCGCGACCTTTCTCTTCGTTATATCTATCTTGATCTTGCTCTTCGTCTTGTTCATCTTCAACTTCAGCTTGCTCCCCAGCATCTAAATCATCATCTCCTTCTGCGCCTGCACCGTGTTCATGATGATGATGGTGGTGATGATGATGTCCTTCAATTGGCGAAACCGGAGTTTCATTTTCAATAGATGCACCAGTTCCTTGGGTAGAAACACCCATTTGAGGAGATTGAGCTTGAGTATGTTTCAATTGTTGTAATTTTTCTCTTTCAGCTGCTTGTCTTTTCTTTCTTTCTTCTTTTTTCTTTAATGCTGCTGCTTCACGTTCAGCTTCCTCTTGTTGTTGTTTTTGAATCATGGCAATTCTTTCTTTAAGAGTCATCTTTGGTTGTGCTTCTTCAATATCATCTTTATGTTCCCTTTCAGGTTCTTCAAAACTACTTCTAACGTCAGCATGTTTAGTTTCATGAACTGGATGAGCTACTAAATTAGAATCATCTCTTGGTTTAACTTTTGGTACATAAGATGAAGTACTAGCAGCAACAAATTGTTTCTTAATACTATATGGATCGACTGGTTTTGAGGCACCAAAACCTTTTGGCATTGGAATTGATCCTTGATTTGCTGGTTTAGGAATTGAATGACTTGGTTCAACACTAACCGGTTTGGCAATTGCTGGAGTTTCAACTTGTGGTGTTGGTGCTGGCGCTGGCGCTGGTGGTTGTGGTTCAGATTCTTTTTCAACAATTGGTTCTTGTTTAACCTCTTCTTTTGGTTGATGTTTAGTTGGACGATTCAGGGTTGGAACAATTGGAGTTTGAATAATTTCAACAAAATTCTTGGGAAACATTCCTGACTTCCCGTTATATTCACCACTATACCATTCGTCATTTTCAATTGAGGTAACGGTGATTACAACTCCACTACCAAACGTTAAATCATCTTCATAAGTTGATTCATAAGGGAAAAGTGATTTCACTTGGAAAGGTACTTCCATTTTGAGAGTCGTTTGTTAATGTTGTAGTAAATGAATTGAATTGTGATCGGGTCAAAATTGTCAGGAATGTAAAAAAAAAAAAGAAGGAAAGAAGATTATGGGTCAGTTGGATTTGAAGCTGAGACTGCCGGCAGTGGTCGTCGTGGGGAGGCAATGGAGAAAAAATAAAAAATAGGGGCGTTGCGCTTTTAGTTGTGGTCACGTGGACACTCTCAGTCGGCTTTGTACATCCAGATTCTAGCAAGGAAAATAAAATCCGAATAACCGTACCAACAAGAGTATCAAGAATAGATTTAATTATTATACAACGGTTATGAATATGATCTATTGATTATAATAACAATTGTTGAACTTCATTTGCCTCAGTAATATAGAATAGATTTAATCATTATCAACTATTAAAATAAATTGATATTCATGATTAGCATAGAAATATTAAACATCATCAGCAAAGTCTTATAAAGTATCTTCAATTGTCAAGAATCAAAAAGAAAGAATGAATGAATCGCATAATAAACTACAAAAAATGGTAAAAAAAGGGGGAGGATCCACAAGAATATTGATTTATATTAATTCAAGATGATTGAATAAACTATGAATCTATTACAAATAAAAGTTAGTAATTGAAATTTTTCAATGATATTGATTTGCACAATCATCTTTCTATCATTGGTCATTCCTATATTATTGAAGATCAGAATTTTCAGTGTTTGGCTATAGATTGTCGTTCAGTCATCACCCTGAAAAGGTATTCAGACTGGGGCGACAATTTTGTCATCATTCAAAAATATATACCAAGGAAACACCATTGGTGGATAGAAATATACTATCATGATTATATGAAGATAGACATACTTGTTGTTTGGTTAGTTGTTGATTATAAAAAGAAAGAAGAAAGAATTGTTAAAAAAAAATTAAAATTGTGAAAAATTTTTCTCATCGTGTTTAAATACTCAATTTTAAGAGCAGCAGAATGGTTGGGTCCAAAGTACACGACTCGTCAAATAATTGCAAAAAAAAAAAGAAAAGTATAAAAATTTAAGTAGCCCTAAAAAAAGGTATACACCATACACTTTTTATGAAATACTTTCAACAATTATCTATATTAAACAGCAATGATCTGTACTAAATCACATATATAACTATTTCTTACCTCTTTGTTTAGCCTTTGATTTCTCTTTTCGAAGATTATCTTTACGTTCAGATTTAGACAAATATCTAAACTTCTTTTTACTTTTGTTAACTGCTGATTTAGGTTTAGCAACACCACATAAAACAGCATAATTTTTAGCTCTTTGAATTGATTTTTCTAAAATTTGTTCAGATTTTGCAAGATTAACATTATTCTGTTTAGCTAATTCTTCTAAATCAATAATATTTGGATTATCTAAGGATTCAATCGTAACTGTTGTTTCATCATCTATTATTGCTCCATTTCCATTACTTGATGATATTGAACTAAGTGATGGTTCTTGTTTATAAACTTCTGTATGATGTAATATTCCTTTGACTGGTTTCTCTTCTTCTTCTGAATCTGAATCTGAATCCGAATCGTCGTCTGAGTCTGAATTGTCCTTTGGATTTTCACTAAATCCTGTCCATTCACCATCTTCTTTAATACTAATTTTAACTTTTTCAGTCCAATCGTCATCATCATCTTCACTTACTAATTCTCCAACAATTCCATCTTCATCTTCGTCATCATTTTCATTATCACCATCTTTACTAAATCCTTTAAAATTTTTAACATTTTTAATGGTTTCATTAAATTTTTGTAATTCTAATTCAGCATCTCTTTTTCTTTCTTCTCTAATTCTTTTACGTTCTTCAATTTTAAATAATCTATCTTGTTCTTTATGATATTCTTGAGCTTTTTTTTGTCTTTGTAATTTACGTTTATGAAATCCTGTAAGATATTCTTTTCTTGATTCTTTATCAAATGTAACTTCTTCAACTAAATGTTTCTTTGCTTTCTGTTGAATATATTTCTTACCTCCTGTTAAAATATCTCTGTTCTTCTTAACAACTGCCATGACTTTATTGGTTTGTTTAATTCAATTCAATTCAATGATAATGATGAATATAACTTTCAAGGGATTTTTTTTTATTTTTTTTTTTTTTCACAAACTCTGTTTGGTCATCGCAACTAAAAAAGAAGAAGAAAAAAAAATATCTATTTCCATCATCAACAGCAATTAACCATCCATTAATCAATCAACCATTATCAAAATGCTGAACGAAAATATAGCTAACGTAAAACTATTCATCCAATCATTATCCAATTCTATTACAAATTATTCAACATCATTAACACCACTTCAAAATAAATCATTATCTGATCTTCTAACATCATTAGAAACTTCTTCAGACTCATCAACAAATTCATCAATTAAAGATCAACTTACGATATTAAATAATTATGCATATGTTCTTATATCTACATTATTTGCCTATTTGAAATCAATTGGAGTTGAAACCGATAATCATCCAATAATGAAAGAATTATCACGTATAAAAGAATCAATGAAAAGATTGAAAAATATAGATTTAGATGAATCTCAACAAATTAAATTAGAACAAGAGAAACAGAAACAAGAAGAAGAAAAGAAAAAGAATTATTTAAATAAAGTTATTGGTGTTAAAAGTAATGGTTTGGGTAATGCTACTGGTCCTGCTATCAGTAAGAAGAATTTCACTGGTGTTCATACTAAATTTGATGATGAACTGATTGAAAATCTGCCTGATTTATCAAGTGAAAGTGATGCTAAAGGTGGCATTTCAAGACAAGATAAAAAGAACAAATCCAAAAAGACCAAGTTAAAGAGTAAATCAACATCGTCTTCTTCATCATCATCTAAAGTTACCAAACCAAAGAAGAATACTAAGAAGTTGAAATAAGTTTATAAAGAATACAAAATAATGATAAAAAATGTATATTAATAATTTAAATAATCTCTAATATCTCTTTTCCCTTTTTCGTTTTCTTTATACCCTCCTTCATTAAATAAATTAAACAGATAGAACTAAAATAACATGAAAACAACCATTCAGTATAAACAACTAACTAATAATATTCTTTAAAAACATGTTCATCTTTAAGATTCTCGTCAATAACATAATAAATCTCCATTAATAATTTAGGAAATTTATCATTAAAATATTTATAAAACCCAAAAGGTAATGGGTTCATCTTTGATTGTAAAGATTCAGGCATGTCATTATAATGATGATATTTGTTTCTGATGGCTCTTAATAAATCCATCAATTTTTCCGGACTGTATTTTCTATATTTACCCAAATTCTCCATAAACTCGGCATCATTCAATTGTTTATGCCAATTTCCATTATGAACATTCAATGCATGTTCTTCTAATTTCAACAATAATTCACTTGGTGGATCTCTTCTTTCAACTTCAAATCTATCACTTACCTTCAATAAAAATTCCAAACGTTTACCAAAATCCCAAAATAATGGATGTTTCAAAATTTTACCAGTGTTTGGTCGAACACTTGGATCATAAGCAATTAATTTGGTAATCAAATCCGTGGCTTCATATCTATCATTAGGACATTTATCCATTAACAAGGAGATGTCATATTCTCCCTTGATGATATTCCCTTCTCTAAGATATCTATCACCATATGGATGATACCCTCCAGTTAAGATATAGTAAAATACACAGCCCAATGAGAAAATATCAATGGCTTTAGTTAATCTCTTACCGCTAGATGTTCCATTACTGGATAATGTCATGGAAGAAGTAGATGAAGGTTGAACATGACCATTTGAATGGACGGAAGAAATTGAATCTGGTGAGATAACTTCCATTAAATCGTGATTCAACAACAATTCTGGGGCTCTCCAGCCAGAAGTTCCCAGAGCAGCATTTTGTGTAGTTGCTCTAAATGAAGATTGATCATTTTCCAATTTCTTACACAACCCAAAATCAGAAATCAATAATCTAATATTGTTCTCACATCCATCTTCAACAATAGTTTTGTCATTCTTATTCTTCTTGATAGTAGCAACTAATATATTTTGTGGCTTAATATCACGGTGAACAATCTTTAACGAATGTAAATAGTTCAACCCACTTGCCAATTGATACAATATGTCATTCCTTTTAGGAATACACAAGTCGGGTAATTTCTGTGGCTTCTCAATGATATCTTCCAAAGTACATAAACACAATTCCAATGCAATGTACAAAAACTTTTCCGATTCAGAACTTTGAGAACAGAAATAACGAACAACATTAGGATGATCATCGGATTCTTGTAATAATCTAACCTCATGATTGGCAACATCATAAAAATCCAACAACATACGCTTAACAGCAACTGGCCTATTTTCAAATGTACCTTCAAAAACAACAGTACCATGAGACCCGTATCCTAAAATCTTGTCAGAAATAACAAGATTATTTTGAATTTGAAGTTTCTTTTTTGATTTGGCAGCGGGAATGGTAGCTGGTGGTAAAAGACTCTTTGTAGGTATAATTTCCTCCTCAACATCATCATCTTGCTGTTGTTGGTCATCTTCTTCTGCCTTTAATTTATTTCTCCTGTAGGCAGCAGCACGTTTACCACCACGACCACCTCTTCTCTTTTTCCTCTTTCCAGTTGGTTCTTCAGTTACATCATCATTGGAATCCTTGGATTCAGTAGTTTCCTCCGGTTCAACAATTGTCACTTTCTTGTTTTTCTTGACAATCTCAGGTTCATTTATAACTGGTGCTTCCTTCTCATTCACTTCAACTTGATCATCAGAAGTTGATGTAACTTCTTCGGTTTTTTCTATAATTTCTTCAACTTTATTAGCTTCAACAACTTCTTGTGGCTTTTCAATAATGATAGTTTCAGCTGGTTTTAAATCTTCATCTTTCTCTT
The DNA here is from genome assembly GCF_000006335.3 of Candida tropicalis MYA-3404. Classification (NCBI taxonomy): domain Eukaryota; kingdom Fungi; phylum Ascomycota; class Pichiomycetes; order Serinales; family Debaryomycetaceae; genus Candida; species Candida tropicalis. The sequence goes on along the minus strand of NW_003020057.1, from coordinate 1,046,214 downwards.
CCGGTTCCTTTTGTTGCTCTTCGTCATCAGCTAATTGTTTTTCAAGCGGTAATCCACCAATAAACTTCTTGACAAATTTATTAGATTTTCCAAATGACAATAATAAAACAAATAATACTAATAAAACAGCCAAGTCTTCAAAGATTCTTCTTACAATAGAAATCGAATTAACAGATGGAGAATTGATATCCGCGTGATTGATAGGTTCGTACATCGTTTGTTCATGTTCAATTAAATCCTCTCTTGCAGGTTCTAATAATAAAACTTCAGATCTTAAAGTAGATGGTCTTGATGGGAACTTAAATCCATCCATAATATTAGGAACTTTATCTGTTGTTGTTTCTGGTGTGTGTTTATTCTCACTACCATCTCCAATTCTCTTTATGTCTTCTTCCGGAGTGCGGAATCTTTCAAGGGGTTGATATGAATTCATCGACGACAATTCAAACACTCGATGTATACCTGAAACAAAATCTTCTATATTTTCTTCTGAGTTGTTGACAACTTGGAAATTTGAAATATAATCAAGTGCTTCTTTATTGTTTATGCCAGCATAATACTTGTTCAAATACTCCTGGTATTTCGAAATTGGTGCACTTTTAATCAATGTTGGATAATTGTTGAAACTCATGGCAATCCATTGGTTAGAATCAATTGTTTTGTTGACAAATACCATGTCTTGATTGTTTATATCATTCATTTGTAAGTCATTCAAGACTTTCAACGGATGAGGAAGAAGTAAATATTCATTGCTATTTTCATTATGACGGAAAACATCAAATATGTTAACTGGTAATGCTGGCAATTTGCTAATCCAAATAGGTGTGCCAATGTCTTTATTAATAGCTAATAAGGACCTATCATGGAAAGGAGTGAAGTAAACCTTATCCATAGATTGTTGGTTTTGAAGAATTAAATCATTATCGATATTATTTGGGACCCATTGGGAATATGTAACATTCCACATGATATTACTGTTACTTTTAGAATGGATGGTTAATTGGTAAGTAGTTTTACCAATCATTATATTATCATCCTCATTGTGCGATCTTTTTTCATCTGGTGGCAAAGTGGATTTAGGAATAGGGCATTCTTCAGTGTTGCCAAAAGAAGACTTGATTTCTCCCGTATAAATATTTATACTGTATAATGAAGTTTTTCTTGTTCCTGTATAAATTTTATCATCTCCACTTAAAGTAAAAGGAGATTCCATGACAAGATCTTTTATACTGGTAGGTAATCTATTCAAACCATACTTCGGAGTGAAATAGTATAAAGTACCATCTTGATATGGTTCCACAAACCATATTATATTGTCTTGAGCAGCGGATGACGAAGATGATGATTCTGAATTTGTCAGTGAAGTTGAAGATGAAGTTGCGCCTGATGATTGTCCATTGATATTTGTTTGAATTTTGACTAGTGGTTCATCAATTGGTAAAGTCCAGACTACATTACCATTTTCTCTATTAACTCCATGTAGTGAACCATTTGTATCACTTAATAGTATCAAATTATTCAACTCCCAATCATCCAAAGATCTATCCTGCAAGGGCAGTAGGGATGATGAATATGGTTGATTTGTAGGAGTTGGTTGATGTTGTTTGTTATTATCGTTATTGTTTAAATATTCATTATGGTGATAATTATTATATTGATTGTAATGATAGTTGTTATTTCGTTTGGTTTGTTGTTGTTGTTGTTGTTGCTGCTGTTGCTGTTGGTCAGGTGATAAATATTTAGTAGTGATTTTTTCTAGTCGTGGTGAAGCAACTATTGATACTATAAGTATAGATATGATATATGAAATGAAATGTATGAAATGCATATTGTGAAGTTATAATATAAATGATAAATCTCTAGATTGAATGGTTTTTAGAAAAGCAGTTTGATAATCAAATGATACTGTCTTTACTTCTGTAATTTAAAAATGTCTTGATTGTGATTCGATCTTAGACAAAATTTATGAGTACAAACAAACAAAAAAAAAAACAAGGAATAGTGATAGTAATAACTAAAGTCTAAAGAGTGAAATATCAGTCTAGTGAAAATGTAGAGTGATTCTAAAGGAATACGTCTTTTCTGGAATCAATGTTGGTTAATAAAGTTGGTGATAATTGTTGAAGTTTGTGGTTGTAAAAAAATGAAAAACTTATTAAGGAAGGAAGGAGACAATCAGAAAAAAAAAAATTTTTTTTTTTTTTTTAGTTTTTAGTTTTCAGTCTTTTGGTTTGCAAAAGAATAAAATGAGGAGAGAGAGACAGCCAAAGGAGGGGGTCGTGTATTTGGTACCAGATGGAAGTGAAGTCAATTGAAATGAAATGTTGTGTACGTTTTCTTGTTTGTATTTTTTTTTTTCTTTTTTTGGTTAAACCACGTGATTGATTCTGGAATGAACCTAATCTAAAATCAAGATGACAAATCCACCAGCACTGTCTGATGATGATTGATATGTTTTGAATTAGTTTTAATTTGCTGTGATTAAACTGTCATTTACTTTAATTTTAGACAAATTGAATCTAATGGTATCACGTGCAAGCAGTTTTTGTTTCGAATATTTTTTCTTCCTTTTTTTTTAAAGTGTGCATGACTTTACTTTGTTGTTGCCAATTTTGTTACTTTCTGCACGCACACAGTTACACATTTTCTTATCTACGGTGTTTGCGTGCAGTTACCGGATTGTTGTATTTTCCCATATATGAAGACAACCACAGTCGAGTTGATTATAATTAGCTGGCTATGTTAAACCTACGGAGGGTTATCTATGAGGATATTCGATAGTTGGATGAAGGACAGAAGAACCTTATCAATACTGAGGAATAATCTGTTCGAGATATCTTTCACGATGTTACCCATTATATAACCTTATCTGGTATGGTGTTTTAAATGCCCTGTCGGCACATTCAAGAACACACACACCCGATTGGTGGTATTCAAACCTGTGAACCTTTTGAAAACTATTAATAGCCGAGCAGTCTAAACCTTGATATCAGTAAAAACAAAAAGAAGATTGTATGGATGTTCTTATCTTTGATAATCGCACTAGCAATATTATGCAATCACCTCCCTGTTTATCTAAATTATTTTTCCCCCAAGCTATTGTTTATGTAAGGAATCAATCACTGATTTACGATATCTGTGGATCTCGTAATCTTGAGAAAAATCTTTATTGATCTTTATGGCAGACTATATATGTTTGCTTCACTTAGGCGGTAACCTCACTCTAATTTATATTCAATACTATACATATTTACATTATTTAATCATTATTATCATGCACAGTAACTGGGTGTGCAATAATTTAAGATTGTAGTTTTCTCTCTCTCTCTATCTATCTCTTTGAATCAATAGTATCATTAACAAATGCAATGGTATTGCTTCTCTAAACTATACCCAAGGTATATTTATATTATTTATATCTGAATCGAATAATTACTAAATTGACATATTTCTTTTTTTGTTTTTTATTATCAACATATCTATCTTTTTTTTTTTCTAACATTCATACTGATCATTAATCATTTCTCATTAACATTAACATTACTACTGCTGGCTCCTGTAGTAGTAGTAGTAGTAGTATCATTATCCTCATTATCATCTAATTTTAAATTCATTTCATTTAAAATATCATTAATTTTGACTTTTCTTTGATTTGCAATTAATGAAATCAATTGTAATGCTAAATCTTTTAAATCATTATATTTATTCAATTGCTTAATATGTTGTTTGATTATTAATTCTGGATTATTATTACCTTCTAATTCATGGATTAACCTTGAACATTGTTGCTTTATTTCATTTAATGATTTTTCTTTGAATAAAATTCGTTCTTGATCTTCCTTTGACATATTATTAGTTGGTGAAGTTGATGATGATGGAGAAGAAATAATCTGGGGTAAATTTGAAGAATGAGGCGTGATGGATGCTTTTTGTTCTGAATGTTGTTCTTGCTCTTGAGTAATTGAAAGGGGTTGTGGTAATGGTGCTAAATCTAGTTCTGAAGAAGATGACGTGCTTAAATTAGAAGTGGCTATGTTGTTGTTATTATTATTACTAGCTGGAGTATTTGTAGGTGTTAACACATGAGATGAAGCAGAAGAACTAGAAGGAGGAGGAGTAGTAGTAGTAGTAGTAGTAGTAGTAGTAGTAGTAGATGATTTATTAGTAGACATCATCATCATCATCATTACCAGTACAAATATAAATATAATCAAAAAAATAAATAAATAATAAGGGGTGGTATGGTTCAAACGAAAAGAAAAATTATGAAACAAATTCTGGCTCTTGTTGTTGTTGTTGTTGTTCAAGTTATTCAGGTGATTGGCTCCAGTCTTGTGTACGCTGTGTGTAATAAAACAAAATGTAATGGATTTTTTTTTTTGTTTGTTTGTTTCGTTTCGTTTCGCTTTGTTTCGTTTCGTTTTGCTGGTTATAAATATTTGTTTATACACCAAATGAATATCTGTCTGTAGGTGTCGATGTGGAAGTATGTGCCGAATGATAGGAAATTTAATTGGAGAAATACATTCAATTTGTTTATTTATATAAAGTTAGACGAAGTGGATAGGTCAGTGTATTTAAACAAAATTCAAAAAAAAAAAAAATAATTAAAATGAGTGTGGTAATCTAATTAGGATCATTGCATTACGTAAACCACATAGCCAGAGTATTGTTTATTTTTGTTTAGTTTAACTTCTAGTGGGAACTAAAAATAAAATTAAAGTCATAAAACACACTTTGACACACCATGACCAAATATGAAATGAACCCTTAATCATCTACCATGATTACACCCACACAGCCTTGTATAGTCATAACACCGATTTATTTCTTCTTTTCTTAGTTTAATTTTAAAGTAAATACAAAACAAAAAAAAATATCATCGATCTTTCTTTCTGTGGTATGTTTCACTTCAATGTTGAACAATTTTAAAAAAAAAAATAGTAAACATCATTCTTCGGGAATTGACGAGGGAAGGTTATAACCACATTATGTATGTACGATGTTTTGTGTTTATTCACATTAGAATGAACACGTAAATTACATATACCCCTATCAACTCTATAGAATTTGTACAATGCTTATTGGCTTCATCATCAGTGATCGTCATACTTCCTACTCAACAAATCCAAGAGTACATGTCACTTGTAGATTACCGTCAGTTAGCATCACAACAAGAACATGATCATTTCACTGGAAAAACAACAAACATGATTATTGTTATTATTCGTAGAAATTTCTTTTTTTTTTTTAACTCCTGAGGCAGAAACGTACCGATTTAATTTAAATTAAGGAACGAGATTTATGTATTGATTTCAACTATGATGACGTCACAAACATGACTAATGACCAACAGTGAGACATTTGTTTGAATCAACAACTATCCAGCCATTCTTCATATTATTACAAGCATATAGTCACGAGATGTGCAAACTAACACACAGATAGATGATTTGGTTTATTAATAATATTGTTGAGCTAAGAGGTAAAATTGGTAGCATATATTCAAACTTTTTGTTGAGTAACATGATTTGAATTAAATTTAATTTTTTGGTTTTGGTTTTCAACCAATTTGTATCAAAAAAAAAAAAAGGAACACTTCAAGTAATGGTGATATTAGGTACTATAGTTGATTCAAATATTTACAACTCAATTGCTCTACATTCAAATTTCTTAGGGTATGGAACAATTCTGGGGTATGATCTCAACAATTTCTTCCTTGAGGGTATAACCGCGATTATTGTTCTTTTAGTTGCTCACCAATAGATTAAAAATCCCTCAAACAAATTCAAACTAGGAAGTGATTATGACATCATTAACATCAACCATCATCAAACAACGATAATAATGTTTCATCTCTTGATTGATGCATAATGGATAATATATTTTCTCCTCCTTATTTTATAAACGGTTTCCCATATTTCTCCATATTATTTATTTATCGCCTCGCTTTCAATTAATCCGGGATAAAATATACACACCGACCGATTGATAATGCTTGCTATTCCAGATCATTCTGACAATCATAAACATTAGCAATAGTTAGCGATCATCGAACCATAATGACAAACTGAATCAATTTGTAAATTCGTAAGGATGATTCGGATAGGATATTTGTTCACATGCGATATTTCCATCGTTAAGGGGGAGAATATGTAAAATTAGGGGGGTTTGGTTTAAATGGGAGGAAGTTCGAGGATCATTAATTCAGATTTTACGAAGATTTCATAATCATACATATTATTAACTATACATGAAAATTGTTGAAAAAAAAAAAAACAATAAAATTCTATATGCATTTTATAGATTAGGGGGTATCCATATATTAGCTATCTATTCATCATTCTTGGTGTAGGTAAAGGTGGTAAATCATTGTTGATATTACTTCTTGTATTATTTAATTGTTCTTGAATTCTATTCATAGATTCACTTCCAATTCTAATATCTGTGAAACTATTACTATTACCACTTCCAATACTTGTTGAACTATTATTATTCGTCATTATTGTAGAATCAATACTTTCAAGATTTATTACATTATTATTGTTATTACTGTTACTAGAATTATTACCAGATGAACTACCATTAATAGAAACTGGTCTTGATCTTGAACTAGAAAATGAACTTTTTCTTGAAACACTTCTTGAACTATGTCTTGAATTATTATTATCGGATAAACTAATCTCTGGTGAATTATTATTATAATTATTAATTAATTGTGAGTTTTGAATAATTTCTTCATATGGAGGAGGAGATATTGTTCTTTTATATTTTGGAATTGATAATAGATTTGGTTGTGCAGAAGGTAATTGATCAGATATTATTTGATAATCAATTGGACTTAAAGTAGGTGAAGTTTGATTTGATGATATATTAGGTTGTTGAATATTTGTACTAGTTGAAGAACTTCTTGATCTAGATCTTGAAGCTGATCTTGACCTTGTTTCTGAATGAGAAGAATCACCTGAATTAACTCTTTTTGGTTTTCTCAATTTTTTAACAAGTTTTGAAGTAGTACTCGTTGTTGTTGATGATGAAGTTTGTCTTGATTTTGATTTAGATTTAGATGAAATCAGGGGATTCGTTGGTAATTGAAACATGGCAATAAAATTATTCAAAAATCTAAACAGTGGTTGATTATAATTAATAGGCAATAGATATATTTTACCAGATAAATAGATTTGATAATTGATTTCTTTAAAACCTGGATTAATTTTATTAATTAAAGGATTAAGATAATTAACTTCAAATAATTGAACCAGATTCAAATTAAGAAATCTAAGTAATAAGAAATGGTTACTTAGTTTCAAATTATTGGATTTACCATAGAATAACCAAAACTTGATAAATTTACTAACATAAAGGAATAGTAAATTATCCATGAATATGTTATATTGTAGATATTGTAGCACAATATAATATAGCCAATAATTAATTACAAATTGATAACATGAATATTTGAATGTTATTGATTGATCTAATATCTTGATAGTCAATATTAAAGGAATGAAAAATGTAAAAATATTTAGTATAAACTCTAGTAGTTGAAACATTTGTAGTCGGTGTAATGATAATTAGAAATATAAATATAACAAACAACTCTTGAAAAAATACAAAAAAAGAATCCACCAAGGAAGAATGAAGGATATTTATATATTCATTTTTTTGAAAATAAAACCGAAGACAGTTTTTGGTTCCATTGCGATGATGATAACATCCTCTCTCTCTCTGTCTTATTTAAGTGAAAAAGAAATGCAAAGATGTTTACCTTGCGCCTATAAATTTTATTGCCATGTTTTTTTTATTATTATTAACGTATGAGATCAAGTTTGTGTTTGATATGCAAGTACGATATTGTACCACTACTACTATTACTACTATAGACTACTACTCACCGTGGTAAAAAAATGTGTGCTAACTTACACTCACTGCAGCAGCAATGTTTAATACTCCGAACAATGAACAACAACAACCTCAACAACAACAACCAAAATAGAAAAGTGGATTTTTATTTTCCACCTTCCATCTTCCGTCCTCTCTTTCCTTTTTTATCTTTTGCCCCGGTTTTTATTGTTGATGATACGGCAATTTTAATCTTTTAAACTTCAGATTAATCTTAGAATTACCTCCACTTATTGGTAATTGAAAACAGAGGGTAGTTAGTTAATTATTACTCTTTTTACTTTTACAAAGTGTCATGTAAATCATTATCAATTACGAACTAAAAAGGAATCATTCAAATTTGACATTACCAACGGTCAACACTAAACTTTTTTTCTTGCCATCCTCAGGCCCCTCTTCTATTACTTGATACTAGCTGTTGATTCCCCCGACTACACTTGTCCGGTCTTCTTTAGATGTGTGTGTGTGTGTTTGCCGTTCCTGCTACTCCGTTGGTTAAGTACAGATGACGTAATTCATCAAACCAAGAGATGGGGGAAGGAGAGGGCGGTAGTGCATACCGGGTCAATTTTTGAATTTTCCTGTTGGAATAAACCACGCAATAAGTTACAACTGCTTGTAGCTTTTGTATTTGTACCCCTTGAATAATAGAAGAAATCTAGATTCAATTATTGTAACTTAGTTAGTCGTGTACCCAGGATCCAATATCTCCTAAATTGTTCTTATTCTTCCTACCTACCCTTTTTTTTTTGTTTTGTAGCAAGTTTCATAAAAAAACACAAATTGATCGCTACAAAAGCTTGTTATACATCTAATAATAAGTCAATGATTGGACAACGATGATGCTGATGATAGTGATTTCATCCAATCGAGTAATGTGAAAACAAATGCACAAGAAAACCAGGAAAAAAAAAAACAAGGTTGTTAAATTCTCCTTTGGTTGTGCTTACAACGTCGTAGTGGAACGCTTGGTGTAGGTCACAGTATCTCACAGCCATAATATGGAAAAGAAAAAGAGTTTATAAAACCAATGAATAACTTACGAAAATCATCTACCGATATGACTGAAATATGTAAGCTAAATATGCATCAAGGATCTACATAGGGTTTATTTTATTTTGTTTTGTTTTGTTCATCTTCTGCCAATAATAAATGACAAAAATCTCATTGATTACATAATAATTCTGAAGAATAATAACCGTTATTTTATTTTTCTTCAAGAAATTATAAACCATATTTTAATACACTCCCAAGAATAATACCATGTCTTAGCATCATGGTTTTTTCTTCTTCTTATTACATAATTCATTTATCATTGATGATTATTATAAGACAAGAATCTTTGTTGTCAATTGAATAATCATACATCTATGTATCTGCTCTTTTTTTGGGTTGATTAATATTCTCCCCCCTTTTGGCAATATGTTCAACAACATAACTTGTCCACGGCTCGAAATGTTGTTTTACTGTTGGTTCCTACACGATACTAATGAAGAAGAAGCAAAAAAAAATGGAAATCATACGGCATACTACTCTTACATATTGAATTATTCCGAGTAAAATAATGTTCAACAAATTGGTTGTTTCAATAACGTATTTCATTCAATGAAAGTTTTGTATTGTTCCGTACATGAATTTTCAATTGTCAAAGTAACAAATTAGTTTCATGAAATATAAAATTGTTTTAATATTTGACACTACTTTAATTTATCTAAATTTCTATTGTTTTATTGTTCCTGAACATATTCTTTTTTAATTAATAACTATTTTCCATCATTCCACCTGTACCTTAAAATGTACCTGAAAAGAATGTTTCAACTAAAAAAAAAAAAAAAATTTAAAAGCAATTCACATAGAATTCATGACATCATTGACATCTTCATTACTTCAAATCAAATCATACAGTTTAACCGTTGAATTTCATTTTGTTTTCAGTTAATTAATCAACTTGGATAAATATCACATCAAATTTGTTTCATATTCTTTCTAAATACATGTATGAAATCACCTCTTCTTTTCTTTTTCCATGTCCACTTCCAGATGTCAATAATTTAATTGACAAATTGCCGTACGAATTTATTCCTTTTACTTGTTTAGTTTGTTTATACTTTACGTCATTGAATCCAAAATGGATAGATTTTCATTGGACTGTCATTATCTGGTTCCTAGAGGTGGCACTTGACATGCAAAATAGGAACTCAAAAAATCAATGTTTTAAAAGTAGTGTAGAATGGTCAAGTAGTCAGGTGATCAGAAGGAATGTGCTTTCATAGAACACTGCAAACAAAAATGAAACAGGAAGCATAGAAACGTAATGTATTGAGTAACACTTTTATGTTGGTGATTATACCACGTGGTTATGATTAGGAGGCATGAGTGTGAGTAGTGAATTGAATAAAATGAAAGTAGGCAGGAGAGATGTCTAATAGCAGAACTGACCATAAGAGTGAAATAGAAAGAACCAGATGCTACTTTATTAGGGAAAATAGAGGGTAATGTCCGGAATATATCACTGCCCATGAATGTCTAGTCAACTCTAAGAAAATATTAACATAAATTAGACAGATTCTTCATCGGACTCAAAGACGCTCCAATAAATGTGAATATAAGCGCAAATAATGTTTATATTGACAGCCGTATTACTCGTATCTAACATTTTAATCACTTTAGCCATCATTTATAACTCACCAGGACATATAAAAATATATACTACCATTATTACATATAACGTATACATCTCCAAGTATTTGTTAAGCGCGCTTAATTAAAAATAATACCCAATTTGTTCGAATTATGATGTCATCCCATCTACGACAAACATGAATAATAAATTCTAGACCTAGCTAAATGGGTTCTCATTTGTATGGAAAGTCGGAGCTCTATTCCGAATCAATAATACGAGCCATGCTATCCTAACTAGCCAAAGAATCGTCATTATTCATGCAATATGTATGTAATGAATGTTAAATGAAATGGAGGGGGTGTTATTTTAATCTCTGCAGTACTTTTTTTGGTTTTTTTAAACAAATTGGAGTTTTTTCATGTGATTTATTTGAAGCAAATGGGTTCAATAATAAATCCCCTCCTTAGTTGGAGCAGGTTGAATATTGTTGGGTTTATTTTGAACTAAGAAGTTTGTTGGGATTTTAAAGATTATTTTAAAAAACTAAGTAAAAGTTATGTGTAAAAGACCTTCTTTTAAATCCTAAACTTCATCTGGATTGTATTTTTTAAAATATTAACAGGTAATTGACCCAACAAATAATGTGTCACATGAACAATATCCATCACTTTTCATCATTTTAAAATAGTTTGACTTTGATTTTTACTTCTCATTGGATATTTTTTTGATAGCATTTTGAAGAAGTCCGCACAAAGTCCGAACTTTTAAACACGACCCTTTAATATTATTATAATTATTATTTTATTTTTACACTAGCCACAATTACAAAAAGTGTAATCTTAACTACTAAACTAGTATCAGAAACCATAGCGATGATTATATAGATCATGTGATCAGTAGAATACTTCTTATAATTCATTATGACTGTTTTGACTAAATCACTCGATCGCGTTTCTTTGTTTCATAGTTGAATTCACCTTCTCTTTCTTATCTGTGATTTAGTACATAATTTCCTCAATTATAAAGATAGGACCCCACAAAAAAACTGAACCATACAAAAAAAGGAACAGAAACAAGGAACAAACAATTCATATAAATTTTTAAATCTAATTATTTATTACTACTACTATAACTGTCTTCATTGATAATTGTGTGGTTTAAGATATGTCTCAAGTTTTCTCTGTATTAGTACTACTGGTATTACTTCATGTATTTATATCGCTGTTACTGTTTTTACCACTGTTAGTATTACTGTTCATAATCATATCAATACTAAAAATCTACTCACCACATTCAGAACAATCATGGACCCCCAATTCTGATGAGTGTAACAATTGGCGAACCAGTCGGATTGAAGTTGATGAGAATTCAAATCCAGTACAGGCAGATTTTGAAAATGAAGCCAGAAATCAAGAAACCAACAGTGGGTATTCCAGCAGAAATAGGAATAAAAATATCAATGATTCTTCTGCGGTGAATGGTGGTTTCAGCAGAAACGTTTCTAGCCAATCATTTGAACTTGGTGGTAATTCAAATCGAAATGAAGATGTTAGGAGACATGATAATGAGAATAATTTGGATTATAATGATTATGAAAATCTTCAAACTGCTACAGATAACAATGATTCTAATATCAATTCGAATGATAATCCAAATCGAAACCAAAACGATCTCAACAGTGATTACAATGATAGTCACTCTATTCGTGATCATGGTTATTATGAGGAACGTGATCTAACCACAAGAATTGGATCTAGCAATTCACATTCTCCAAATAATCAACAAACTACAAGAACAAGGAGGGAAAGTAGACAGTCAGATAACAATGCTTCAGATAGAGATATCGCAGTAGGATCTAATCCCACATCATTATATTCAGGTTCTAGTTCTTCAAGAGAATTATTATTTTCAAGTGATAGCGAACGTGATTGTGAATGTGGATGTCAATATAACTATAGATATCAAACTCAGTATCGATATGGACCACCAAAGAGAAAGAGTTTCACTTCTAAATCTTTTGTTAATGTTGCACAAAAAATTGATAAATATTTTGTTTATTCACCTAGTGATTATAATGGTAAGACTTCAAAACATGACAAGGAAACTAAACCACGAACAAGTACATTTAATAATTTGTCAGGTTCCAATTTTTGGTCCAAGTTTCAAGATCTATTACTTAATTCAGTCCCACCACCGTCAGGATCCCAAAATAATGGAGTACTTAATGATGTCTTTAAACCAAAACAAAATTCAATTTTCAAGAAATTAAGTAACGTATTCACTACTAAATATGATTCTAACTACAATTATTCTTCAGATGATGAAATAAACTCACTTCCCCTGCTTCCAACACATGCTGATATTAGACCTGAAGGTAATTCGGATACAGATGATTTAACAACGTAAAAGAAAAAGTTGTCTACAGGTATCTCCTAACAAAATCAATAGGAAATACATACTGTTGCTTTTTGATTAATGCATATTTAAGTTTGACTTGTTAATGTTTAAAATCGATTCTATGCCAAAGTATCAAGTTTAAAGTATATTTATATGATTCGTGCTTACCGTTTGTTAAAGAACTCTCGTTTACAAAAGCTTATCAGGTACGAGAGATCGTATACTTCACGAGCAAGCCACGTTCGCGGGAACGATCAGTTATATATTTCTCTTGATGCTACCAAAACAAGAATACCTATACCAATATATAACTAGTTCATAAACTAATAGAAACAATAATTCAATAACGCAGGTTTTTTGATTTTCTATGTGCCTTTAATTTTTTATATTCTTCAGGTGTTAAATCATAATACACTGGTATAAACATTGGCTCAGATCTTTCTGGAGTATTTGTTCCATTTGTAGTACAACGGGAGCTTGATGCTGAAGGTGATGAATTATATCTTAAAGGAGATTGGGATTTTGAATGTCGATTAAATTTGGTGAAATATATGGAGATGAAGATGGAGATGGTGATTCGTTAAAAGATCCTGCCCTTGAGAATACCAGCTGTCTTGGTTTTGGATGATGCAATGAATTGAATGTAGGTTGTAACGTTGATCTAAAACCTTGAGCTAGTTGTGGTGATGAAACAATTTTAGGTTCTTTATGTTTGGATGATCCAGATCTTGATGGTCTTGCGGATGAACTTCTTGATCTGGATGAACTTCTTGATCTGGAAGGATTTCTATCAGGTGATGGTGCTCTATCTTTATTGGAAGGTGATCTTGTTTTTCGTGATTCAGATCTAGATCTAGATCTCGATCTAGAATAATACTCTTCATTTGTAGCTTGGTTTGATGTGGGAATTTCTATATTATAAATTACCATTCCTTTAGGGAAGATTAATGCAATTATCTTGATGGGAACACTGATGCATTTATCAATACCAGAATATAGATCAGTATTAAAAGGTTGGCAATAAATTTCACCACGATTGACAAGTTGAGATTGAAGATCAATAAAATCAACAAATAAACAATTAATTATTTTATTAAAAAATTCTTCCTTGTCTTTGATATACTTCACCAAAATAAACCTAGAAACAATCAAATGATTAAGCAGTTTTAAATTATTACCACTTCCATAAAATAACCAAATATTAATGAATTCTATAATAATTTGAAACTTTATATCATCATTGAAACATCGATCTTGGATTAATTTAAATAAAAAGTAGTACATCCAGTAGTTAACAATGAATCTATAACAGGTATCATTAAGAACAAATACACAAGTTATGGATTTGATAGTAGTTATTAATGGGAAAACATATGTGAAAACGGCTAGTACATGTAATACAAAATTAATGAAAGAGTCCATCATTATAAGTATAATCGTAGTTTGTATTAAGAATTAGATGATGTTGAAATGAATGATAAAAGAAGAAAAGTGTAAAATCAACAGCGATAAGAACTATAATTGTAAATATAAAAAAGTACCAAATCAACTAGACCCTGGAATACCAACTCCGATGAACTTTTTTTTTTTTGATTTTCTTGATTTTTATGGGAATCGCAATTCTCTTTGATTGAAAATTGCAAAGAATTTCCAGACTCGGGGAATTTCTTAAAATTTTTCTTTACTTTTTATTCTATGGATGAGTTTTTTTGTACAAACCAAGTCTAATGTAGATTCTGGTATAGCTCGACAAATGTATTTTACTAATTTAATATCTTTCTAAAATATAATCATGTATAATAAAATTTGGCGCACTGATAGTAAAATTACGCTAGTACCATTGTGGAGTTCAAAATGTATGAAAGTAAATCCATATACTATATGGATCTTCCCGGGTCTTTTATCTATTTACTCATGCATTCGTGGAAACCCTCTCGAAGGCGCTATACAATTTCCCCTCAATTAAAATGGGGTCTAGATTACTACTGACATATTTTTTTTTATTGTTCATTCTAATAATAAGAATTGTTTGACAGGAAGGTTGGGCATTTCATGTTACTGACATCGCGTAACACATTAAATAGCCAGTAACCAATTACTTGAACTTCTTTATTACTGTGTCTTAAATTAAAGTTTATTATATTAGCAATTGTGTTTTCATCTACAGTTCGTAGATCTTCGTTAAAGCTGAATCGGTAGAAATAGGATGGATTTTGAAAGTACATAAAAGGTTGTACAAAACTAAGATTTTGTATGCATATAAAAGAAAAAAAAAAGAAATTAAAAACCAAATTTTCCAATGATGATTATGAGATGTAGTGTGTTGGGTAGAAGTATAATGATCTCTCAAGTGGAATATCCAGATCATTGACTTAACCAATGTTATACACAACTTCATTTGCATTGAATTTACTATGTATAAGTATCCCCAAAAAAACCAAAAAACTAACCAAAAAGAATTTTTGAAATTGGTACACTACAATCCAAACCCAACTTGTGCATACACCAATTGCCTTTGTGTGATGTTCTTACAGATTTTGCAGCTTGCGCAGGGCATTCACCACCACTGAAAAAGAAATTTTACCTAAGAGTGGAGCATTAGTACCAAACACAAAATCGAGCGATTCATGGTAACCTAAATTACCCACAACTTACCAGTGCCACCTTTATAAGTTCAACACTGTTTATACCATGGTAAACCAATCTTGTTCAACGTTCCTCGGTGACTATATGATTCAATGTTCGGTGTTGTCTTTGATTGTCTCTTATGAGTTATAGTTAGCCAGGGTTCGACTTTAATTCTCATAATTATTATTACTATCATCAATGTAGAACAAATTATAAATGATTTTTAAGACAAGTATGTATACTATACAAAAGACACACAGGGCGTGGCTATACAAACCGCTGTGTATAATAATATGCCAACAATTTACATTTTTGATTTCTATAAAAAAAAACCAACTCCCAAAAAAAAAAGCCATAGAAAAATTTTTCAGCGGGGACTTAGTCACATAAAATCGGGCGGTAAAAATTGACTTACATATTTATCAAGAGTGCAAAATGTTATTTCTCTCCGAGAGTTATAAATTCAAAATTTTCAAAAATCAATCTTGTCTCTTTTTTTGAATTATCACCTATTTTCCTTTTCTTCATAAACCAACCAAAAATGTATGATATTTCACCAACTATGATATACACCAAATCGTCTTCATCTAAAGACAAAAACAAGGCTAAAACTAAAACCAAAAAGACAGTTAGATTTGCACTTTATGAGGTCGTTGAGGAGAAGAACAGTAAATGGAGTTACTTAAAAAAGAAGCCATTACCACCAAAACCAGCTAAAAAATAATTTGAATTCCCCATTACATATTATAATAGAGTTAGTTTAACATCTTGTTCCGGCTCAAGGTGAGATAGCATATGTTATAGTATGATTGAAGGTATCCCAGTCCAGGAAAAAGAGGTATCCCAGAAAAAGTAAAAAATGAAGGGTTTACATAATAGTATATATAATTTGAACATTGGTCGACCCCTAATAAAAGGTTTAGAGTAATTAGTCATTTGCATTTTAATACATATAGAAAAGTGGATCATAAACAGTGTAGACTTCTTAACATACAAAGTGTTTGCCATCTGTCGCACACATTCTTTTGCGATAAGATTTCTTGTGTAATGTATGACAGAAACAAAAAATCTCTTATCAGTAAATTGACCATCTGTACACGACTAGGTAAGTTTTATAGTACAAACGTTTTAATGGTGATTTTTTGCAACACTTGTAGCAGCAATCGTGAATTCGTTTGGCCCAATTGGAAGTCGATTGCTTATATTCTTTGATTTCTATTTACTAATACTCGAAATATACATAAGATATGATTAGTTTCGCAAAATATCTTTTGATACTGGATGATTACATAATTATATAGTTTTCCAAAATCATTACACGTACACGACCCAACGCCCCACTCAAGGCACGTGATATCCCCACAATCGATAAGTACAATAATTCAAGGGATAGAATTATATGACAAATTAATTCTATGGTACGTAGAAAAAACTAATGAACTTATTAATACAAATCAGCAACAACAACCCCTATAAAAATACTTTGATTATTTAAAGATCACTAGGACGATGGGGCTCTTCTCGTATAGAAAATGTATGTTCCCCGATGATTTATTTTTTTTTTTTTTCTCTCAATTTCTCCTACAGTTAAAACAATTGTCTAATCTGACTTTCGGCGAATTAAGGTAAAAAACGGTTAGATTAAAATGATGTTTTGAGCGACTTCTCGGGAGAATAGAAATGAAAAATGTGACTTACTGAGCGATCTAATGAAAATCTTGCAATCATGCATAAAATTATAGAAATCAAAATATCAAATACAACTATTATAGTAGATACAATGAAGAATTATCACAGGACAATTGTTCATTTGTTAAGATGTAGAGGTCATTCATCAGATACTAATCAGAGTGTTAATAAATTTTCTCGATGCAATGAAAATGATATCACGTTTGTGACGGGTAAAGAGTTCCATATTATTTATATGAGATATTTTAATTTCTGTGTAAGCTATTGTTTAGCTTATCTGTTTTTCTGTTGTTCCCTGTACCAATTATGTGTGGCTGGGACCCCTCTTCTCAAAAAATATGTACATTTGAAAACTGGAGTCATTTTTGACAAAGGATACTGATGAGAGTCATCTTTCTATAATCCCCACTTCCTCGATTTTTGTTGGTAAATCAATTTAGTAAATAAGTACAAATATTGGTATTTAGGATAGACTCAAGATTCTTACTTCATATAAATCTGTTGAGTATAAATTCTCATAAAAATCTCCCTTTTTTTCCCCAAAAAATTATATATTTTATATTTTAGAAATACTCCCATTCAAAATCAAACTACAATAATCAATGTCTTCAGCTAATACCTCTCTTACTTCAAGTGATTCAGGATACAATGCTGACATTTCAACAGTTGGTGGTAACTCAACGGTTGGTTCTTCTTCTTCTTTGCAGATCACACAATCTTCTCTGTTTGTCAACATTCAGGGTAGTGATGCTTCACAAAGACTGATAGATCAAGATGGAAATACCTCGCTACTCATAAATAACTTACTTGATTCACATATAGATGATGATTGGGTTTTGGTACCTGAAAATTCTGAATCTTGTCTTGTTGGGGATACTAGAGCTAAAGAAGCTGATAATATCAATGGAGCAATCGATCTCCTTCAATTTTTAAAAACAGTTCCACAACAAAATTTAATTACCGCATCTAATCCCCCATCTGAAAATGTTTGGAAATTAGATCTTGAAATTATTTTCTACAAACTTTGTAAGATATTCAAGAAATTATTTAACTTGACTAAGAAACAAAACAAAAATTCAGAGCCTGCTAATTTAGGAACTCTGCCTACTACTGCTGGTGTTAGATTATTTCTGGCTTCAAATAACGTTGGTACTGGTACTTCAACTAATATTGAAAATTGCCGCAAACCTGAATACATGAGTAGTGAGTATATTAATCGTGGTCGTTCTGGATATTTTGAATGCAGAGGTAGCACTCTTCCAATACCAATCAATAGTTAAACTTCTAGTGGCAATTCTAGTGGTGATTCTAATTGAAATTGTGGATATTAAGATTTATTTTTATTATTATTATTATTATTTTAGGATTTGGGATAAATGTTAGAACTGGTATTTGATGTTAAGTGATTTTTTATATAGGGATAGACATTGTGATATAATAATTAGGAACACTTTTGTAATTTAAGATAAATAAAAATTTATATAAAAACTACTCTCTTTTTAATTACTGATTTATAGTTATGGTGTATATCATAATTTAAGGATAATCAATAGAATGTTATAGTTTCAATGTGGTAAGCAACTGCAAATACTTTTCATGTTGTATTTTTGTGTGACAAATATTATGTTTGCGACAATTATGTAGTATCGACACGACTGAGGTAGCAATTCTTTTGTTAAAAAAAATAACTTAAACTTCTAATATTCCTATTGTTCAACCTCTTATTAAACTTTGGATTAGAAATCAGCATTTAGAGTTTAAGATTACAGTTGTTTATTCTTCCAATATTTAGATGAGACAACAAAAAAAGTGATTGAAATATATGTAATTATATTATGCAATCATTTTTGTGATTTTTTGGTAAGATTACACAAGGAAATGGTCAATCATAAAACATATTCTTCCCCCTGAGATTTAACATAATGTATTATTTTACCTTGAATACTTGTATTCTTCAATTGAGATCATATCTACTAATCTAACACTGTATGGAAAATAATTTTTCATGTGCCAAACATACCAAGAATAACCTATCAGTGTGAACATTATACTAATTGCAATTGTATATATTTATTATTACATATTTAATTTCCAATTACCTATCATCAACAAAAACGGGAGAAAAATAATAATCTCTATTTCTCAGATCCAAATTCAAAGTTTCTCTTACACTTTGTCGATGACCAGCATCGGAATTATCAGATCTTGATCTTATTCTTGTTGACGTCGTAGGTTGTTGTTGGTATGATACGGAAGATCTTCTCATTGGATTTGCAGATCTATTACCTGAGGTATCAATATTTGTATATGGAGGCGGAGCAAATGGGTATGGAGGATAATATCTATCAGATCCTTGTTGATAACCATCAAAAGTTCTTGAAGATTGTCTTGATCGTTGATTTGGAAGACTTGGATTAGGTGAAGTAGAGGTCCCTATATTGGGAACAACGTTTGGTCTCAGATTTGATCCACTCAGACGACTTCTTCTTGATGTGGAAGTCGTCGTAGGAAGGGAATTGACATTATTCAAAATAAACAATTTAGAAACATTTGGGAAATTTAATATTATTGAACAATCATCAATTGGTTTTGAATATGTCTTGCCACATAAATAAATCTGATATTCCATTTCTTTAAACTTAGGATATATGGTATTAATTAAAGGGTTAATAAATTCATCTTCAATTCTCTTAATAGCTTCAAAATCAACATGTCTGACAAATATTATATCATTAGCTAAACGTAAATTATTGGAACTTCCATAAAACATCCATAATTTTATGACACTGCAAATATACAACACAATTGATTGATCATAAAGCATATTCTGGATATGCTGCAATATGTAGCAATACAACCAGTAATTGATAATAAATTGATAAGATGTTCTTTCAAAGACTAATTTACGGTTTAAACTTTTCAACGTGAATATCAAAGGAACATATTTAGTGAAAATATCAATAAAAAAATTTAATTTTGGTAATACGGTAGTTGTCATTCAAATGAAATTGTTGAACAAGAAGCAACTCTACAAAAAGTGGAATATCAATTATTTGATGATGTTCTTAATGGTGGCTTTTATATTTGAGATTTTTTTCCCCTTTTAATTAACCCATGAAGATTCATCAATGACGTAATTGATTTTTTTTTTTATATATTTTTCTCTCATTCGTTTTTCACTTATTTTTTACGAATATTTTATTTACATTTTGTGATTACGTACTGAAAGTCGTGCGGGACTCAAACTATATGTGATTATGACCTTTGTTTGATTTGATTGCTCGAATATTATTGCTGTTTTTTTTTTGACTTCTTTTGCACATTTCTAAATGTTACAGGAATTGATCATGCATTGGATTATCACCGTTACTACCTAAGTTGGATAACGTTTGACTATGTAAGATTATGCAGTATTGTACTACATTTAATGGAAGAACAAACGTATAAACAACAACAAAATATCCATGAATTACAGTACAAACCAAGAGGTGTGAAGGTCATTCGTGTTAGATACCTTTTTCAGCCATCACAGTAGAGTAAATATTTTATGACAGTTTCGTAACATCACCTAAAATGATCATCATTGATTTGTTTCACATGAATTGAAAAAAAAAAAATATTCTGACTTGCCCACACTATCAACTCCACAATTCTTTTTTTCCCCCTAAGCACAAATGACATCATGATTAATTATGTCTCGTAAAATTTTAATATTTAATGGACATTCCCCTTATTGATTATATAACTTTAATTTAAAGTATACGGATTAAAGGGGAATATTGAGGTATCTTTTCAGTTCCACCGGATTCATATTAATGTGATCAGATTTTACAAGTATAAATATAGTTGTGTTTCACCGAAATGGATCTACGTTTGAACACAAATTCTTGGTTGCACTGAGATATATGTACAAACAATATACATATGCAAAATTTCAATCATACATACTTGAGATTCAGTTCATGAATGACCAAACCAGAGCACCATTCAATAACGAGTCAAAAAACAAAATTGATATCTAACTTGTACACATCATTGGTGTTCACAATGAATCAGTTTACAACACAACAATTCTTTAACTCTAGAAACATACACAACTTCTATATTGAAATAACTAAAAAATAAAAAAAATTTCTATAGATTGATATCATTTAATTTCTCAGAAAGTTTATCCAATTTCAATTTCGTTAATCTGACAATTTCTTTCAACTCTTGTTCATTGTACTTACTCTTCAATTCTTCATTGCTTAATTTTTCAAAACTGTCACAATTGAGTGACAAGTTCAATTTACCATTACTTCGTTCATTGATCCAATTCCAAATGCCAACTTCTTCTTGTCTTCTCATTCTTTCGTTATTGAAATTGGTTTCTATTGTAGGTAATACCAAATATTTCTCTCCATCTATCTGTATCTTTGACGAGTACAAATTAGATGGAATTATTTCAATTGTTTTGGGAGTATGTCTATGAGTAATCTTATTGAACAACGAAAATGAAATAATCATACCAAAGATCAACACAATTGTTCCTACTAGTGTATTACTCAAGAATGGAATTGGCACCAAATCACCAATGGAGTTAATCAAATCACCAAACTGATCACCAATACTCTTTGGTTTAACAGGTTCGCTAACAACTGCTTTAGTTGGTTCTTCTTCAACGTCTTTCCTAACTGTTCCCTTTCTACTTCTTTTACTACCTTTTTTACTTGGTTTTTTATCACCGCTGGTAGCAATAATTCTGTTGGTAATGCTAATTAATGAGCCCATAGAGTCCTTTTGACCATCAATAGTACCCTTCTCAATGGCACCTTTAATCCATGATTTCCCACTCCATTCAATGGATGTTACGATATAAATCTTGGTTTCATTGTTGGCAGCCCAACTTAAGAAAATTTTGGTTTTAACTTTAAACGAATTCCCACTAGGAACATCTGGTGTTTGAGTAGTTTGTTCAACCTCATAATATTTATCAGGACTATATTCAATAACTTTATCTTCAATCACACACTTGGTTTGTTTTGGTCCAATAGCTCCTCCTAATGGTTTGATATAAGTATAGTTACGTTCTTTGTTATCCTTCGACAACCCTTTGATAGATGATTCACTTATATCAAAATTCTTTTGTTCTTTTAAAATCCCAATATACTTGGCTGTATCCAGGCCAAACAAAATTAAAAACACAACTCCTGGTGGAGCTTTGATTGTATCTTCAACAATAAATGTTTCACTTGAATCTTTAGTGTAACCAGTCGATGTTGGTGCGTGGGTTAATGGACCAACTACTGGCAATCCTTTAAAAGTATTTCCATCCTTACTGGAACCCGAAGTAGCAGCCACACTGGCGCCATTTACATCACTTTCGTCGGTTCCTTTTTCTTCTGAGTTATCTCCATCATCATTATCTAACGAAGTATCATCGCCAGATTCATCATCGGCCATTGAGTCATCATTATCTTCATCTGAACCACCAAGATCATCATCGGAATCATCAACATAACTTTCATCTCGACTGACTTGTGAAAGGTTAGAATTTGCCCTTCTTCTTTTTCTTTCAAGCGTTGCTTGCAACTTCTTGGGGTCAATATCACTGTTCTCCAACATAACTCTGTGCCACACATTGGTAATCAAGTCAAATGTAGTATCACGACTTAAAAATGTTGCAAACACATATTTCTGATGCAATGTTCTGATAACCATACCGTTAGGGAATAGCACTGCGGTAGATTTCTTTTCAATCTGTATGACTTCTTGTAATGGAATAATTAAGTTTGTGACCCAACCCAAAATGTTTGAATTGAAACATATATAATGGTCACTTAAATACATCTTACCTTGAACCAAGATGTCTTTTGAAAATGCACAACTGAATTCGTCAATTAATTTTTCACCACTTGGCAACTTTTTAAATACTTGATGAAACTCTTTATCTCTTTTCCTTGATGCATGCTTAATTTTTTTGGAATAATCGACAATATTATCTAAATTCTCCAATTCAGAATCACTTAATATATCCAAATCATCTTGCACTTCAGACGTTCGTGATCTAATCGCACCAATGGTACTTCTGTGATCATCAGAACTTAAAATCGTTTGATTGTCAACAAATGAGCTTCTCCCCACTGATGATTGTCGATCACCATTGGACATACCACTTCTTCTTTTCAATCTTTTTAGGTCATTTCCATTAGATATAGCTTGAACTTGATTGCCCACTGGTACAGAGTTGTTTTCTCTATCAGGACTGATTGCTCTCTTTGTAGTGCTGTCTGCAGAACGAAATGAGGGTCTTCGAGAACCAACAAACTCGGTATCTGGTAACCCTCCAGGAACATTGGCATCAAAATCATCCAATTTCAAATCACCATTTCCTAAAGTTTTCAACGGCGACTCTCTAACAGGCTCGAATTGTACATCTTGCGTTAATGAATGCACTGACTTCATGTCAGTTGAAGTTCGTCCTATTTCTCTATCTGTCTGTTCTTCTGCACCCCCTCCTTCTCCTGTCAATGACGCCTTCGACTCCTCGTGTTTAACTCCTTTCAACAAATTATCTAATCGTGCTGCAAATGAGGTGTGTTCTTTTTTCTTATCATTAGGGTCAATATTACCCTCTTGTGGTGTTGCTGATTTGGCTGGACCAGTGTTTAAAAACATTGACAAAAATCCTCCTGATTCTGATTTAGCTGGTTGTTGTGATTGATGGTGATGGTGATGTTGATGCTCTTGTAGATCTGACAGCGAATCTAGTGTAGAAGTTTTAGTTGGAGGTTGATGAGTTGGTGGGTGCTGTGAAGATGTTTGGCTTGTATTTGTCTGTTGTTTATCAGGGACATTCAACAATAATTGTGATCCATTATTTGGACTTATGCTTATGTCAACTCCACTTGCCCCTTCTGGTTGCTTCACTACTCTCTCAAGCTCGTCATTTGATATTATTAATGATGTGCCCGGCATATCAACATCCTTTTGAGGCAACTGCAATGCATTCCCACTTGTTTTGGTCATTGAATTGGATCTCGAGATTGTAGGTGATGACGGCAATGTTCTTGGGGTTTGGTTTCCAGATTCAATTTGGCTGGTATTGACATTGTTCGTCTGTGGTCTTGATTGTGAATGGGATCGGTTTATCGAATTGATCATGCCTCTGAAGGACTTATCTTCAGCAAAAGTGCCACTACTACTCATTCGTTTATGATGTTGAAATAGATTTAATGATCTTCTATGGTTTGATTTAGGAGATGAATTGGCAAATGATTGTGAAGAAGTACTGCTGGCAGTATCGTCATTAGTTTTCTTTTTTCTATGTAATTTCAATCCCATGGTTGCTGGTTTCTTTTTTTTTTTTTTGCTGTCTCTCTCACTCTGGTTGTCCTCTGCTCTGTCCTCTGCCACCGTTACTGCGCCGTATTATTTCGTTGTAGTACAATAAAGAAAATTAGACGGGAAGTATATGTTTTTTTTTCTTGGGTAGGAATTCCAAAAGATGCTACGCCATGTGATTGTTGTAAAGCCCTGTGTTCAAGTTTGGATAAAGGATTGGTGAAAGAACAAAAGAAGAATAAGTTGAAGGTTCCATAGATTTTCTTTTTTCTTTTTTTTTTGCATGAGCTTATAAGATTGCTGGATGGCTTTTAAATAACCAGATACTGAACTCCCGTAATGAGAACCAATTTCTCTCTCCCCGACAATTCCTGTTTTGTGTGATGAACAAAGAGAAGAAAAAAAATTATTTATTTAGTGTGATTCCTCCTTTCCCCTATTACTGAAAGACAAGAGGAAATAAATTACTAAAAAATTGCAAATTGTTGCTCAAATTGTTTCAATTTAGAAATCAGCAATCATTGTTCAGTAACAATAACCTTTTCAGTTGTCTCCGCTTCTCTCGACCCTTTGAATGACATTTTATTAGTAAACATCACTTCAGACCAAAAAATAGTAAAATACTGTCGTAGAAATTTATACGGAAATTTGTTTCTGTGAGGTATTCTATCTTTGATATTAATTCAACACTGAGTTAAAATTTCTAGGCGTATTGAAATATTGTTTAGAATAGAATAAGATTATGTCTTGACTACAGGATATAGTAAGATATACAGGTAGGGTAAGGTAAGTTTATAAAAGTACGGATGTATATTCTAAAAGAAAGGCATGTAAAGTGTAGTATAAAAATAATAGTATCATACTTGTAGATACAGTCGTAGCAGCTTTATTTCGCACTAGTGTAAGAATAATTTTCAGACCAATGTGTCAATATTATTCGCACTATCTGCAACGAAAAGTTCATATTAAGGCGCTCAATATTTGTGCAAAAAATGTTCATATTACGTGACCTCTATTTGTTCATCGTAAAAATGTATGATCTATGATATGAACAAAAAAAGGGCAGTTGGTTGAAAAGTATTATTTCCGCTGGTGTGAACATTTTGACTCCATTTACTATGAACAATTAATCTCCCTTACTATAAATTAAATTGTCGCACTAGTATTAATAATTTCTTTGAACTTGGTACGAACTGAAAATAGAAACGCTGTACAAAAAAAAGATTCTGGCATCACGTGCACTGCACACTCTACCCAAATTAGGAAGTCGCGCTCTACACCGCATCAAAGATAATACGAACTTGTATTATTAGACACTAGCACAACGAGCTACGTATCTATGTACCTATGTATCTATGCATATAACCTCAACCCAAAAGTGGTTGGACCAAAGCCTTGGCTTGTTCGGTCAAGACCAAGTTGGCATCCCAGTCGACGGAGAAGGCAGAAATGGTAGCGTTACACAAGTTTTGTCCGAGGATGAAATTTTCTGTTGGCAAAGTGCAGTCACCGTTGTAGCATGGTTGCATACCTTCTTCCAATCTGTCATCGGCCCATCCCACGGTTTGAGTCTTTTCGTCAAAGACCAACTCGGCGCCCTTGGCACCGCTGCCGGCAATTCTGGTGAAGACCCAGTTTGGATTGGTGCAGCTTTCGTTGTCGTAACCTACAGCTGGGAAATTAACGTTCAAACCAACACCCAACCCCATAGCTCTTGGGTTTTCACCCTGGGACTCGAAGATCTGGTTGACCAACTCGGTTGCCTTCTCGGCCACAATGGTGGACTCCAACAAGTTGTCGTTCAAATCTAAGCCGTCTTTGTAAAAAGTGTTGTTCCAACTCCACGCAGAAAATGCAATAGCCGGGTATCCTCTGTACACAGCTTCAATGGTGGCCCCCATGGTCCCTGATAGAGAGAAATATCCCCCATAATTCTGTGCATAGTTATTTCCTGCTACAACCATGTCAATGGTGATGTTGTCGGCATATGTTGGAAGAATGTAGTCAAGGCAAAGGCAACACAGGATGCAGGAGTACCGTTGAAATAGAACACGTGATCATCGTCAACTTCATGGCCGTACATAGGAGCACCTGCAGCGGGGTAGCCGTACTCACCATCGGTTTCCAAGGTGGAGGACTCTGGGAGGTCGAATTGACCACCGTGACCAGACATATCGGTGACAGGAGCGACGATGTAGACATTGTGGCCAGCTTCTTTCAATTTGTAGTAGAAGGCACGGATGTTGGCGGTTGCCCAGCCGTCATCGTTGGACATCAAGATGTTCTTGGCTAATGAGGCAGTGGTAGAAGCCAATAAAAGCAAGGCACTGGCGGAGAATTTCATTCTTGGTTGGTGTGTGTGTGTGTGTAAGAGAGACTGGAAATTTCGTTGTGAGACGAGATCAATGGATCTGCAGCAGTATTTATACGTCACAGCTGATCTTGTTGAACTCGTTGATTCCGCCCCATCTCAGCTGAGCTCATCTCATGCTGCAGTATCAGTTGAGCTGTCTGTCGTGTGAGTAGGTTATAATAATCTTGTATGCGGTTAGGGGGCTATTTTGTTTGACACAATCCAAATGCACTTCTACCCCTCACTAAAAAAAGAAAAAATCCAGAATCTCGGAATAATTATATCGGAGAAATTATTGGTTTTTATCCTACCTCCGCTACCAAGTGCAATTCCACCAAATTTTTATAAAGTTACTTGTTGTTATAATCACAGTTGGTGACAATATATGTGAATAACAGTATAAGGGTGGTATAGGAGTTGTAGTGAAGATATAATTACCAACAATTGAATTTGGACTTCATCGAGACGGCAGGTGAACAAGCGCACTCAACTTATGCGATTAGCGAATCCTCGACCTTGTACGGCGTGAAAAGTAGGACAATTATAAACGGATCTAACAATATGTCTTTATGGTTCACTTAATAGTATTCCAAGTTTAATATTACTATGCAGGAGTTTACTGTTGTGACATCACATGACTACATTGACTGATCGTACCGCTCTTTGCAAATGGGCTAGATTCTCTATTTTACATATGCGTAATGAAGTCTCTTCCGTTTAAATACCCCAAGAATGACAGTCAACTTGACAAATATTGTTTGTAAATTTTTACTAAATTTGGTGAATACTCTTGAAGAATTTTTCTTCTTTCAGATAATAACCATCTAATAACATAATCTTATACATACAAAAAAAATAGAATAAAAACTAGAACTAAACTCAACTCTACTAATGTTATCTATATCCCCTAAATCCTTAAACTGCTCATTCTTCTTCTGCCATCAATAATTGGTTCATTATCTTCCTGTGAACCAACATATCTCAAAACTATGGTACTGGCATACATATTGACTCTATCAATACTCTCACCATGTTTTCTAACAACACTATTCTCTACTTTAAATCCCAATGATTCAAAAGTTTTCATATACCACGGATTAGGAGCAGCTGATCTTAACATAACTCTACCATTTGGAGCAAGGCATTTCTTAAGTGCTGAAATCTCATTAATTGCATCTTTACCATGTGGATCAAACCAATCCATGTGATCCATAAGAATTGCAATGGTGATCGATTTCCCATTTAATCTACCAAATACCTCATTCAAGGTATCAGTATGCATTCTGATGTTGTTGATCGGTGATGAAGCAGCTGTACTATCAGAAGCGGATAATCTATTGTACCCTTTTGTAGTCAAATAATCTGGACAATTGTTCTTGGAGTATCTTCCCTTCATACACAAGTAATAGAAATAATTGTCAGTGGAGATTAAAGATCTTTTTAATATTGGATCTAAAGTGTCAATGACATATTTGATAACCGATGGACCCATTAATGCGGCTTGATTTGCCGGGACACCTAAAGCTTTCCACAAAAACATTGGATTACCAACTAACAATGAACCAACGATTGGGTTAAACAAAGTTGGTTTCAAATATTCATTCCAAATTCTTAATTGTTCCGTCATGTTTGGAGCAGAACAAAGTTCATCAACATATTTACCAACTCTAGAAATTTTGAAAACATATTTAGCAATTCTCAAAGCCCATCTTGAAAATCCTGTGTCATATAACCCTTTACCAGAAAATGCACTCGGTCCTTTATCCATCCAGTATTGGAATGCATTGGATGACATATGTGGGGCCAAAACATCAATTAAAAGTTCTCTGAAATTATCAATCTTACCTTCACCAAACATGGACCAGATTTGTTCTTGTGAAAGACATCTGAAACTTGCCAATTTCAACTCCAATAAATGATTCTGACATGGGTTAAGATCGACAGCATGGATTCTTTTTGGTGGATCTGGTAAACTGGCATAACTTAAAATATTATCACCTGCAGAAGTAATAGCCAAAACAGTATCATCACTACTGAAATTCAAAAGCTCATGATCCTCACGTGGGTCTTCCCAAGTGAATGCATAAATATATTGATTGTTGAATTGTTCATTTAATGGGTTCAATTCATCATAGTAAACTCTCCAGTGTTCTTGTTGATAGTAGATGGATGGGAAAGGCAAGTTTTTCTGCAAATTGGTTAATGCAGCCTCATGACCTTTGGAAATTGGAATATCACCAATTTGCTCAGAAATCGGAGTAGTGGAAGGGGCAAGATAAGGTGATTCAGTAGCCAAACAGTTTAATCTCTCCAAAATGGAATGTGATTTAGTTTTATCACAACCAATCCAGATGTAATATGGAATTTTGCCCAATACTTTGTTGTAACAATTCAATGACTTAATTGTACCAAATTTATATTCCAAGTAGTTTCTTCTAGACGAATCCAAGAATACCCTGTCAGCTTCAAACCATATTCTCCAAAAATTTCTCAAAATCCAAGGAATGTGTCTGTTACCTAAACCACCAACAGTGTTGATTCTTCCCATGGAAGTATCAGTGCTTTGAATACCAAAATCAACAGTAGCAATTAACCCTTCCTTATCCAAAAGTGAAACAGCATTATCAATTGCAGCATTGAAAGTTGGAATCATGGATAATGAATAAGAGAAGGTAATCAAATCAGCAGATTCATAGTCAATGTTGAAATGACAAGCATCTGCAACCAAAACATGAACGTTGGTCCATTCTTTAGCTTCAAATCTTTTTCTAGCAACTTCACATAAAGAAGGAGAAAGATCAACCAAGTAAACAGCTTTGAAGTTTTCAGAAATCTTACAGATATTATCCATGAACTCAATGTTTGACCCAGTACCACCACCAATGTCAATCCAGACAATGTCTTTCTTTTTAGGTAAATGAGAAATAGCTAATCTAAGACATTCTTTTCTACCTTTCAATAACACCTCCCTTGTGGTATCATAAATATGAGCTTGATTTTTGTAGAATAACTCCAAGTTGTGTTGTTGATTTTTACTACCACCGCCAGATTTTTTGTGTAAAAACGGTTTAACAAAGCAGGCCCAACAAAAGACCAATATTGAATGGAAGGTTTTGTTCAATTTGGCTGAAAAGTACACAGCACCACAAAAAAGTGAAACTGACGTGAATACGTAAACTTTTGATATATCAACGGGGAACATGTCCAAAATATATTCTGACATTTTTTTTTTGGCAAGGTATAGTGTTGTTGAAAACTAGTTGTAGAATAATCAGAACTGAAACCAAAAAAGAATAAAGGTATAAAAAATAATCAATTAGGTTGACTTGGAACATAATCATTGATATTTATAATTGAATGGGAACTAAAATTTTCAAATTAAGAAAAAGCAGAACCAACACTAGTTGTTGTTGTGATTTCATTGTTGCCAATACGTGTGAAATGATTACGTTTGCAATTTTTTGATCCCACCACGTTTCCTATTTTTGACCATCTCTACTTCTTCTGGTTAAAACTCTTGAGAGAAAGTCTAAAATAGTTAATAATAATAAAGAAAAATTCAACGCACTCGTGGGTCCCCATCTTCCCCCAGATTGTGTCACACACGACCATGGCACGTCCAACACCCACACACATGGTTCTTCTTTTGCATTGTTTTAAAATTTTGATGGTTTCTAACAGGAAACACGTTTCTTATTTGGAATCTGAATATGAATTCGCCTTAATTTTTGGTTGCTCAGTCATTAAATTGTTGTCGTGTCATTTTTTTATGGACCCAAAGTAGCCAAAGAAAAAAAAAAATTTTTGGAAAAAGTGGCAACTAACAAAAATTGAATTCTGAATTATCAACATCAACACATTCAACAGAGTTATCACGTGGTTTAGACAGTTGAACGGATTGATAGAGAAATCGTTATCAGTTTCATACGAGCTCTGACGATGCTAGTTTATTAGGAACAATACGGCCTAGACTAATAAATAGGAGAAGTAGCTTTTAAGTAATATACTTAAAACTTGTTGTATATTTAAAAACATCATTTGTATAAACTTGTGTATTAGTATCAGTTACTGGTAAAAGATTGATCCAATTTCATTAAATTTTCTTCCTTTTTAATTTCATAGATACCAATTGCTAATTTAACAAAGAAAAATACAAGACCAAATGTCAAGAAAACACCAAAAAGTATTAACACTATCATCTTAAATATAATATTTCTTCGTGTTTTAAGGTATTGTTTCTACTCGTTTTGAAGATTGTATTCATCTTTATTTTCTTCCATTTTGCAAATCTTAATAAGTTTCAATTATTGTTAAATCCAGTTATTCCTTTAAAGTGGATCCACAAAAATAATTTGAGATGGAAAGATGTCCTTTATATTTATGGCAAAGTTACCCCTAGCGTATCAGATTAAAAAATATTGTTACTTCCTATATGTATGTAATATTTGCCCGTGTAATTTTATTTAATGATACAATGGGTATATCGATTAGGAAACTGGTAATCACACAACAAGATGCAATTGCGTGCCTTGATTTTCAAGTTATGGTTATTATATAATTGCTGTATTATACAGCCTTTTATTTCATACTAATGACCCAAATGTTCCTCCTCTATGTTATCATTGACATACTAAATGAAACAAATATTGTCACGTAATATGAATATATTTTTTTCTATTAATATGAACATTTTAATTTGCTAAATATGAATAATTCAAATCCCTTAGTATGAAATAAAAATATCGCATTTGAATGAACAATGTTTTTAGAGTTGGTATGAATTAAGAATGTACATAATATATTGATTAACTTTAAGATGTTACTTTAGTAACTTTATTGTGGTAAATGTCAAAATATCACATTATTTTCCATTTAAATCAACTCTAAATAATTTATTTTCGTTCTATAGTGAGTTCACTTGTAAGTAAGGAAATACACAGTTGAATTCAATTTAACTAAATGATTCTCATCTTATAGTAGTATGTACATCTTAATGATTACATAAAAAATCACAGTTTCCTATTTGAATAACTTTCTCTTCTCATATTTATATTTGTAACAAAGTAGGATAAAAATCAAACTAATTGGTTTAACATCAAATAATTTTTGTAGCTTGATATTTAAACTCTTCCACATTGATGTTTTAATCCATTTGAGCACATGGGCATTTTATTCAAAGTACCCTTTTTGTCATTTGTATAAGGTGCAATTGTTGCTGACAATATAGTACCAAGATGATTTTTATCATATATTTGAGCATAAACACCAGAATGACTCCATATATCCTGATGGCATGAAATATCAATATCAATTGTATCATAATCGTCATCACTGTTTAAAACTCCTGGGTCTACACCCAATTCAGATCTGCATAAGTTAGCTTCTAAACCACCATCACCAGATATATCTTCATCTCCATACCTACATTCTGATCTCTTAGATATATGACCTTGGTTATTTGGGTGCTACCTAAAGTATGTTGATCCATTGTTATCACTAATAACAAACTGATGTGTAACATTGTTTGCAAGAATAGTTGACACCATGATTGCTAGTATCAGTTGGTCCAAGTTTCTTTTACTTTGCATTTGGTATGTTGTTGTAGCCGTGTGAGTCCCCATGTTCCAATGCAATGAGAAGAATATATAAATGCAATGTCAGAATTATTGTTTGGAGTGTTGAAGAAAACTAATACTCTAATTGAAAGTTCAATTACATGTCTAAATGGAAACTTTACTGATAATAAACTTTAGCGCAATTTGTGATCGCCGATTTATTTTTGAATAAAGTTGGCGTTTTTGTCTATATAAAATTCAATCTCTGAAATATACATGAACATCGTATTGTTTGTACACTCACCTATGACTTACCCATCGAAATATTATTCGGACAAACTGTTTCATCACCTATACTTAGCATATTTGTTGCAAACAAAGGACAAGAACCTAATGAATCCCAGATCCTTCGTTATCTGATTACTTTATGATATATATATCAATTATAAATGAATGAATAAATAAATCCTATAAAACAACACCATCAGTCATCAACACGATCCCAAGATTCAAGTCTTTTAACTGCGTATCTTCTTAACAACTCATCATCATTAGGTTCCGGTAATTTTTCTTCATCGTCATGATCTTGTTTCAGTTTCATTGTACTTCTTCTATTTGCTAAAAATCTTCTAACCTTATCCGCTTCTGAATGACCTTGACCGTA
Source organism: Candida tropicalis MYA-3404 (assembly GCF_000006335.3). Classification (NCBI taxonomy): domain Eukaryota; kingdom Fungi; phylum Ascomycota; class Pichiomycetes; order Serinales; family Debaryomycetaceae; genus Candida; species Candida tropicalis. The sequence continues at coordinate 1,013,080 of NW_003020057.1, read as the reverse complement.
GTTATCGTATGAGTCGTTTAATGCTTTCATTGATTTCAAGTTCAACTGTTGTGTTTCCAATAAGTACTTGTTTGCATTATCAACAGCATTAATCATCTGCAATCCAAATCCAACAGCCCCAAATAATAAAACTCCGGCAAGAATCTTATACTTATTCTTATCAAGTTCTTCTTGAGTAGGAGGTGCGCGTTTATACTTCATCTGATAATAATCTTGCCAAGTAGCTGCATGCCAAAACTCTTCGTCATGTTTAAAATCATATCTTCGTCTATGAGCGTTTGCACGTCTATGTGCTTCGAAATTTTCTTTACTCCAAGGTCCTTTATCATGTCCACGATACATTCCTTGTTGTTCCCATGTAGTTGTTTGAAATCTATTATATGCTATTCTCCGTCTTGGATTTTTAAGTATTTGATACGATTCTTGAATCATATCAAACCTTTTTCTTTTCAAATCAGTATCGATTTCCTTTCCTTTGTGTTTTAGCACAAGAGATGTATCAGGATGATATATCTTCACTAATGAAACGTATCTCTTTTTAAGTATCTTGTTAAGTTCCAATGGTGACATTCCCATGTCTTTCGACGATAAACCAAATATTTCATATGCCGTGGGGTTTGATGATGTGGGCCACTCATGGAGCCCTAATCTTTTGTGGTGATCAACTGGATCTTCTGATGCAGCTGTGGCGTAACAGCACCTTTGTCTCAATGTTTGATACACATTAAGAGCTCTCCTCGTACTTCGAATACGTCCTAACATTATTGGCGGGGATGAATTGGTAAAAGAAAAAGAATGAGCAAATTTAAGTGGTTTATCTGTATGGTTGCACTCATGTTTTGTTTTTTTTTTTTTAATTTTTGGTAAAAGATAATATAGCCGATTTGCGGGCTCGGGGTTTGAATTGGACTCACGTGACAATAAATCATGTTTGCCCATGAATGTCAGATTTGATCAATAAGGATAGCAGGAATGTTAGGTAGTGTTGAGTAATGTTCAAGAGATTGATTTATTAGAATGTTTTACTATTTTGTAGTTGGTGTTTGTCGGAGAAATTAAACCATGGAGGATGGAATACCTAATTAGGAAACCCGTCCGAGTATGTGGGGAAGCAATATTGAAGCAGTGCGATTTTTATACTTTCTCTTTTGCAGTTAATTAATCGTGCGAGTATAAATGGGGACCATGTATTCCATGATTCATGGCTCTGGGTAATTTTTATATCATCAAATAATAACCATAATGTCTCCATCCGTATTACAAACTTCTGTTTCCACTCCACCTGACTTGGACCAAAGATTTGTCGAAGTAAAACAACGATTGATTAAACCAGAGAATGTCAAACTGGTAACTGAAAGTTGGAAAAGACTACTTGTTGCTATTGAAAAGGAGTTTACTGATATCGAGAAAACAGGACCCTCACATATCCCAAAATGTGATTTTAATTCCATCAAAGACCAAAAACTCCCAGCTGATGTGGCCGATTTATTTAGACAACGTGGATGTTTAATGGTTGATAATGTTGTGGACAGACATCAAATTGATCTTTGGTTTAACGAGTTACAAGGTTTTTGCAAAGAGCATCCACAAACTGCAGGTTATACTTATCCAAATCCAACTTCATGGTATAACGTTTTCTGGACTCGTCCACAGACCCAAGCACGGATGCACCCTAATATCAAGAAATTATTTTCGATGATGGCAAACGAATTCCATGTTGAAGATGGCGAGGCACTTATTGATCTTGATAGTCAAATTGTGTATGGTGATAGGATTCGTATTAGAGAACCAGGAAAATCGGCTACTTTACCATTGCATTTAGATTCGTCTTCAATTGAAAGATGGGAAGATGTTCAATACTCAAAGGTCTACCAAGATATTTTCAGTGGTAATTGGGAGGAATTTGATCCATTCAAACTTGATGCTAGAGTAACTTCTCATGAAAACTTGTATCCCGATCTCACTGAAGCAAGATCTACCATCTGTAGTTCTTTCAGAACTCTTCAAGGATGGTTAGCACTTTCCGACAATCGCTCTGGTGAAGGTACTTTAAGGGTATTACCAAGTCTTAAATTAGCTATCTCATACATAATGTTACGTCCGTTCTTTTGGAAAGATCCAGAATCTGGCAATTTGGATGATTATGAAATTTGACTTAACTACACCTAAATTTCCAGGAACCACTCCTGGTACCGGTCAATTGTATTTACTGGAATTTTATCCACATTTAGCAAATGGAGTTATTTCTATTCCAGATGTTAAAAAAGGTAGTTTTGTATTCTGGCATGTCGACATACCACATGAAGTTGATAGAGAACATAACGGTGATGGTCATTCACTGGTGTTGTATTATGGTGCTACTCCTTTGTCAATTACAAATATTGATACTTTATTAGATACAAAGCAAGCTTTCTTGAAAAATATCTCACCTGAAGATTATAGGTCTCAATTATCTGAAAAGGCAAAACAAGATGAGTATCAGGGTGCAGATGTGTCTCATTTGGAAAATGACCAAGACGCAAAAAGATCCATGGGATTGGCACTTTTTGAAATCAAAGACGGTTTGACTCCAGGACAAAGGAAGATCAGACAAATTGCTAACAAGGCTTTGGAATCAGGTTCTTTCAACTTATCAGAGTATATCTAAATAGTTAAATTGTTTTTAGTAAAATACATAAACATGTATGATTCTTGTGATAAACTTTTGCTATCGCGCAGTCCGAAATAGGAAACCGAATCCGTACCCGGTATGATCAACAGAAAGAAAAAGAAAAAATTGCTACTGTAGAACATATGTACTATATTTCTTACTACAACATCACTACCACATCATGACAAAGGCATTCGTTACAGGAGCTACTGGGTTTATTGCTCAACATATTATTAAACTTTTGTTATCCAAAGGGTATGAAGTGGTTGGAACAGTTAGATCGGCATCAAAAGGTGAACAAATGAAATCAATGATGTTACCAACAGACAACTTCACTTATGAGATTGTTCCTGAGTTATCTGCTCCAGATGCATTTGATGAAGTTTTGTCAAAACATAACGATATCAAATATTTATTCCATGCTGCGTCACCATTAACATTCGATACTGAAGATCCGGAAAATGTTATTCTCAAACCAGCAATCCAAGGAACAGAAAACGTACTAAATGCAGCACTTACCCATTGTCCAGAGTTAAAACGTCTTGTTCTCACATCTTCTGATGCAGCAATGTATTCCAATAAAGATGAAACAAATCCAGAGTTATCTTTCAATGAAGGAAGTTGGAACAATACGAAATATGAAGATGCAAAGAAAGACAATATCACCGCATATTATGCATCCAAAGCATTTGCAGAGAAATTTGCATGGGAATTTGTCATGATGCAGAAACCACCATTTGGTTTGGTGGTGGTTAATCCATCTTGGGTTTTTGGTCCTAAGGCTTATGATTTTGACCCTAAAAGATTTAATAGTTCAAATGAACTTATCGATGATGTGCTCAAATTGAATCATGGAAATAATTCCACATTTGAAAACGATGCTGGTGGATATATATCTGTGAATGATATTGCTAAAGTTCAAGTGTATGCCATTGAAACGGATGAATTAGTTAATAAGAGGTTGTTAATGACAAATGGATATTTTACTACACAATTGTTACTTGACATTGTTAACAAAAACTTCCCAGAATTGGATCTACCAAAGGGGAATCCAGGAACAGAAGAGAATGATTTCAAGAAATTAGCCAAAGTAAGCAATAATGCAACTAAGAAGCTTTTGCCATGGGAGTTTGAATCATTAGAGAGCATTGTCGTGTCTACAGTAAAGCAAATACTAGATTCTAGAACAGATAGCGTAAATAAATAGGCGAATAAATAAGAAGTCCAATGGACACAGACAAGAAAAAACTCTAATGTACACGATGGCGATTATATGTCAAGAAGGTAATCAAAATACCAATGTCATAGGTAGCTTTCAAGGAACCGGCAATGACAAACGTAATCCATTGAGCACCATGTTGGGTAATCACACCAACAATACTAGGTCCCACTACTTGTGATAATGTCTTGATAACATTTACAAATCCAAAAACTGCTGTTCTTTGACTGTCGGGAACCAATGTAGCTAAAAATACATGTTTTGGAGCGACATCCATGGTTTGAGTACATGATCTAATTATCAAAATCATCAATGTTACTTTAAATGACGATGGAACAGGGACTAATGCAAGTAAAATAGAGGCTGGTAAATGAGTGAAAACCATGGTAACAACGGCACCAAATCTTTTGGTCAATGGTGTGCTACCAAGAGCAGAAAAACCACTAATAAATCCGGTGGTAAAAAATACCGAACCAAGATAAGATGATGGAACATCGAATTTATTTTTAATGAAATAAGAAATCCATGAAAGTGGAGTTAATGACGAAGCAAATGAATCAAGTCCGAATAGCAAGCCTAACTTGAGAACAATCAAATATGTATCAGGAGTTAAAGGTGGTAATAACGTAAATTTCCTCTTCTTTTTGGTTGTTGTTGTTGCCTCCTCTGGTTGTGTGATTAAACGTGTAGTTTCTGAGGCGTCATCATCAATCGAATCCTCCTCTGGTTTGACTTCGATATCATTTGTGATGAACAAGCATAAAATCACACAGATTACGGCAAGGAAACTATATGCCCAAAATACACATTTATAACTTTGTGCAACACTAAATCCAAAATTCCCTTGTACGAAATCAATTAATGTACCTGCAAAGATGGAACCAATAGCAGAACAAAACGTGCCAAGAAAGGTATCCCAGGCATAAATATCTGATCTCTCTTCGTGGGGAACTAATGAAGCGATAGAACTTTGTTCAATAGTACGAAATGGTCCAACTTCACCTCCAGATGGTGTTAAAACTCCCAAAATGGCTGTTATTACCAAAAAATAATAGTTCTCAGATAATGCAAATACCACGCCAGTAATAGCCATCAAAAGGCAACATAGTATCATAATTTTCTTTCTTCCAATTTGATCTGTTATCATGTATAACAAGAATGATGAAACTAAATCACCAATAAAAGTCAAGGTCATGAACAATCCAATAAACTGTTCAGCAATACCTATGGATTTTAAGAATAAGACTAGGATCAATGAAGTTGCACCAAACCCAACCAATCTGAGCATTCGAAGAAGTATAAGAATATAGACATCACATCTTGCCTTTAATAATGTTCTTAACCCGATTTCATCGGTTATAAATGATATCCAACCTGTCATTATAGTGACGAATTTGTGTATCCAAGGAAGGAATTAAAACGTGGAGTATGGATGTAACAGCAAGAAAAAAATTTGCGGGCTGTATCGATCTTCTTTTGTTTTTATTTTTTTTTCCGTTGATCCATTATCAGATCAATAAAAAAAGTTTGTCTGAGTCACGTGAAAAATACAAAATAAGATCAGTGAAAGATATAGTTCATACAAACACGACAAACAACTCAACTGATACTGCAGCATGAGATGAGCTCAGCTGAGATGGGGCGGAATCAACGAGTTCAACAAGATCAGCTGTGACGTATAAATACTGCTGCAGATCCATTGATCTCGTCTCACAACGAAATTCCAGTCTCTCTTACACACACACACACACCAACCAAGAATGAAATTCTCCGCCAGTGCCTTGCTTTTATTGGCTTCTACCACTGCCTCATTAGCCAAGAACATCTTGATGTCCAACGATGACGGCTGGGCAACCGCCAACATCCGTGCCTTCTACTACAAATTGAAAGAAGCTGGCCACAATGTCTACATCGTCGCTCCTGTCACCGATATGTCTGGTCACGGTGGTCAATTCGACCTCCCAGAGTCCTCCACCTTGGAAACCGATGGTGAGTACGGCTACCCCGCTGCAGGTGCTCCTATGTACGGCCATGAAGTTGACGATGATCACGTGTTCTATTTCAACGGTACTCCTGCATCCTGTGTTGCCTTTGCCTTTGACTACATTCTTCCAACATATGCCGACAACATCACCATTGACATGGTTGTAGCAGGAAATAACTATGCACAGAATTATGGGGGATATTTCTCTCTATCAGGGACCATGGGGGCCACCATTGAAGCTGTGTACAGAGGATACCCGGCTATTGCATTTTCTGCGTGGAGTTGGAACAACACTTTTTACAAAGACGGCTTAGATTTGAACGACAACTTGTTGGAGTCCACCATTGTGGCCGAGAAGGCAACCGAGTTGGTCAACCAGATCTTCGAGTCCCAGGGTGAAAACCCAAGAGCTATGGGGTTGGGTGTTGGTTTGAACGTTAATTTCCCAGCTGTAGGTTACGACAACGAAAGCTGCACCAATCCAAACTGGGTCTTCACCAGAATTGCCGGCAGCGGTGCCAAGGGCGCCGAGTTGGTCTTTGACGAAAAGACTCAAACCGTGGGATGGGCCGATGACAGATTGGAAGAAGGTATGCAACCATGCTACAACGGTGACTGCACTTTGCCAACCGAAAATTTCATCCTCGGACAAAACTTGTGTAACGCTACCATTTCTGCCTTCTCCGTCGACTGGGATGCCAACTTGGTCTTGACCGAACAAGCCAAGGCTTTGGTCCAACCACTTTTGGGTTGAGGTTATATGCATAGATACATAGGTACATAGATACGTAGCTCGTTGTGCTAGTGTCTAATAATACAAGTTCGTATTATCTTTGATGCGGTGTAGAGCGCGACTTCCTAATTTGGGTAGAGTGTGCAGTGCACGTGATGCCAGAATCTTTTTTTTGTACAGCGTTTCGATTTTCAGTTCGTACCAAGTTCAAAGAAATTATTAATACTAGTGCGACAATTTAATTTATAGTAAGGGAGATTAATTGTTCATAGTAAATGGAGTCAAAATGTTTACACCAGCGGAAATAATACTTTTCAACCAACTGCCCTTTTTTTGTTCATATCATAGATCATACATTTTTACGATGAACAAATAGAGGTCACGTAATATGAACATTTTTTGCACAAATATTGAGCGCCTTAATATGAACTTTTCGTTGCAGATAGTGCGAATAATATTGACACATTGGTCTGAAAATTATTCTTACACTAGTGCGAAATAAAGCTGCAACGACTGTATCTACAAGTATGATACTATTATTTTTATACTACACTTTACATGCCTTTCTTTTAGAATATACATCCGTACTTTTATAAACTTACCTTACCCTACCTGTATATCTTACTATATCCTGTAGTCAAGACATAATCTTATTCTATTCTAAACAATATTTCAATACGCCTAGAAGTTTTGACTCAGTGTTGAATTAATATCAAAGATAGAATACCTCACAGAAACAAATCTCCGTGTAAATTTCTAGGACAGTATTTTACTATTTTTTGGTCTGAAGTGATGTTCTTACACACTTACAAGTTCACACACTCTTTGTCTGCTTATTGGTCAGTCGATATCATCATCTAATACCAGAATATAAAGAAACGATGATTTTCAGCAAGTAGTATATCAAATGCCCTTTTTCTATATGGAGTTATAGATTTTCTAAAGAAATTAATAATTAGACTATCAAGCCAGTTAAATATGGCGTCAATGAAACTGTCCCACTAAATGCGTTCCATTTGCACCATTTTAATTTTATATTTCCAGTATTTATGTTACCTGGTATTTTCAAGGTCAACCAGGATCCCAATTGATTTATTCTTGTGTTTTTTCGGTTTATACACGACAAATCTAAAAAATTGACCCAAATCTATTGCCCCTAGACAAAATGTGGATATTTGTGAGTTTTTTGGTATCACAGAAGATCAATCAATATAGCAAAGTACCTATCACATATCTTCAAGATTATTATCGAAAGATTTATCTTTGCATCTCAATTATGAATTGTATTTAGAGTACTAGTTGTGTAAAACATGTTCATTTGTTTATGTAGAGCAGTCGTAAACTGATACTGACCTTAAATTTTAACCTTATCTAATAGTAAATTCAAGACTAAATATTATGCAAAAAGGGCACCAAATTACAAAATAGTGACGACTTATAGAAAACCACAACAGTAATTTAGAAAAAGGAGGTCAATTAGTAATAAGTAAATGACTCATCACCACTAATACAGAAAAGTTATTCAAAAAAGAAAAAGACAATTATCTGAGGTGCAATAACCACTAGACTTGTGTGATAATAGTCAACTACGTAATATGCACCAAATATACCCAATTGATGAAGTTTATTCATATTGATTTGGAGCATGCAGTCAACTACTACATTTGAAAGAGGGGAAAAGAATGTTTTATTATTTAAGAATGATAGGTTATTTTATTGGTACAGTTGGGATACGTTTCTACGTGACTGAAGAAGATAAATTTTTGAATTGTCCTCATTAGTATTATTATATTGCTCAAATGGTTGACAAGTTTTACGTGGTAGCACGTGCAGTTTTGCAACTGAATAGAATACGTACTAGGAGGCTTGCCAAGTATCCTGGGAGGACAATAACTTTTTTTAGAAGATATCTTTATTCAGGGGTAAAGTATATTTGCAGCAAGTGTGTATTTCAATATGAATATGTTCGTGCGATAACTTCTATGGTTGAACAATTAAAAGTTGCAAATGCTCTGTTCTACTAAAGCACCCATTATTTCCATATTGTAGCAACACCACATGGAGACATATTCAAGGAGTTGTAACAAAATCAGATATCCTACCCTAGTGGCAGTCATATCACACGTCTTATAATAATATAACCCTGTTTATCAACTGGTGCTGTTGATGCAAATTTCATATGTTACTAATAATAATAATTAACTCCGTGTCCCGTACGGGATTAAGTCGGACACGGAAATAAATTTTTACGGGAATTACCTAGTTAGGATGTATTAACGAGACCTATGCGCGTATTGTGTCAAACAAGCCCTACAAAATTGAAAAAAAAAAATAAAAGAAATTGCTCATCTCCGTCTACACAGTCGTGTCCAAACAAGATTAACCAAACGGATCGAGGAGTAATGTTGGGAACTTATTGTTGATAGGGATTAGTATTGAGCACAAGGGAAGGTGGTTGAATACAAACGGGTAAAGACTGGACGACATTAGTCAAATGTACTGATTACATAAAAAAGGACGAGAAATATGCAATTCCGATGATAGCCTCTCCTGCGCGAACAGACACAATTTTTTTTTTTTTTTTTTTTTTTTTTTGCGAATTTAAACCCGGGAATATATAAACCTAACCATGGAACCTTAATTTCAGATTTGAATTGTGACAAAAAAATTTTCATTTTACTAGTTGACTATCCAAATTTCATTTGCTATATTATCAACTAGTCATCTTGTCAAACAATGAGTCAGCACACTCCGACTACAAGCCAACCACAATCGTCAATCAACGATGATAATGACATCGCTTCCCTCGTTATATCCCCACAGGAACAACTTCATGATTTAGAAAAACAACAAACCAATGCCAGCAGTAAGAAATTCAAAGAAGCAGATGCAGGTGATGGTACTTCTAAAGAAGATCATTATTTGCATGGCACACAATTAATACTTTGTTTTGTTTCATTATTTTTGGTGTTATTCATATTTGCATTAGATCAAACCATTATTGCTACTATTTTAACTACAGTGGGTACTAAATTTAATTCTTTTGCTCAAGTGGGATGGCTTTCTAGTGGATTTTTATTAGCCATGGCTGTTTTTATTCAACCTTTTGGTAAATTGTCTATTATCATTGGTCGTAAATGGGCCATGGTAGTTGCCATTATATTGTTTGAAGGTGGTTCATTAATGTGTGCATTAGCGAGTAGTATGAATGTTTTAATCGGTGGGAGAGTTTTAGCCGGTGTTGGTGGTGCCGGTATTAATAGTGGTGTTTTCGTCATTGCATCTGAAGTTGTTCCAATTAACAAACGTCCTTTTGCATTGAGTATTTTTTCAGTAACTTTTGCTATTGCTTCAGTGTTGGGTCCTTTAATTGGTGGTGCTTTCACTTCTCATGTTACTTGGAGATGGGCATTTTATATTAATTTACCAGTTGGTGGATTGGCTTTAGCTGTTTTCTTGTATTCATTCCGTCCTCCAACTCCAAAAGTGGATATCAAGGCCGAATTGTTGAGATTTGATTATTTTGGTACATTTTTGTTGATTTCAGGATGTGTGGTGTTTTTATTAGCATTAACTTTTGGTACTGAAGAATTCCCATGGAATTCAAGTGCTGTTATTTCATGTTTTGTTATTGGTCCTGTTTTATTGATTGCATTCTGTATTTGGAACTTTGGATTCTCCAAGAATCAAATCATTGGTACTGAAGTTGTTAAAGTTCCACAAATTATTGCTTCTACTCTTTGTATTTCTGGTATGTTTTCTGCTTTCATCATGTCATTAATCTATGGATCTATTTATTTCCAAGTTATTAAAGATGCTTCTCCATTAGGTGCTGGTCTTCATTTACTTCCAACAGTTATTGCTGTGGTTATTTCTTCCATGGCTTCGGGTATTTTAGTGCAGAAACTTAGATTTGTCAAACCATATAATATTGCTTCAGGTATTCTTGGACCAATCGGTTGTGGATTATTAACATTACTTCAAGTTGATTCATCCTTCTCCAAACAAGTTGGTTTATTGATTATTATTGGTGTTTCTGCTGGGTTAGCAATGCAACCATCAATTTTATCAGCACAAATTAAAGCACCAAAAACTCCATCGGGTATGATTATGACTACTATTTTCATTAATTTTTCTAGATCTATTTTGTCTGCTTTTGGTACTGTTTTAGCTGATGCTGTATATACTGCATCATTGAGAAATATTTTCAAGAAGAATGTGGCTAAACTTACTGATCCTGAAATATTACAAGATTTACAAAAACTTAATATCAATGAATTAATTTCATCTACTGAAATTTTGAAAACTTTAAATCCCGAAACTGTTCATTTTGTTAAAACTCAAATTATGGATGCTATAAGAAATGTTTACTATACAACTATTGGATTTGCTGTTATTTCATTTTTGGCTTGTTTCTTTGTTACTAACAAGAAATTACCTGCTCAAGTTGAAATGAGACCAAAAACTGAAAAGAAAGACGAAGAAGATATTGAGGTACAAGAAGAAACTAATGAAACCCTGCAATCCCTGGAGTCTTTGGACAAAGATCTTGAAAAGCCAAGTGATAAATAGAATTTATGAACAACTTTTAAGTGTAAATAGTAATATAATAATATTTTTAATAATACTAATAATAATAATAATAGATAATTCGTTTTAATAATAATTGGTTCTTTTTTTATTGTTGGTAGCATTGAATAACCGTTTTCGGTCTGTGTTACGTGATCATACAGTTATCCAGAGTCAAATGAATGACGGACTTTTAAGTTATTCGCCGATTTCATCAAAGAACTCCATTGTTATCGACATATTATAAAAGTGAAAAAAAAAAAAATTTTACATGTACTTCCATTGTTCTTGAGAATTAATTGGGTTTATCTAACCGCTTTTGTTCAAGAAAATAACCAATATTCACAGGATTTTTAATTCTGAATGCAGTTTTTAAATTAATGTTGAGTCATTTAAATTGCACCAAATTGTGGAGTTTGAAAATAATATCAACGTGGTTACACTATATTGCTTTTTCAAAAGACTACATTCCCCACAAACTCGAAAAAAAGAAATCCATGGGGAAAATTTCATCTTGCTCAAACTTGGAAGATCTTGAACTCTGGTTATGAATATGGCTAACTTGTACTGATATGTTCTTTTGCAACATATTGTTATACCATTCTATTTATTGATATGCATATGTTTCAACGGTTTGTCGATTTCCCAATGTGGCAATATCTGTGTGGTGGATTCATTACTTCCCCCTCTCTTGATTATATTTTATTACACAAAGTCCCAAAACGGTTGCTCACAGTTTAAAATAATATTCTTCGGAACAAGGAACAATTTTCTGAAATTGTCCGAAAAGTTAAACACACATTATACACACACAGAGAGAGAGTTCATTGTTTTTGCTATATAAACCAAGGCGGATTTCCCATTTATTCTTCTTCTTTGGTTTGGTTTTCCATTTTTTTTTTTTTTGTTTTCAGTGTAAATAAGTATCGCTATGTATTCTAACAATCCACAACCAACTATACCAGTCTCACCATTATCTGAGTTTTATCATTTTAATCTGCTTAGTGAGTCGTCTCCTATTTCTTTAGCGAGCAGATTATCCCCAGTATCTTCAACTCATGAAAAACAACATCAAGAACAACAACTGACAACATATTATAATTCATTTGATGAAGATTTTAATAGAGTCTTAGGGTATGGATCTGTATCTATGATTTCTTTCGATAAATCAGATCCGTCATCAACAACACAAACTTCGCCATATTCTGATTTTGGTGATTTCTTAGTTGATGAAAAATTCCTTATAGCAAAACAAAAGCAAAAGCTTAAACCAAGAAAGAAACAATCTATTGCAAGATCAAGAAGAGCATGTTTAGGATGTCGAACTAAGAAATTAAAATGTGATGAAACTAAACCATCTTGTTCAAGATGTGTTGAAAAAGGATTATCTTGTAATTATACTTTACAACTACAATTTAGAGAAGATGTTGAAGCTAAGGGAAAAAGATTTGGTAGGGAAGGTATTAATTCTTCTGGTAATACTAATAAATTAACTACTGATTTATTGGTTAAAAAAGGAATGAATTCACATTATCAATTAATTAAAAATAAAAATAATCTCAAGTTTATTAATTTTTTTGTTCATGATGTGAATGATAAAGAACCAGAATATCATTTGAGTCATTCGTTACAATCATCAATAATTCCCCATGATGTGATTTATGGATCCGGTATTAAAGATGTTAATGCGTTAGGATATGCTTTGAGTTATTATATTGATTTCATTTCTCCAATTTTAAGTCCAGTTGGTAATAATTCAATAACTTATCAACAAATAGAAAATAACCAAGCAAAATCAATAGTTATTGAAAAAGGGTTAGACTTGTCTTCGTTAATGAAATATTCCCAGAAAAACAATGCTATTTTCTTCCTTATACTTTCATTAGGATCAATGTATTTATCGAAATTGAATGATATTTCTGAAAGAGCAGGATGGTTGAATAAAGCCAGACATTTTCAAGATTTAGGCTTAGGTAAAATCCAACCAGAAATAGAGAGACTTATCAGAGGTGTGGATACAGAAAAACCATTTGATACTGATTTATTAGTTTGTTTGGTATTATTAATATTATATGAATTTGCTAATGATTGTGATAGAAAATGGACAGTTTATTTGAAATTGTGTAAAAAATTATTAACTTCAAAAAATTTCCATATTCCAAAAGAAAGTTTAGAATATTCATTATTGAAATTTTGTCTTGAATTTCTTGATTATCAAGAATCCATGGGTAGAACAGCATGTAAAGATGTCAACATGTTTTTCCTTGAATTAGAAGAACAAAATGAATCTGTCATGACAAATCAAGTTAGTTTAGTTAGTTGGATGGGATGTGATAGACGATTGATTCCTATTATTTCTGATATAACTGATTTATCATTTGAAAGATTTAGAAATTCCGTTAAAGAAACGGATTATTTAACATTGAGTGAAGATATGTTACGTCGAATTAATGAAATGAAAATAACATCAATTGGCAATATATCAACAGAGCCAGAAGAAGTCTGTTTCTTATTGGCTTGTGAAGTTAAAAGATTATCTACTGAATTATATCTTCAATCATGTCTAATGTGTTTAACTCCTGAAGATGATACCATTCATGATTTAGTTCATGAAATATTTAAACATTTGGAATATATCATAATTAAAAACGATCTCCCATGGTCTAGTTTAATTTGGCCGGTGTTTATGGCAAGTTCTCAAATATCATGTATTGATCCGAAATGTGAAGAATTGAGATATTTGGCATTGTCCATTTTGGATAAATTAGATTGTAATTCTTTGGGTAATATAGGTAAGACCAGAAAAATCATTGTTAATATTTGGAAGAAAAGAGATATGGCCAATTCTGATTTACAAAGTGTTGGTGTGGTTAATAAAGATTCAAGAAAGTTCAAGAGAAGAAAGAGATTGATGGGATTTGTTAATGATTGGGAGAAATTTGTCGTTGAAGAAGATTATGCTATTGCATTAGCTTAGGTGTAACAATTTTGTTTTATTATTAGAGACTATCAACAAAAGTAAAATGTATATTTTAAACAGTATAGGCTTAGTAAATAACTACTTTTAAAATCAAACTTTAATGAAGATTAATCATGTTAATCTACGAATCTTTCTAGGTCTGCCATCTGAACTACCAATACCATTAGAGATAAGATCTGGTTCAACTTTTAATTTTACAAAGTTTGGTTTTTTAGATAATTCAATAGATAACCGTCTAAAGTCTGATTCAACTAATCCATTCTGATCAACATCAACAAGACAAATATCATTACCAAACAATCCACCTTTGAAATTATGGAAATATTTATTTAATTTATTCTCTGATAAAACTAATTTTCCAAGTTTATGGCATTTAAAATCACCAATAATTGACGAGATGTTATTATTATTTAAATATAAAGTTCTGACTGACACAGGGATCGTATCAGTGTAGACTTTATCAAGTTTATTAAATGACATCATCAACGTAATCAAACTCAAACAATATGAAAATTCCAAATTTTTCATCGTATCAGTAGTTATTACATTACGAGATAACCCAAGAATTTTCAAACCAGAAGGAAATACTATAGGTGGATATCCATACTCACCAATTTTATTATTGTCAAGTAGTAAAGTATCCAAATATTTAGGAATATCAACAAGAAATCTAATTTGATTATTTTGTAAATCCAAATAATCTAAATTTTCAGGTAATTTATATGAAATATCTTTTATATGACAATCTGATAAATTCAAATAATAAACATTGGAAGGAATATTAAAAGTGTCTTTATTAATGACATAAAACATGTTTCCTCTCAAGTTTAAATAATTAATACTTGGTGAGTTAATAAACACATGACAAATACCACAATTAATAATACTTAATTCTCTTAATGATTTTGGAAGTAAATAAGAAAACCCTTGATTCATTAAACATGAAATATTTTCAAGAGTAACAGATTCAAGTTTTTCAAGGTGTATTAATTCATTACAATCAAATTTATTAATCTTGATTAAATTTAATCTTATGATACCTCTTGGAATAGCACCAATTAATTTCAATTTAGAAACTGAGTTAATATTCAATTCTTCAAGACATAATAATTGATTAATATTAAAATCAATAATTGATATTTTACCTCTTTTTGGGGGTTCTTTAATAGTCAATTTTTTCAAATTTTTAGGTAAAGTTAATTTGGTAATTATATTTGGAACAGTTCTTAACAAATTCCTAAATGGAATATCATCTTCGAATTCAAGACAAGTAGATGGAATTTCTAATATTTTTAAATTATTAGGAAGATCCATCAATGGACCATATTTATTATTACTTTCTTTGTTTTTATGATTGATACCAATTTTTAATTCTTTCAATTTAGGACACATTTTATCTAACCTACCATGAAAAAAATTTGAATATTCAAGATGTAATATCTCTAAATTTAATGGCAATTGCCATTCGACATATGATTTTTTGTGAAAGCTGGTAAGTTTTAGAACTCTAAGATTAGCTATATGTGACAAACTTGACACATGATGACGTTGCTTGAGTTTATACAATAAAGTCAATTCAATTAAATCTTTAGGTAATGCTTTAATGTCATTTGGACCTTTTGGAACTAATACACAACTTAAGTTGATTAAATTTCGTGGAAGTTGAGTAATCTGACCAGCAGTTAATTCATTCAGTAATTTAAGTGATTGTAAATTAGGAAACCAAAATTTGGAAATTTTTCTAATATCGCCAGCATGAATGGTGTTAGCTTCAAACGTAGTTACATGTATAGTTAAATAAGCAGAAAGATATTTATCAATATCGGATGCACGATAAATACTCAATGAATCTACAGGAAAGGGAGTTTTCTCATACTCACCAATAAATTCAAATAATTTTGGATTTAATGAACTGATTTTAGTTAGATCAAGATGGATTTTCGTATTCTTGAAATATTGTGGTCTCTGTTTCATTAATTCAATAGCATGAAATGGATTATCAAATTTTATCTCCTTAAGAAAAATAGATTCAATTAAATCCAAAGCATTGTTAAATCCAGATGATTGAACCACTACAAATCCCTTCCTGGAAATATGTAATCCTGGTTGTTTAGTAGTACAATTTTCAAATATAAGGCTAGTACAAATTATTCTTGCAATGTGAGGTCCAAGATTGTTAATGTATGACAACCTGAATAATTGTTCATGAGAGAAATGGCCAAAGATTTTTTCGACAACTTCAATTGGCAAGTCATCAAAAGAACACATTGTTGATAAGGTTAAAGAGTTGAAGTAAGAGAAAATAGTTAGAAAAGGGGGGGTTTTATAATACAAAACTGTTCATTCTAGATAGGAATGGATGGTGAAACATCAACCAATTAGAAAAATAATCACCTCCTTTTATAGTTGAAATTTACATATCCCCTCCCCCACCCCCTGAATTGTCATGTCAATATGAAATTGTCCTACAAATTTTTGTTTTATATTACCATTCTATCATAACCATCAATTAGGGGGCGTTTCAAAATTTATAAATCATTCTCACTTTAAAGAAAATAATAATTTTTATTTATCAACCATTGCTATACCATAGATCAAGATACAGGGCTCTACAAGATTATGCAATTAATAATATTTGAATATTTAAAGAAATTACGTTTCAAATAAGACCAATATTGATATATGTTAGTCACGTGATCTTGTTCCCTTGATATTAATCACGTGGACAGTAATAAAAACCATTGATTTGTAATAGTTTATCAATTGAAAGTCAATGGTGTGATTGCAAGTCAATAAGAGAAACTGCAGATATTTCCGACTCATTGATTATTGGATATTTTACTTAAGTTTTCTCTGTATATGACTATTTTGTTGAGAAAATTGTATCATAATTCAACTAAAAATTTGATTGTAAAAAATGCAAAGGTTTCACAATTCATTCAGTTGTTGACAGACTAATTATTTAAATACCTACGAGACCCGATTGATGCTATTTATGTCATTTAGTCATCCAATAGCTGCAAAAGTATCAGTTTGCAATAAATGATAATCATCTAACGGGTGTATGCTCCCGATAGTTTTTTTTGTGAGAAGGGGGGACGTGGTTTGCAAGTGTTTGATAAACTCAACTCTTGGCGATGAACAATTTTTAGTTTTTAACTTTAATCGGCATTCCATAAGATTCTGAAAATATCTTTGGTTGGTTGGGTACTCTTGATTACGTCATTAGTAATCTACAAGTGCTTATAAGATAAACTAAGGATCCAGAGTTTAAAATTATCAACCAAGACTTTGTATATAAACATAGGATTATTGTTGTTGTTTAACACCAGGAATCTAGAATTGGATTTTCTGATTAGAAATCTATGGTAGTATCTGGATAGTTGATCAAGTAGAGGTTTAAATCCTCTGATTTTGTTTTGCAAAAAGATTATATCTAATCAAACATTAGCAAACAATTACTAACGGAAATTATTCTCTCCATGTTGTAACATGAAAGGATGTTTACATATATATACTACACAACTGTTGTGTAGAAAGAGAATGCCATTTTTAGCATTATTCAAAGTTAAATGAAACCAAGGATCATTGAGTAGTCCCGATGATTCCATCAATTCAATGACTTGTTTGACTTTTTTTTATACTTCGTCTTGCTGTTATATGTAGTTGTTGCTACATGCACGATATTACCTTTTTCTTCTGTACAGATTAAATTCTAAAGTTTAAATGTAAAATAATTCCGGAGTGTCAAAAAAAAAAATAAAAAACAAGGAAAAATTTTTACAATCTACTGTACTGTTTATATAAATTATACATCGGGATAAGATGGTCCATTGATATACAAGACAAGAAAACAAAAAAAATATCAATTGTTGCTTGATAATCTAATCATCTAGATCTAGTTATCATAATCGTTTATGGTGGACGTGTCGTGCCCTTATCAATTTCGATTCCTTGTGTGATGATGGATCAATTGAATGATTTTGGGTAAAACGCGGGAGCCAGAGTGCATGATAAATATATAAAATATACATAACTTACACGGATAGCACCGCCTCACTTTGACGCTCCCCGGCGCAAGAGTTTGTCTATAGGCGGTGGATTTCTAAGAGTAATGTTGAATACAATTGAGAATTTATACATTGGGCGAATCTAAAAAAGAAAAATAAAGATCATCTCAACCGTTACCCGCCCACCTAATTACAAGATCTAGTACATTTCGTAATGAGAATTCTGTGTATATTTTATTTTTCATTATCTCCCAACCCAACCCCCTCTAGCTGAAACAAAAAAAACAACTGCCGTGTAAGATCGTACTAATTTCTTCCCGCCATCTCATCCTGGGAACGAAAATGGAAAAATAAAAAAAGAAATTTTTTTTTCCTCAACTGTACAGTTCACACTCTCTCCGCCTCCCCCATTAATTCCGTGGTTAGGGTTACAAAGTCAATGTTAGAAGAAAAATTTTCCTTTTTTTTTAGTTATCCTTCCGATTGATTATATAATCACACAACAACAAGAACAACAAGAGATTTCTATTTTAACACTCAATTCATCCAAGGGACAGGAGGAGAAAGAGGAGGATCAGGGAGTTGGGATGTATTTCCAAGTAGGTTTATGTTTTCTTCTCCATGCCTAAGAATAGACTTAACATAAACCAAACATGTCTTTTCTATTCTAAAGAAAAAGAAATCCAAATAGTGAACACACTGTATTCCTGTTGAAATCTTTTAAATCATACTATCTTAAAATCTGCAGCAATAGTTAAATTAGTGAACAAGGCTTGTATGCAGTCAGCAGAGTGAACACAGAGCTACACACGACAGCTATTATACTGGAAGTCCCGCTTTAGATTAGGCTTATACTTGACCAATTTCTCCTAAAATTTACAATAATAACACAAACTTACCCTTGTTCATACAAAAACACACCAACTAAAAAGAAACAAAAAGGGATTCGCCTTTTCATTCAGTAGTCGATGGATGATTGAATTAAAAACAAATAAAGAATATACTAAAAACCCATCATTATTCTTCTTCCCCTTTTTTTGGTTTTTTTTTTCTTTTCCTTTTCCTTTTTCCTACTTCTTCTTCTTCTTCTTCTTCTTCTTATACTACTACCACTACTTCTATCATTATTATTTATATAACTTTGGAATAGGACCCCTGAGTCGGATAACTTTTATTATTTTACTACCACCACTTCCGCACATAGCCCTGCCCTTGTTCCTACTTTACCGCTCCCTTTCTCCACTCCTCACGGAATATCATGAATTCAATACTTAAGCCATTGGTACTAATCTACCAGTTCTTTTATAGAGTATTTTGGTCAGGATTAAATCAAAGAAATATCTTTCAATTGATTCTAAATTTTTGTATAAACTTTAGTCCTGTATTCATATGGTTATTAATATTTAAAAATGCCGGATTGATTCCTCATAAAATACGTCCCAAAATTCATGTTTCCTTGGCTTATCATGTAGATACTTTTATGTTTAGTACTATACAAGGTGGAATCACTACTATTATTTGTCTATTAGGTTTAAGTATTGCTTTATACCGTTTGGTTTATCAACGTAAGACTAAATCCCATCAAAATAATACTACTTATATTCCTTTGCAAAATCAAGGAGAACAACAAGAATATAATGAGAATACCAATCCATATGAAGATGATTTCAGATTATCTAGTTCGGACTCCGCAAGTGATGTTGAATTAGAATCATTTCCAAAAGAATTATCAAAAGCTATTGATCCACCACCATTGGATTTTCAAAATGATCATCACCATCAACCATTTGTATTAATTCCAAATTTAACACCTATTGAAATTGGTGCTATGGCTCAATCAATAAATGAAAAAATCATTGAAAATCATCAAAAAACAGGAATTTATTCACCAATTAATTGTTGGTATTTCTTACCTCCTTTATTAATATCTACAAGTTGGTTTATTTTAAATTTTGTTCATTGGTTAAAAGATCCAATTAGACAATGGGAAGATTATATGGCATGGGTTTCATATGTTTTAGGTCATATTACTGTTCCTATAGTTACAGCTGTTTGGTTATATGTATTTCAAGCTCCAGGAGCACTTAAATCTTATTCATTAGCTCTTGGATTAATGAATATTTGTGGTGTTTTAACTCATTTAGTATTTCCAAATGCTCCACCTTGGTTTATTCATTTAAATGGTGAAGATGCTTATGCAGATTATGATACACCAGGTTATGCAGCTGGTTTAATCAGAGTTGATGTAGCTTTAGGTACTCATATTACATCAAAAGGATTTCATGCTTCTCCAATTGTATTTGGAGCTTTACCTTCATTACATTCAGCTATGGCAGTTATGACATTTTTATTTGTTGGATATTATGCAAGATGGACAATAATTAAATTATTGGCGTTTTCATTTGTTTGTATTCAATGGTGGGCTACTATTTATTTGGATCATCATTGGAGATTGGATTTGATTTGTGGGATGATGTATTCTATTACTTGGTTTACAATTATTTATAAATTACGAATCATTAAATCAGATGCTAAATTTGTTAAACTGAGATTAAGTTATGATTTTAATAATGGTAGTACCATGGGAATGAGAGTTTTCAGAAATACTAAATTGCAAAGCTTTTTTGATCCTTTAAGTTAAACCCTTTATAATGCTACCAATGTTGACGACCCTCCCCATTCCAACCCTCCCTTACATTATATTACATTTATTATACTGTATATCCATTTTGCATGCATACACATATCCCTGCTACTTACAACCCTCCCTTTTTGATATATCAATTAGATAGATGTATATATATACATACATACATGTGTTTTTATTATTAGTTATTTTGAATTCCTAATTTATAATGATTTTTCTATTCTATACATATATTAATGAATCTCAGTTTGACTGCTAAAAAAAAGTTACATTTGTTTAAATTATAAACCAGCAACCGCCTCAATTTATAAAGTTGCAAAAAAAAAAAAAAAAAAAAAAAATTCCAGATGGTAAACATCTCTAGATACTCCCCCTTTGAACCTACGTCGTAAAACTAAATCATACACCCCCATCGAAGATCCTTTTTGTTTAGTTTGCCGTCTATGAAACTTTTTTTTTATTTTTATACAGTCAGTCGTGTATATAATTTTTATTGCATTTTTCGCGTTGTTATTGTTTATGAAACAAGGCTGCTGGAGGTGGGGCCGTGTGCGTGTGTGCGTGCGTGTGTGCGTGTGGAATGACAAATTTTTTTTTATTCAAGAAATGGGCGGAATCCTACACATGCACACGACCCACATGCAACGTCGTGTGCCAAATTCATAAATATGAAA
This sequence comes from Candida tropicalis MYA-3404, assembly GCF_000006335.3. Taxonomy (NCBI): domain Eukaryota; kingdom Fungi; phylum Ascomycota; class Pichiomycetes; order Serinales; family Debaryomycetaceae; genus Candida; species Candida tropicalis. Next base: position 991,614 of record NW_003020057.1, on the reverse strand, counting down.
ATAATTAAAAAAAAAGAAAAAGAAATTTTTCTTACATTTTATTGTTGTTGTTGTTGTTGTCAAGTGTAAATTGAAGATTTTTGATTGCTGAATTGTTTATGTAATCAAGGTTTTTAAACTAAGGTTGGTGAATTGTCTTGTGATGGATATTTTGAATATATCATCGATTAATAAAAATCTAGTTGATTTATTCAATCAATCAGATTCAAGATAATTCATGCTTACTAACAATACAATCACAAATAGATACTACCCAATTCTAGAACCAATTCACCATACAGATATTGTGTGTTTATTTCTAACGAAACAGAATTTCTTTTTTTTTTCTTTTTTCTCTTCGCTTAATTATTGTACAACAACAACAACGTGTCGTGTACATTTGATCAATTGCAGCACAAAAGAATTTTCAGTGGATTTCGCAATGATTGTGTTGTTTGATTTTGTCACACATTTTTCATTTGAATGTTTCAGCCTCTCGTTTGCGTCATTGTCGTGCTAATTTTATAAGTATTAAACGGACATATACCGAAGTATTGACAACAACCCATGTAACTGAAATCCCAGTTTTGACGTTGTTCTAGTCTCATTGATTTAAAGACGACAAAATTGAAGTCATGTCAAGCGATAACTCCAAACAAGTTATGTCTTGGTATCATTACATCATTCCCAAAATGACAAGAATTAAAAATTAATTTTAATTGTTGAATTTTTAAGAGCCTAGGGAAGGAGGAGGAATGCGTGAGTTAACAATAGTGGTTGATTCCCCTATTATTCCAAATTGTTTCTAAAACAAGACAATCTGTGTTTTAGTTTATATAAAGAAAATTGTATATTTTTTTTATTTTACTTTTATTTTTTTAGTTTTGCGTTTTGCTTTGCCTTGTCTTGTTGCCATAGATTTGTTCTTGATTTGAGCAGTCGATCCGATAATTTTGATAAAAAATCGATTATATAATCGGTTCCTAAATTAACGAATTCTCGTAAGAAAACATAATCAGGGGTGTATGTGTGTTTCATAATTTACCTATCAAATTATCAATTAAGAGTGGGGAGAAATTAATTAATTAATTAGTTAAGGGTCATACTATCATGAATTCGCCATAGCAAATTTAAAAACAAGGGCAACAACATACAGTAAGCTAATAATCGGTGTTGGTCTTCTATTGGTTACAAGCAAAGATACCAACTGGAATATGTGCATATGGTTTTCAGACTACGATCAGCAAAGAGAATGTCAAAGAGAAACTAAAATACTTGATTCAGGTACACACACTCATACACAGCCAATTTTAATTCTGTATATAGTGTTTGAATACTAAATCGTATTTAAAAAAATAATCTTATAAATACAAGTAAAAATCTCCCTCAGCCATGCTAATGATACTAATTGTTGTACATTTTATTTTTTAAGAATAGATTCAAATTTATTGTCAAAATAAACAATAGAGAGAAAAATTATAAACAACAACATTATAATTTCTCCTCATCACTACAACTGAAATACCATACCACGTCTATTTCTATACATCAGGTCAGAAAGCTTACGGTGGTAATAATTTTCTGTTACTTTTCTACACGACTCATTGAATTATTGCCTTTGGTTGTAATTTTATATTTTCAACAGCAAGATTAACAGTTTTGTTATTTCATTTTATTTCATTAAATTGAATTATTTTGTTGATTTAATTCTTTTAACCAAAGTCGATTATCAACAACTCATCATTTATTGGTTAGTGTGGGTGTATCATTTTTTTTTTTCATTTTGCAACAGCATCGCCTCCAAACCATTTCATAACCCTGAATCAGGTTTGTCTAAAAATATATTTACATTTTTTATTTTTTTTTTAAACAACGCACAGCTTTTAGATTTCGTTTGCTTTAGTCGCAGCTTAACTGACGGTCTGTCTAACTATCGACCCGAGTACATATATCATCATCCTTTTTTTTTTACAACCAACTTGTATATTAGAAAAAAGTTTTTTTTTTCTTATTTATTTATTTTACATCCCTTTAGCAACCTTTTCTTTCTTACCAATTCCAACCAGATTAACAACTCAAGAATGGCTAATCTGATTATGATGAATAAACCATTGACAACCTTCCCCAAATTAAATAACCGTCGAACGCGATGGATACTATTAATATCGTTCCTTACACTATGTCTATTGAGAACCATTTATTCCGGTTTGTTTACTCCCCCAAATCAAACTGTTTTAGAATATCAAGCATTACAATCACATCAAATGAATCCAAATTTTAATCCAAAAAAAAATTTATTAAATATCCTAGATTATTTACAAAATTCACAGCATAATAAAGATGGTATATTTTTCCATTGGGATGATTGGATCGATCTAAGTTTTGCGGATCATAAATTATCATCAGTAAGATCCATTGGTAGTAGTACTTGTGACAATCGATTAATGGACTATTCAAGTGTATCGGCTCATTGGTTGGAATCGTTAAATACAAAGAAATCAAGAGGAATGTGTCATTTATATTGTCAGTTTGCTATTCCACAAAAATTAATCATGACTACTGATAAATCTTTTATTGAAATTCCTGTAATTGGCAAGAAAAGATCTGGAATTCAACATCATGTACAAAATCATCCGGTTACTACTGATCAATTGGTAGAATCAATGACAAACTTAAAAATTAATGATAAATTGGTTACAAAAAATATTGGACGATTGCAAAATAGAGTCAATCTTGATCGAAATGATTTTATCTTTGATCCTAACCATGAAATTGATGTATTACAAGATCGATTAGATGAGCAAAGTATATCTTTGAAGGAATTAAAACAGCTTGAGTTTTTAAAATATGCTAATAATATGGTTGATAAAACCGATAGATATTTCAAATATCCTTGGATCTACAGCGACATAGTTCAAGGCCATTCTCATCATATAGCATATCCATTTTTCAACAGATTTGTTGGGGATAGAGAACGTCAGTCTATACTTCATCATATGATTAGAGTTTGGTTTCAATTAATGGAAAGTTATGGATACCAAAGTTGGATTAATTACGGAAGTTTATTAGGATGGAAATTTAACGGATTAAATATGCCATGGGATACAGATATTGATATTCAAATGCCGATTCAACAATTGAATCGTTTAGCACAAGAGCTTAACAAGACTTTGATATTGGAAAATCCTCGATTTGGTAATTCGAGGTATTGGTTAGAAGTTAGTCCAACTTTTATTCGACAAGGGAATAGTAAAAACCATATTGATGCAAGGTTTATTGATATTAGTACTGGGTTATACATTGATATCAGTGCTTTGTCCTATGATCATGATATCAACCCTCCATTTGAAACTACTGAAGAGTCTTTCCCAGTTCATTGTAAAAATTGGAATTGGCAAGATTTGAATGAACTTGGTCCTATTCAACATGCATTTTTTGAAGGGGGTTCAGTTTATTTGCCCAATAATATATCCAGTATATTATCACATAAATATGGTGATGAAGCTTTAAATCAGTTTGCATTTCATAATCATTTTTTCCTAAAGGATTTTTCCATGTGGATAAATTTGGAACATTGTCCTCGACCACAAGAAGTTTCTAATAATTTTTGCAATTCTAAAATTATTCAAGATGAATTCAATATAATCAAAGAATGTACTGCAAGACATAAATATTTACAAAAAAATAACAATGATCCCAAAACAGTTGAAATGTTGCCGGATTTACCTATTTTCAGAAAAGATGCTTGGGATTTCTATTATGATATTAACAATAATTTGGTCTATAATGATAGATGGTATGTACGAATAGAAAATGTATAGTCATGTTACTTTATTTAGTTTTGCTATTAGTTTTTATTAATATTTAATGTACACGATGTTATGATCACCGCAGTTTTTGTTGTTTCTAACAGAATTTGTCACGTGGATAAGATCACGGAAATATCTGCGAGACAAAACAAAAGAAAATTTACCATCCCTGGGGTTGACAATTATACTGATTTTGCCATCATCATTACTCAATCAATCAATCAATCAATTAATAAACTAAGGAAACAATGACAGTAGACGAACACGATCTTAATGATTCATCATTCACAGGATTAATGCAAACATTAAATTTAGATCCAATTGAATTTAAAAGAATATAAAAATATAAATTCAAGATTAACATTTCAAGAACTTGAAATAATTAAACAAGATATTGAAAAACAATTAAATATATTATTTGATTTATTAAATCATAAATATAATTGTGATATGAATACTTCATTAATTACATCTGATGGATATCCTAGAAATGATATTGATGTTGTTAGTATTCGATTAATTCGTGTAAGAATAATTAGATTAAAAAATGATTATAAATTAATACTTGAATTAATTGATGATAAAATGAGTCAAGAATTTGCTCAACGACAAATTGATAATCCAATTGGACAAGATGTAGAAGAAGAGATGAATGATAGTCAGAGTAGGAGAACCATAGAGTATACTATTCCATTTGCTAGGGTTGCTGAAGTTGTTAATGGAGGTCCTGCTTTTAAAGCAGGATTAAAAGAAAATGATGAAATTTTATTATTTGATCATGATATACATGCTTCAAATAATAATAGGTTAAGAAATTTAGTAACTAGAGTTAAAATTGGTAAAACTATACCTGTTGAAATTAAAAGAAATCAAAATGAAAAAGTATCATTGAATTTAATACCATCTGATGATTGGGATGGTCAAGGTTTATTAGGTTGTAGATTATTACCTATTTAGTTATTCCTTTCCTATCATATCATTTCAAATTTAATAATAATCTTAATGTATATATTTAATTAGTCAGTATTTTTTTTCTAACCACCATGTAAAGTACTTGTAAATGTAAAAACATCACCATTTTCAATAACATAATCTTCCATACCTTCTAATTCCCAATCAGTATCATTAATTAAAACTAAAATACCCGGTCTAACAGTATTATCTTCAATGAAAACAGGTATATCTTTAGGATCTTTAATTATATTTTTAGTAATATATTCAATTAATTCTTTAACAGTTACTTCTCCTTCTTCATATGGTAATATACATTTATGTTCTCTTTTGGACTCAGATATTATATCTAACCCTCCTAAGAATTCTACTTTTACTTTGATTGCCATTATGAGTCGTTGTTGTTGTGATGGTATTGATTAATGATGAGTTGCTGTTTTTCAGACCAGAGGTTTTTTTTTTTTCCGTGATGATGGTTTTACTGCGAAGGATAATGGACTTGATTAGAATGACATATTAGGACATTGATGAATAGATTTGACACAGTGTGAGTTGGTTCAAATGATCGTGTGATTTATGTTCTACAGACCTCTTGTTGACTGAGCTGACTTGAATAAACTTGGGTATGGTTTATCATCATACTGTGTTGCTGCGGCCGAGTTTACGGGTATTAATGACAAAATTACACGTCAATTCTCAAAACCCAGACACGCAAAGGGAGAAACACACACAGAGAGAGAGAGAGAGAGAGAGAGAGAGGAAAAGAAAAAAACTTGAACAAACGAACGAAAAATTTCATGCCACCGAATAACAAAAAACATATTCATTCATTATCAACAACAAGGACAATAACAACTACCAATCAAGATGTTTAAACAATTTTACATCTTTCTAACATGTTTATTATTAACAATTGTTAATGCTAAATCTTTTTTGGATTCTGAAAATGTTTTAGTTTTATATGATTCTGAATTGATTCATTTGAACGATTCTACATCCTTGAGTAAACCAATTGATGAATTTATGAATTATTTAAATGATAAATTTACAGTTACTATTTCAACTTATAATAATAATGAAGATGAACAAGGAGAAGAAATTGAATTATTTTATCAAGATTTTCCAAAATTTCAACATATTGTATTTTTCCCATCAAGTAAAAAAGCAATTAAACTTAAAGAAGTTTTAAATCAACATAATTTATTAAGATTTCTTAATGAAGATGGTAATATTTTAGTTGTTGGTGGATCAATTGGTGTTTTACCTGATGGAATTAGAGGATTTTTAAATGAAGTTGGTATTTATCCATCACCTAAAAATTATAAATATTTTGATCATTTTAATTCAAATAAAAATGGAAATGTTGAATTAATTAAAGAAAATATCATCAATTCTAGATTAATTTCCAATGAAGATTTATTAATTGGTAAAGAATATGACGGTAATGCTGCTTTAATTTCAAATAATGAATATGTTTTCCCAATTGTTGGATCTTCATCCACTGGTTATACTAATAAAATTGGTGAATCATCAATGGATGGTGAAACTACTTGGACTTTTGGTGAACAAGGTTATTTATCAGTTGGATTCCAAGCATTAAATAATGCTAGATTAGTTTGGTTGGGCTCTTCTTCATTATTGAATGTTCCAGATTTATATAAATGGTGTTTCCAAAAACAAGGTAAATTAAAATTACAATTTGTACAACATGTTAAAGAAATTGAACCAACTAAACCAAATCCTCAATTGTATAGAATTAAGGATCAAGCTATTTATACTATTGGAGTTTCTGAATTGGTTGATGATAAATGGGTTCCATTTAAAGTTGAAAATGATGATGATCAATTGCAATTATCTTTTAAAATGTTGGATCCTTATCAAAGATTGAATTTAAGACCATTGGGTGAAGTTAGTTCCAATGAATCTGATTCTACTCAATTAGATACTTATGCATATTATGCCAATTTTACTATTCCTGACCATCATGGTATGTTTACATTTGAATTGGATTATAAAAGAGTTGGATTATCTTATTTATCTGATAAACGAGTTGTTACTGTTAGACATTTAGCTAATGATGAGTTCAAAAGGTCTTGGGATATAACCAATTCTTGGTTATATATTGCAAGTACTACTTTAGTTATCATTGCTTGGTTGATGTTTGTTGTTTCCTATATTTATGTTGGTAAACCAAATCTTACAAAGAAAGATCAATAATCGGAAGACAAAAAGAAAAAAAAATATATCAAATAAATATAATGTATATTATTAGTAGTATATATTGAATAACTCCTTTTTATAGAATATACCTATATTTCAATTGTTAGTTAATTGAACAAATTTTTTTGTAGAAATCTAGTGTTGATTTGATTTTGAATTTATTAAGATCAGATATGTTTTTCTACTATCTTAATTAAACAACTGTCTTCAATGTTATTAAAACTCAGTTGTCCCTATCTAGTTATTCATCATAAAAATAAATAAATCCAAAAAAATCAAATGAATAGTCTTTGATTAACATACTTGTTTGTTAGTTTATTTGTTGTTGTTTGTATAAAAAAGAAGAAGAACAAAAATGAAAAGTGAAAAGTTTTTTTTTTCTTTCATGGTGGATTCTTGGTATTTATACACGATAATTGGTGATGAGGTAATCGATTACATAAGCACATAGAAAAACCAAAATTGAATGAAAACCCTCAAACAAACAGACAACAGACAACAAGGCAAAAAAAAAATTGTTGAAGAGAGAGAGAGAGAGAGAAAAAAAAAAGAAGAAAACCTCGAATATGAAAATAATAGAACAATTACGAAATATAGATAAGATCCTCCCACCTAGTACATAAACACCACCAATACTGTTAGATATCACACTCTCATAATTCATATTACTACTATTACCACTTAATTACTACTATCACATGTTTCATCTTGTATCATCATTGTATACCCAATATACCAAACGAGAACAATACAATATTCTAATCTTGGGGTTAGATAATGCTGGTAAAACAACATTTTTAGAACATCTAAAACTATTATATCCTTCATCAACAGAAACATCCAATAATGGTAATTCGAATTCTAAATCAAGTACAAAAGAACAGGATGGGAAATCAACATCAGATATATTAAAATCAAAAAGAATATTACCAACAGTAGGACAAAATACAATTACTATTAAATTTCAATCAAAAGATTCAGATTCACCAATGTCAAATCAATTTAAAAATATAAATTTAAAATTTTGGGATTTAGGAGGTCAAAAATCATTAAGAAGTATGTGGTCAAGATATTTTAAACAATGCCATGGAATAATTTTCATTATTGATTCAACAGATACTGATAGATTTCAAGAATGTTATGAAACTTTGATTGATATTGCAAATGATGATATTTGGATGCAAATAGATGATGAAAATGATTCTACTAATACAGGAGCTAATAATAATGTTGATGGAACAGTAAATGTACCCATATTAATGTTGGCTAATAAACAAGATTTACCACAAGCTGTGGATTTAGTATCACTTAAAACAGGGGTGTTTATAAGATTAGTAAGTGAATTAGAAGCTACGGATTCAAAATTATTACCGGTTTCTGTATTGGAAAATCAGGGGTTAAAAGAAAGTTTAGAATGGTTAGTGACGAGATTAATCTATAATAAACGAAATAAAAAACCTGAATATAAATAGAAATTGTGTATATGTGTATATATATACTTCAAGCATAATAGATCTTGCATTGACTATTTTTAAGTTACAACTGGTGATCTTCTGATGATATGGATAACTAACGTCATCCGCCTACATTGGATATCATGGAAAGAACGGTAATTTGTTCCATTTGATTCTAGAAAATAAAGTATATGTTAAACGGATAACTAGATCCGAGATGTTTAATTCGGATTGCGCTAAATATACAGTTTTTCCAAACGAAATCAAGTTGAATAAAACACCCACAAACTTGGTTGATTCGTGGATTATAAAAGTAGATTGGAATTACAATTGACTCATGTATGTATGTGTGTGTGCACCTGGGGGGGTGTTGGTATCACATTTTTTGAAGGCAATCAATTTGACATAATTGGAATTTAGCATTTGATGCTGTTTCTTGTCTCTTGTTAACTGCATTCGAATTTCATCAATAATTTACAACACAGTAGGATTGCTTGCTATTTCGGATTGATTGCATTATAAGAAAATTAACTTATCCATGGGGTAGGAGGACTACGCAATGGAAATTAAATTACACATATTGCAAGATTGGACTAATGATATAATTCACTTGCTCTTTCTCATTGTGCATATCAACAATTGGTTTCCCATCTATTCCGTTTATTACAAAATATAAGTGACTCGTAACTATAGATAACCCAAAAAAAAAAATAAAAAATCAACCATGTAATACGAGACAAAACCCCCTAAAAGGTTTCACACCCGTGACTCGAATATCGGTTAATTCGTTTTGACGTCTTACATGTAGAGAATGTACGATCTTATTGCAATCGAAAGTTCGGCAACAGGTCAATTGCTATCAATTGCTATCAATTGAAATGTGAATTGATTACAACTTATGGTTGCCATTCTTTAATTGTATATACTTGGTTGTCAAAAAATTCAAATCCCAAATGACTGTCCAGTAATAAGAACAATAGAACAATAAAAAAAAAACCCCCTTTAATTTACCCATCGTGCACTACCCAGTACTACAATAGAAAAGGGGAGTAGTTGTCAGAGAAAAATTCATTACGTGTGGTTACAGAAACGCACCACAAAATTAATTGTACACAGTAACAAAAAATAGCAATCTAGTGAATGTGGGTGAAAATTCCAGATGAATAAATCATAGTGATCATTCATTTATGAAATATGACAAAGAAGTGCTCAATTCATGTTATAAATTAAGCCACAATTGAACTCGTTTGCTTCGTGAGATTATAGACTCACCTATAGTATAAATACCCTTTCAATCGTCTCATCTCAAGTTTATTTCTATAACTTGTTCTTGGTATAAGTTTAACCTTTTCTTTTATATATAAATATTTATAATTACAATCCAACCAATACAAGTTAAACCCCTTTTTTAACTTTATCTTTTGATTATCACAACTGATACGAACAACACACGTAAAGGACGACGAACAATTCTTAAACTCCTCCTTTCCCACAACCTGTTTATACGATTTATTACTATATCTGATTCGTCGTTTCACTGAAAAAAAGTTTCAATCAGGTTATAAATAATTGTGTATTCATATATCATTGTCATCCCTTTTGGCTGAAAATTTCATATTTTTGTTTTTTCTTTCTGCCAATTCCATACCATACCACCCACCCCCGTCTTTTTTTTTTTTTTTACTGTTTGTACAGAAGGGTGGCTGCCGATCAACTTTGCAATTTAAAACAACAATTTCACCAACTCCCTGAAATTTCATTCCAAATTTTTTTTTTATTTTTTTTTGTACCATAGTGAATTTGTTGCCATTTTATTTTTTTATATTAATTGTTTCATTTACAACATCAATTGATACTTGAAAACTACTTTTTATCCAACCTATCCTACCCTCCTCCCCATTTCTGTGTGTGCGCGTATAGAATACTTGCATACATTTTTCAATTGTTGTATTATTAAACCCCAATCATGAGTTCTTCTGATGGAAAATTCTTCACTAAAGTGAAGAATGCATTCAAATCTGATAAAAGAGATTCCACATCTCAAGCATCCCCAAAGAAAACACAAAAACCATCCACTCATACTACCTCAAAAGACCATGAAGATATAGTCGATGAAGCTTACAATGAAGGTCGTAAATTTTTCCATCGTAAACAGAAATCCGGTGCTAGTACTATCAGTGACTCAAAATCAAAATCTTCAACAACTGGTACTACAACTACAGATGCTCAACACCATAAAGAAATTCTCAAAGAAGCTTATGAAGAAGGTCATAAATTATTTCATTTCCACGCTAAACATGGTAAAACACCCCATACACCAACTCAGACCCATGATGCAAAATTCGCTACTGGTGTTGGTGCAGCCGCGGTTGGTGCTGGCGTAGGTGCTGCTGAAGCTGAAGCTGATGCTACAACTACTCCATCCAGCAGTAGAAATGTTACTTCTCCTACTTCTGGTACAGATAAAGAGATCTTGGCTGAATCTTCTGTCGGCCGTGTTGTAACTTCTCCACCAAGACGTTCCAGAGAACCACTTGATCATACAATCACTGGTGATTTTGCTAACTCCAAGCAACCAACAGACCCAACAGTCATTACAGGTGGCAAAGTAGATAACGAACATCAACCAGGAGTAGATGATGATGGCGAACAAAACTACACAGAAGGTGCCAAGACCATTGAAGGTGAAGGTACATTCTTTGATCCTAAAGATACTCAAGGTGGACTTCTTTCTGTTAGTACTGCCACTACTGCTGCTGCTGTCGGAGCTGGAGCTGGTGCTGGTGTTGCTGCTGCTACAACAAGAAGCACTTCTGATGAATCAAAATACAATGAAAGAACTAAAGCTGAGTACAATGATCTTTCAAATTTAAAGACAGAACCAAGCGCTTATCACAATGATAATCAAGGTTCCGGTATTGCTCTTGAAGATGATTTTGATTTCCAAGGCATTAAAGAAGAAGCCTACCAAGAAGGTAATAAACAAGGTAGAGTTGAGTATCAATCTTCTGCCATGGAAGAACACTCTACTGGTGAAAAAACTGGAGGTAGAGGAACTGCTATTGTTGGTGGATCTTCCAAAGTTGATCCTGCTAAACAAAGAGAAATCCATGAGGAAAACAAGTCTGCTTATAATCCAGATGGTGTTACTGGTATTCTTGAACAAAATCATCATCCTCAAGGTACTTCAACTAAATCAAACAGAGATGTTACTAGCTCAACTGGTGGTTCTGTGCCATCATCTCATGATCAATCCAAGGATTCAACCACTGGTACATCCCAGTACCAGAACAAAGATTCTGACAACTCTGGTGTGTCTTCAAAGGGTGGTGATGCTTCGAATGTAGCCTCTGGTGCTAAGACTACTTCAGCCACAGGTGCTGCTGCCGTTGCTGGCTCCAGTGCCCTTGCTGCTGGTATTATTGCCGCAGCAGGTTCCGGTCCTGATGCTGCCACTGGTACCACTTCTGAGTCAGGTGTTGGTGCTACTCTGGTTGGTAATACACAAGCCAATTTAGAAGATGACAAGAAAATTTCTGATCTTGATAGAGAACTCAAACAAACTGAAGCAAAAATTGACAATTTGAAACAAAAACCAAGTAATGCTTCAAGTTACGCTGTTCATAATGAACCAATTCAAGCTCCAAAACTTCAAGATGTTGGTGATGAAGATGACATAGTTGTTTCTACACCAGAAACCAGCTCCAAGACTAATACTACTGGCACTAGTGCTGGTGTTGCCGCAGGGGCTACCGGGGCATTGGGAGCTGCCGCTGCTTACTTGGGTTTGAAAAGAGGATCTTCTGCTACCAAAGAACTGGAACCAGTGTCTTCATATGGTGCCTCTAATACTGTCCCGGATTCTGCTTACACTGTTGGTAAAGAACAATCTGTTCAAGATTCTGCTTTTGTTGAAGGACAAGCTGCTGTTGTCAATGATGAAGCTTACGCAGCTGGCTACAAACAAGGTAAGGACCTTTATCAAGGTATTGACAAGAATTCCACCCAACATCGCGATGCTTTGCTCGGTGCTAATACTACTTCAGCCAACGAAGGAACTAAAACTTTAGATCCAAGTGCTGGTGGAAGTGCCTCCCAAACAGGTGGTCTTTTCCAATCTACCAAAGATGCGGCTATTGGTGCCACTGTCGCTGCTGCTGGAGCTTTAGGTTTAGGTGGTGCCGCTGCTGCCACTTCAGGAATATCTTCTAGTGACAAAAACAAAGACACATTGGCTGATGCTTATACTTCAGGAAGATCCAAAGGTGAGACCAACTTTAAGCCTACTGGTGGATATGCTAGTTATGAAGATGATATTACCAAAGAAGCTTACCAAGCTGGTAAAGATAAGGCACTTTCTGAACATAATGCTACTTCTCGTGCTGGTACTGATACTTCTTCAAACACTGGTTATTTGGCTGCTGCAGGTGCTACTCTTGCTGGGGCAGTTGGTGCAGTTGGTGCTACTCTTGCTGGTGGCAAATCGTCAAAAGAACAAGATGTTGAGGATTCTTTAATTGAAGATGCTGAGAAAGTTGATCCAGCGATCGCCAAACTACCATCCCATAGAGTTAACAAAGGCGAATTGGCCAAGGAAGAAACTCTTGGTAAAGATGCTTCTGTTTTTGAAAAAGAACTTGTCAATTCAAACGAGAGAAATCAATGGGAAAGAGAAACTGATGATTATAACAAGAAGCATGGTTTTACTAATCCAAAGGAAAGTTTACTTCAAGAAGCTGAAGATGTCGATCCTAGTATCAACAAGTTGCCATCTCATAAAACCAACAAGGATCAATTGAAGAAAGAAACATCATTGAGTAAAACTGCAACATTACCTGAAAAGGAAGTTGTTTACGATAATGAAGAGAGAATTTGGGAAAAAGAAACTGAAGATTACAACAAATCTCATGGATTCACCAATCCTAAAGAATCTTTGCTTCAAGAAGCTGAAGACGCTGACCTGGCTATTGGAAGATTACCGGCTCATAGAACCAATGAGAAACTGTTGAAGAAAGAAGAAACTCTTGCTCCAAATGCTGATTTTGATGAACGTGAATTGGTTGCTGAAAATGAAGTTAGAGAATGGGAAAGAGAAACCGATGATTATAACAAGAAGCATGGTTTTTCTAACCCTAAGGAGTCGTTACTTCAAGAAGCTGAAGATGTTGACCCTGCAATTAACAAATTTCCTTCTCATAAAACTAACCTGAAGGAATTGGACAATGAAACTACTTTGAGTAAACAGGCTACTTTACCTCAAAGGGAAGTCGTCTATAGCAATGAAGAGAAAATCTGGGATAGGGAAACTGAAGAATATAATAAATCTCATGGTTTCACTAATCCTAAGGAATCTTTACTTCAAGAAGCTGAAGATGCAGACTCGGCAATTAATAAGCTTCCAGCTCATAAAACTAACAAAAATGAATTAAAGAAAGAAGAATCATTAGGTGATAATGCCACTTTTACCCAACGTGACGTTGTTGAAAACAATGAATTGAATGAATGGGAACTTGAGACTGAAGATTATAATGTTCAACACGGTTTTGCTAATCCAAAAGAGTCTTTACTTCAAGAAGCAGAAGATGCTGATCCAAGAATCAACAAATTACCTGCTTATGGAAGTTCTGGTGCTGTTCCAACAGCTTCTAAGGATGCATCTACAGCCAACAAACCAGTGTATGGTTCAACTAGTGCAAGCATTGCTTCTCCAACACATACCACTAACAAATCTGCAGGTACTACTACTGCTGCTCCAGATGCCAACAAAGATTCGTCATCTTCCAAAGGTTATTTGGCAGCTGCTGGAGCTGCTATTGGTGGTGCAGTTGGTTATGCATTTGGTAGTAAGAATTCTAAAGAGCAAGATGTTGACGATTCATTAGTTCAAGATGCTGAGAAAAAAGATTCAACAATTGCATCATTGCCAGCCCACAAAGTCAATGAGAAGGAATTGAAAGCCGAAACTACTCTTGGTCCTAATGCCACTTTGGAAGAAAAGGAGCTTGTTAATGCAAACAATAGAAAACTTTGGGAGCATGAAACTGATGAATACAATAAATCTCATGGTTTCGAACCACCAAAAGAAAGTTTGCTTCAAGAAGCAGAAGACAGTGATACTAGAATTGCAACATTACCAGCCCATACTAGTTCTGAGACAATCCCACATTCATCAAAGAATGTTCCATCTGAAACTGATGCAACTTCAAATTCAAGTTCAAAGGGATACTTAGCTGCCGCAGGAGCTGCACTTGGTGGTGCTGTAGGTGCTGTGGGTTCGACTATTGCAGGAGGTAATAAATCATCTAAAGATCAAGATGTTGATGAATCTTTACTCGAAGATGCAGAAAATGCTGATCCAAAGATTGCCAGTTTGCCACCTCATAAGGTTGACCAAAGAGAATTGGATAGAGAAACTAGCCTTGGTAGAAACGCTACTCCTGCTGAAAGAGAAGCTGTTAAATCTAATGATAGAAAACTCTGGGAGAAAGAGACCGAGGATTATAATAAGAAACATGGTTTTGGAAATCCAACTGAATCTTTGATTCAAGAAGCTGCCGATGTTGATCCAGATATTAAAAAGTTCCCTGCTTACAAGGCTAACAAGAATGAGCTTGAAAGAGAAACCACGCTTGGAGCTGGAGCTACTGTTGATGAAAAGGAAACTGTTTACTCCAACGATAGAAAGCTTTGGGAAAAGGAGACCGAAGAATACAACAAACAACACGGTTTTACTGGCCAACCTGAATCCTTGATTGCTGTTGCCGAGGATGCTGATCCATCGATTGCAAAGTTACCATCTTACAAAACTGACCCAAATAAATTGAATGCCAATGCTACTTCTGTACAAGATGATAATGATGTCCAAAAATTGCCAGATAATTATCCTACCGCGAGGCCAGAAGAAGTAAAGAAGTCACTTGCCGGATCTGCTGCTGGTATAGCTACTTCTAGCACCACCACAGGTGCTGCCACTGATATTTCTGAAGTAGGCTTAACTGAAACCGATTTGTATCAAGAAGGGTATAAAAAGGGTAAACTTGAAGTTACATCGACAGTATATTCTGAAGCTAAATTACCAAACCACCAAAGAACTATATCTGGAGCTTCTTACAATGCCACCAAACCAATTGGTGAATCTGAATTACCAGAACCTAACATTGACAATTCTTATGTTGAAAAACTGAAACGTGATTCAAAATCTTTGCCAGCTGCTACTGCCGTTGCTGCTGCCGCTGCTGGAGCTGGTGTTGCTGTTGCTGCTGCTGAAGCCAAAAAGGGGTTGAGTAGTGCAAAAGATGCTAGATCTTCCTTAGAACCATCTTTCCAGCAAGAAGCTTATAATGAAGGCTATTCCCAAGGTAAGCACCCATATTTAGGTAAACAACAAGAAACTACTGGTATTGATCCAAACTTGAAGCAATCCAGCTATGATACTGGTGTTGCTGCTGGTATTGTTCCAAACTTAAAACAAGCAAGCTACGATACTGGTTATTCCCAAGGAAATAAAGGACTTGGCTCCACTGATCCAAACTTGAAGCAATCCAGCTATGATGCTGGTGTTGCTGCTGGTATCGCACCAAATTTGAAAGAAGCAAGCTATGATACCGGTTATTCTCAAGGAAATAAAGGACTTGGTTTTACTGATCCAAACTTAAAACAAGCAAGTTATGGTGCTGGTTATTCACAAGTAGCTGATGTTCTTGATGAAAAATTGAAGCAAGACTTGTACGAACATGGGTATGCTAAAGGAAGCACTGAGGCTAAACAAGAGAGAGATGCACATAGAACTGGTGCTGGATCCTACGGTAGCCATGCTGGTTCAAATCATAGAGAAGCTGCTGTGATTGGCTCTCTCGGAGGTCTTGCTGCGGGTGCTGCTGCACTTGGTGCAAGAGGATCTCAAAACCAAACTAAACCAACCCAAGATGAATTTATTGATTCTCGTGGTCATTCAAATGATGTTCGTAACAACTCTGATGAAAACTTGGTTGTTGAAGTTATTGGTATTGAAGACAAAGATGAAGCATTAAGAACTGCTAAAAAGGCATCCAAAAAATTAGATGACAAAGGTGTTGATTTGAGTAGTGGGAAATTAGTTATCAATGCAAACACTAAAGAAATCTACAAGGATGATAATTATAGTGCTTCTGGTGCTGGTACAAGTGGCTCAAGTGAGTTGGGTGGTCAGAAAAGTAGAGATGTTTCATCACCATCTACTAGTCATCAAACCCATGAAAGTAATCCATTTACTTCTTCCACTGCTTCCGATGATGGTGGTAAATTAGATACTTATCAACAAACAGAAGCTGCTAAAAAGAGATTAGCTGAAGCTGCCAGAAAGAATGTTAGTTCCGCACAAAAACATACACAGGGATCTTCTGGATTGACTCCAATTGAAGTTGCTGCATTGAGTGCTGGTGTTGGTAGTGGTGTTGCTGCTGCCGAGCACGAAAAAGGTATTGAGAGAAAGGATAGATCATTATCTCAAGAATCTCCAGATTCTAGTCCTGCTCAAAAGCATAAGTACCCAGACTCTACTGACTATTCTGGCCAACCACCAATCAAAAAGCAGGATACCAATGATAGTCCTGACATTACCACTTCATCTGGTACAACTTCATCATCTGCTCCAGTTGCTCTGGCTGCTCCAGTTGCTCCGGCTGCCACTGAGGACGATGAAATTTTTGTCAATGTCAAAGGCATCAAAGATAACACTCTTGCCACTAAGATTGCTAGAACTGCTGTTGCTAGATTACAAAAAACTCACGCAGCAATTGTTGCCAATGTGAAAGAATTGCAAGTTGATGCTAGTAGTGGTATTGTCAGAGATGAAAATGGTAATGAAATTGCTCAGTATCCAGATTTGGCCATTGAAAAGATCAATAGTAACAAGAGAGTTGCTAGTCATGAATCAAAATCACCAATTCAAGGTTCAAAATCTCCATCTCAGCAACATACTAAATCTCCATCTCAAACTCCTAAATCGCCAACCACTAGTCATAATCACGGTGACAATCATCATCATTTCGGTCATGGCTCACCAATGTCACTTCGTGAAAACAAAAAGGAGCCTTCAACTGGATTAGTTAGTGGTGCACTTGCTGGATCGGTTTCTGGTGGATTGGCTGCTGCTGCCGCCGCTGCTGCTATTAGAAAATCACACGACTCTGATAGACCAGAAATCACTGCTGATGCTGCACCATCTGCACCAGCTTCTTCATCTCAATCAGGTGTTTCTTCTACTGATCGATCAGTTGGAGATTCTAGAACCGGATCCAGCAACAAGTCTGTTAAGCCATCTACTTCAGCTGGACATCATGATTCTGCTAAAACTACCTCTAGTGGTATCAGTGGTGCTAATGATACAACCACTGCATCATCAGGAAGATCCACTATTCCAGGTTTCAACTTTGCTGGTATTCCAGGTTTCAATGGTCCTGCTCCTTCTACCAGTGGTCAATCTAAAGATTCCAGTTCATCTGCTGGTGGCTATAGTGAACCAACTACAACTTCAACTGATGTTGGTGCAAGTTCCAATCCAACTGTTTCTTCATCTTCAGGAATCAAATCTACTGGATCTAATGGTTATAATGAATTATCAAAGGCTCCAAAGTATCCAGACCAAAAAGAACCAGTTAGTCCATCATTGAATTTCACTTCCCAACAAGCTAACATTCCTGGATTAGATGATTCTGTAAGATCCGATACTGGTGGTTATGCTTTAGATAGTACTTCACCAAAGAAATTACAAACCAAGTCAAATAATTTTGGTGTCGATACTAGCGCGGAAGAAGCTACTTCATCTGGAGTTAGATCTGCTGAGGTTCCAAAGAGTTTTGTTGCTCCTGAAACATCTGCTATTAAACATGAATCCAGAACTGTTGGTAGTGATCCTACTGTAACTGGAAGTAGTAATTTGAATTCCCAATCCACCAAACCTGTTACAAAATCAGCATCTGCAGAACCAGAAGATGATCCTAATTCATCTTTTTTCTCATTTGCTGAAACTAGTACTTATTCTATGCCAGGTACTTGGACATATTAAGTATAAGTGCTTTCAATAATGTCATTCATTGTTTAAATTTTTTATTTTTATTTTTTTATCTATATATATATATAGTCATAATTAATTGTTTTAGTTATTATTGTTTTATCAAATACACATATCTCATTAAAATTATTCAAATATAAAAATGAATACTACATATAAATCAGAAGATTATATATATTTATACATATCTTGGGAAATCAATTATATAATCTCCTATCTAGTTCTCTAATGACATTAGCCACGGATTGTACTTCAACTTGCATACCTCTAGTTGTTAATTTACCAACCATAGTACTAAAATCCATACTATTGAATTTTTTATGACGTGATAAAGTTTTATAAGCATCAGCGCAAGGTATAAACATACCAGTAGAACCATTTGAATTAGAAGGAGTAGAAGGAGTACTAGATGATGAAGTATTCAAATTATTATTACTTGTAGTAGTAGGTAATAATGGAGGTGGAACAGGACTTTGAGGATTATTTAAAGAATTTATAGGAATTGAAGATTTTGAATTATTTCTAGATAATTGTCTCATTGGAGTAACGGTTTCTGAAGTTATCGAAGTTCTACTAGCAACAGTAGTACAAAATAAAGTTGACATTGGATCCATTTGACATTGTTTACAAGTACCTGGATTACCAGTACATCCTCCGTCATTCGAATTTGAATTTGAATTTGAATTTTCTTTACTTGTTGAACTTATACTTGATCTGTCAGTATTGGTGGTTCCAGTTGGAGTACTTGGATCCGTTGTACCAGCCAATACGTTAGGAACAGCAGAAATGTTTGAAAATTCACGAATTTCAATAGTTGGACCAGGATGCATTACATGTAATGAAGATTTACGGAAATTATGTGATTTATTATTGGTTTGAATAGGTGGTAATGTTTTATGATCGTCTTCATGTTCTACTACTTCTTGAACATCTTGCATCATATCATCCTGATCATTGTTTGATTGTGGTGGATTGTTTAAATAATTGTTTAACTTTGCAGCTTCCTTGGCAGCTTCACGACAAACACATGGGGTATCATCAGAACAGAAACCACAATTATCAACTGGTGAATCTTCATTAAATGAAGACGTGAGTTGATTATTATTATTATTATTATTGTTGTTGTTGTTGTTGCTATTATTGTTAACTGGTACAGGAGATGGGATCGGCGCCTTTTTAAGTCTCTTTAAATCTGGCATTGGTTTTGTCTTTGTACTAAATTGTTTAGTAAAATCAATTTCTTGTTCTTCATCTATAGATTTAACAGTTCGCTTTCTTGATAATGAAACAGCTGCCATTGGTTTAAATGAATTCAATTGATTTTGTAAATCTTTTCCAATAACACTACTCTTCTTGTTGGTATCAATATCTTTCAACCCCACAGATTCACAAAGACAATTATCTTTAAGACAAACTCCACAATCAAAGTTATCACCACCATCATCTTGACTATTTGAAGACATTGCTGATTTGGCTGGAGTTGGATTGTTTGAAATTGGTGTCAAATGAGTCAGTGATGAGTTACGCAATCTACTAGTATTTTGGACACTTCCATTGGTATAGAAATTTGGAGGCAGATCTGCAGATGGTGCTGGAGATATTTGTTGAACTGAATATGAAGAGCTTGCTGGTGACATGGCACTATGAGGACCTGAATGAGGAGATGGATGATTACTTCCTGGTCTTGACGAACTAAATGAATAAGACATTTTAATACCTGGTTGTTGTTGACAGGGTGATGGTCTGTTTGATCCAGAAACTTGTTGAGCTTGCTGTTGTTGTTGTTGTTGAATTTGAGCTCTCATAGTTGATTGTTTTAATTGATTTAACTCCTGTTTCAATTGTTCTAAATTTTTAACCAAAAATTGATTCTCCACCTTTAATTTATTAATAGTTCCGACTAAAGCCATTTCTTTAATATCTCTTTCTTTTTCAACTTCCAAAAGTCTTTGTTCTAATTCTTGTACTCTAGTAGCTCTTCTTTCTCTAAAAGCTCTTTGAGCTGCTCTATTCTGAGCTTTTCTCTTTGATGCAGGAGTATCAACACTTGGTTTTCTTCCTGGTTTTGGTCTTGGTGGAAGTACCCAATCTTTAGAAGTTTGTATAGTTGTCACTTGTTTTGGTACAAGATTGTTATTACTATTATTGTTGTTAGTTGCTACCACCAGTGGTGATTTAGCACTCATAGAAATATTGGGACTGGCCATTGTTCTTGGGGTTGATCCAGAAGATGATGAAGAAGGTGGTGATCCTGCAATAGCAATAGGAGATGGTGCTTGTCTAGGGACGATATTTGGACCTTTTGGTGGCATTTTCAATAAAAAAACAAGTGATATTGATGATTAATAATTTCGGATTCGCCTGCGTTGGAATTGGTTCTTTTTTTTTTTCTGCTGTGAGAAGAAACTGAAATTGGGTGTGATTTTACTCTGTGAGATAGGGGAAGATGGTGGTTGTAGAAATGAGTAGATGAAATTAAAAATAACTTTGGTTAAACCAGTTGGTGATAATCAAATTAATTCCAAAAATAAAAGAGTAATATGAAAATTCAAAAAAGAATGAAGATGAAGATTTTTCCTTTTTTTTTTAATGAAATGTGATTTTTCTTTCTTTCCTTCTTATTAGTCAATAGTAATAAAAAAAGGAGAAAAAGAAATTTCTCGGCTTTCTTACCAACTGATGAATTAGATAAAAAAAACTTACAGTACACAAAACCAAAAGTCAATATTGTTTGCTTAGTTTCACAAGTAAATTCCCGTTGATGATTGGCTGAAAATCAGCAAAAACAATTCATGAAATTCTCCTCTAATGTAACCATAACCACGTCCTCCTTTTCCTCTTCTTTCTTCTCCTCAAATTCAGTTGAAATAATATATATGAAAAAGAAAAAAAGAAACGCTACAGTTTTACCTATCAACCTACAAGGAACATATAATACACTGACCATCTTTCTACAACGGCATCCGAATTGCCCAATCATTGAAAGTCCTATAATAAACCTGTCCTGACCATTTCCTCCACCTCTCCCCCCCCCCAATATTTAATGGAACTTCCGTTATTCCTATTAATATTTTCAGATCTAATCTGTTTAGTTTAAAGAAAAATTTCGCCTTCTGGTATTTGCTATTTCTTTCCATTCAGCCTCATTACTTAGTTGTACATTTCTACAATTATTACTCCTAATTTTCTTGATTGTGTAAAGATATTCCGATTTTCGGCCCTGGCGTGTGCGGAACAAAACATAAAATTTTGTACTGTCAGGTGGAATTGTGCTGTTGGGTTGATTCCATTATTCTTTTATTCCTTCATTGTGCCAGTAATTGTATTGTACATGTACATATCTCTTCTATCGTTCCCCTCCCCCCTTCCCCTTCTTTATATCTCACAAACGTATCCGATTGTGACTTTTTATTGGGGCCAGATTTTAAATTATCCCAATTAGGATGTCTACAACCAAAAAAAAAAAAAAAAATAGTAAACTGCATAAAGGTTGCAAAAGCTAAGTTTCTATACGACCGTGATAATTTACATTCTTCTTTTCTTTCTTTTAACGATTAGTTGGTTATATGATTATATACATATATATATATATACAAGTGCCTTGTTACAAATTTTATTTGATTTTTTTTTTTTTTCGAATAATCATCAATCTCACGTGCTAGATTCACTAATTAAAACAGATCTTGATTTTGACCTTCTTTTTGTTTTTGAGCTTCTTCTAATGCTCTTTGTTGTTGAATTTTGGCAATTTCTTCAGGGTTTGGTGCACCTTCGGTGATCAATTTGTTCAAAGTAACTTTACCAAATTCTTCCTTCATTTTTTGTTCTTCTTCCATGAATTTATGAGCATTTTCTTGCAAGTATTTTTGGAAATGTTCATATTGCATTTGTCCATGTTCTCTAATGATGTCCAATGGCATCTTTGGTTCAGAAGTTGGCATACCCATCAATTTAGCAAGGAAGTTACCAGCATTTGGTTGTCCACCACGTCCGTGATCTTTCTTCCATTGTTCTCTTAATCTAGCTTCACGAACTTCAAATTCACTAACAATGTTGGATTTATCTTGGAAAGAATTCAAAATTGGTCTAACATCTTTAACTGGTTGAGTGGCCAAGTATTCCAAAAATGGAATTAATCTAACCAAGTAATCATCCGGTTGACCTTCCCATTTCTTAACAATAATAGAGTTTTCTGGTTGTAATGAAGCAGAATCTTCATCAACATCAATCATAACAGTTTTACCCAAATCACGGTTCAACAAGGACAAATCTTTAATCAATTTACCATCTTTGTAACGACAAGCTTCTCTAAACAAGGCATAGGAAATATAAGCATGGTATGGATCCAATTTGTTGACGGTCTTATCGGAGTAAATTTGCAGGTTACTTGAAAAAACAACAATTTCATAATATTGAGACAAATAACCCAAGAAATAATCCAATCCTGGTCTCTTACCAGTTCTCCAACCATGTTGAGTATCCCAGTTGGAATGAATCAACAAATCATCTAAAGTTAAAACCAAAGTTAATGGACGACGGTATTGTTCTGGAGGTGGAGGTGGCAACAAGTTTTCAAAGGCTGGTTCTGAAAAGAATGTAAATAAAGAAGCCAATCTTTTACTCATTCTATCATACATCAATTTTGGAGTATAACCATTTTCAATGTTTTTACCATCCATGTCTTCTTGTTCCTTTTCAGAATCCCAATCTCTACTCATGTATGCAAGTCCACCCAATCCAAGGGCAAAAGTACTCAAATAAAAGAAGTTGGCATATTTTTCACGTTGTAAATCTTTAGAAGTTTGAGCTCTCTTTCTTTTACGTTCAGATCTTTTATCAGAAGTTGCAGCATCTTCACCTTCAGCACTGCTGGATTTTTCTTTAGGATCAACATCTTCAAAACCTGCTCTAGCCAACATTTCATCGTTCAATATAGATTTTGTAGCTTCTTCTTGTTGTTTCTTGTCGGTGGCATTATTATTGTCTTTAGTAGAATAAAATTTGACAGATTGTCTATAAAGTGATGGCAAAGCAACACGAGTAGTAGATGAAGCACGAACAGTGCTTGATGCAATAGATCTTAGTAAATATCTAGATTGTGTTCTTAACATTATGTAATAATGAATGGTCTAAGATCAACTTTGGTCTTGTTAATAATCCCTTCTTTTTTTTGAGTCAATGAAAAATTCATGTAAGAAAATTTTTCTTTTTTTTTGCTTTACCACCGCAAATTTTGTTTCAACTGGAGGCACTACTGCCCTTTAATATTTTTTTTTTTATTATTTTTTTGCGTCATACACTAACTTTATCCATCCACCAACAGAGAGATGGCAATACTTTAATACAGAGCCAACCATGAATCGACTCATAGCTACAAGATCTGTGTTCAGATACAATAGAATATTATCCCCTATATTGCACCTGGCTCCATATCGTACTTTAAAATTACCAAAATTTCTCCAAGTTCTTCCTAATGCAGTGGATCGAGCCAATGAAATAGATCGTCAGTATAAACAAACAACTAATCATCCTACAGATATAAAAATTCAAGAAATTATTAAACAAGTTGAAGGACAACCTGATTTATTATATCAATTGGGTTTTTTCTTTTATAAATGTAAAAAATTGGGAATTACCCATGATAATGTCGAATATAGAAAAAAAGGTATCTTGTATTGGGTAATGTTTTTAAATAATTTAATGCCTTTAAATGGAGCTTTTTGGAGTACCATGCAAATGTTGGGTAAATCTCAACATAACCATAGATTAAATCCATTTAAAGTTAATGATATTGGATTATTGGATCCCAAGAATTTCCCTAAAGAGTTTTACAACCAATTGTTGACTGGGAGATATAGAGGGGTTGATTTTAGAGATAGAATTGTATTTTCGTTGACAACACCGAAATGGGAAGATCCAGAAGTTAAATAGAAAATATTAGGAATATTTTTGCATGTATATATAGAAATACACAGTTATTAAATTAGCAAACTATAAAACAATACAAAAAAAAAAGATAACACCTGGAAAAGGGAAAACAAAATACATGAATAATATATATACACACACTAAACACTTTGAACTTAAGGTTTTGGAATTTTCAAGGATTTGGAGATTTCAGCACAACCTTGTAAGAAGAATCCAATGGTGATGATATGGAATTCAAAAGCAGTGTCTTTCAAAATAGTACCGAAAGGCAAATTTTCATGAATCCAATCTTTAGAAACAAATAAAGCCATAGTAGCAACCCAAAACAAATTAGATGGAATTGGTAAACCTTCGAAATAATGAGCTTTACCAGTTTTATCTTTTGGAATATTATTAACTGAAATGTTGAATCTTGCTAATCTAGTCAAACCACACAAGACCCAGAATGCTAATAATAATACATCAACAGTAGTTTGAAAACCAATTGAAAAAGCAATAGTAGCTGGAGAAACACCAAATGAAACCAAGTCAGCTAATGAATCTAATTCTTGACCCATTAATGAAGATTTATTTCTTAATCTTGCAACTCTACCATCAAAAAAGTCAAAAAACAATCCTAATAATATAAAAAAATGAGCTCTTTGAACGTAATGAGTTTGACCAGTTAATGTATATCTTAAACAAGAAATAATTGCATAAAACCCACTGAACCCATTTAATAAGGTGATGAAATCGGCCATATGTAAATTTCTAATCAAACTGAAATGTCTTTCATCATCAATGAATTGGATATATTCTTTCTTCTCGGGTTTAGGTAAATCTTCTTTTGAAGATAAGGAGAATAATGAAGAAGATCTTCTCAATGGTGGAGGTGGAGCTTCACCAGCATTGATTTCAACCTCTGCAATTTCCTCGTTATCAGAAGCAATAGCAGAATCTTGATGTTTGGCAAACCCTGTTGCAGAAGATTGATTGGTATATGTATGAGGTAACATTTTGAAAAAGATGTAAAGGGGAACAAGTGAATTATCAATATATAATCAAAACAAAATGCAAGGAGACTATTTGATGAATATGTACTTTATAATATCAGAAAAGTAAGGGCAATTGAATGTTTAAGAATATTTAAGCAATTACTTGACTTTAAATAATCGATGATATTTGATTTGTAGAGAAAAGAGGAACACCTAGAAACAAATAAAAAAAAAACTTTCTGTACTCATTTACACGCACAATGTGAAAAAACGAAAAACGAAAAAAAATCTTCGCATTGTTAATGTGTGCTAAGCTTGCTATGAAATTTAATGACTACGCTTTCAATAATATTTTGTGCTGTTAAATTTTGCTATTAACACATACAGCCCATAGAAATATTAAAATGTTGTGACCTTTGAATTAGAGAGACAACAAGTTTCATATATCATTGTGTTTGCTGGTTTAAGCACAGCCTTATCATATGACATGTCATTTGATTCAAAATCATCCCCCCCTTATCAACGTGTCTTGCTTCATAGAAACCCCCCGTGATCATAACCGTCAAAACATTTATAATTTACATTTCAACTTATACGGTGTTGCAAAAAAAACAGTATAGGAAAAGCTACTTCTAGTGATTTTATTTTTTTTTTAGTTGGAAAGAGATTGGCAATCAATCAACTTGATGCGTGTTGCCAATTTGCTCTCACGTGTTTTACATTGGCATGATAGTGCTGTAATCGATTTGAAGGTAGACCCCCCCCCCTCCCACCTTGTGTAATATCATTATTACAGTGGGTCTAGTCTTGCTCTTATATCCTTAATTGATAACTACTATTTCCCTTTATTTCATCTTCCTTGCATTATACCTTGTCTTCTACGTAGACCAAATTTTACATATCCTAAAACACGGTTGCCAGAACCTAACTGTTGATGTCTGGGTGTGTGTTCGTGTCTAATATACAGGTTGTTTGTTTTTGGATTTAAATTTTTTTAGTTTTTTGTCTCTAAAGATTTTATATTTTTTTTTTTGCTTGTTTGTTGTTCTTAAAAGTTTTTGACAAACCAAACACAATCATATCAAACCCTTCTTATAGTTTGTTACGTTTATTGATTATTTGTTGATTCAATCTATATCTTCAAGATAATTGATTTCATTATGGTTGTTGGTGAGTCAAGAGCAGAATTACTTAACTGGTTAAATAGTACTTTGGATTTGAATTACACGAAGATTGAACAATGTGGATCTGGTGCTGCATTTTGTCAATTAATGGATACCATAGTCGGAGATGTTCCTTTAAACAAAGTTAAATATAATGCAAAGACTGAATATGAATATCGTCATAACTATAAGATCCTACAACATGTTTTTGTTAAAAATAATATAACCAAGACTATTGATGTTGAGAAATTGATACGTTGCAAACTTCAGGATAATTTGGAACTTTTACAATGGATCAAAAGATATGCTACCACAAATAATGTTCCTATGAAAACAACGGTTATAAAACTGTCACCAGCAAGACCTGGTGCTATTGCTACATCATCTGTTGTTGCCCCAAAAGTCAGAGATGGCAGAAGAACAAGTACTCCTGTCGGATCTAGAAAATCGTCAGGTGCTAATGGTGTTGTAAATGGAAGAATTTCAACAACACCAAAAGCTCGCTCAAATATTAATCAAGGTTCGGGTATAAGTCCTGCTTCTAATACTAATAACAACAACAGTAATAATAATAATAATAATAATAATAATACTAATATTAACAACCATAGTAATAATGGCTATAATAGTAATAACCATAATATGTCTACCAGTAATGGGCATCGTTCCCCAAATGGATTTAGAAATGGTAATGCAAATGGAAGTACTAATGGATCCAATAATCATGCACCTGTTATGAATGAAGCGATGTCAAATACTGCACCAGTTACAGGTGGAGTTACCACATCGGTTTTAGCTGAAGAATATGCTATTGATGCTCAACAGATGGAATCGGAAAGAAATTTTTATTTCAATAAATTAAGAGCCATTGAAATTTTGATTCAACATGCAAAGGAAATGGAAGGATTGAGTCCCGATTTGATACAGTTTGCTGCTGAAGTTGAAAAAATCATGTATGAAGAGTATGTAGAAGAGGAAGAAGAGTTTTAGGTGTATCAAGGGTAAATTTAATTGGTATGAGTATTGAAATTATGGGTTTTTTATTTTTATTATTGTTATTGAATATACAAAAAAAAAAAAAATTGTTACGTATGATAATCAGTTATTATGTGTATCACTTGGA
Organism: Candida tropicalis MYA-3404; assembly: GCF_000006335.3. Classification (NCBI taxonomy): domain Eukaryota; kingdom Fungi; phylum Ascomycota; class Pichiomycetes; order Serinales; family Debaryomycetaceae; genus Candida; species Candida tropicalis. The sequence continues at coordinate 963,962 of NW_003020057.1, read as the reverse complement.
TGGATGATGAATATGTAGTGAATTTCTTTGATCATATAACCAGTATTGATAAATTCAATGGATGAGATAGTATTGTTGGAATTCTGACTTATAATTTGGTGGTATTACAAGATGCACAAGAACAGGAAGAACCACATTTACAAGAAGCACCACAACAATTACCAGATTTGCTTGATGAAGAAGAAGAAGATGTAGATTGAGTAGTAGTAGATGAATTTGGACCACACATTATTATAAATTTGATTTAATTAATTGAGTAAAACAAAACACTCTACTTTTGAAATAATAAATTTCAATGGAGGGGGTTCTAATGCTGATTTTATATATCCACAATATCTTAAACCAAATCCCACAAATTTTAATTTTTTTTTTTTTTTCGCCCAGATGATAACGGGATCGAGTTGCCTAATTGGGATTTTATCACTTGCGCACCAACCAATCTGAATCTAAAAAAAAAAATTCTAGCGGGTAGAAATTCCCAAATTGTGTAATGTTAGCGATATTCAATGAATTTCATGCATAATTCAATTGTACTATGACAAGTTTCATTGGTGGATCGAAAAATCAAACAGATTCAAGATTTAGTTAAGTCACGTGATGTATTTATATGATTTCTTTTTTTTAGAACGCGGAATCTAATGCAACCGTTTTTGGTTTTTGAGTATTCTTTTGTTGTTGTTTTTTTTTTTGCATTCAAAATTCAAAGAACGGTTGTTTCTTATTAAATACAAAAGAGACGAAGCAACAAAAGCAGCTTGAAATTGTTGTTGTTCTTGATGATATTGCCTAACAAATTTAGTGTTTGTAGTGATGAGTTCGTAATCAAGTAGTAAGATGTTTTCTTGAATCCCTCCAAGACTCGGGGATATTCAAGAAAGATGGAGACTAAAATCAATTTGGAATTTTCATTTTTCTTGAAGTCTATAGACGGATTTATTAGTGGAGATTTAATTGACATGAAATATTTCGTACTTGTGAATAAGAAAACCATCGGGAACAATTGTGGAGAATCGTCGTCATACTTTATGAATTGTTTATATTTCCATGATGTGTGGTCAACGAAAAGAAATCACGATCGGCTCGAAATCTATAGTTTGAAAACAGGTAAAGCAAATAAATTAATAAATAAAAAAAAGAAAAGTGTTGAAGGAATGTTCCCAAGATTTCTGTCTGATACATCGCTTCTATATTTTCCCCCCTAGAAGTTTATTGTTGGTAAATCAAGAAACGTGGGCTAATGGAGGTGGGTGTTTCCTTTGTTTTAATTTTTTCTTTTTTATTTCGGTTCTTCTCTCTATTTTAACTATCCATGCATGTTGTTCACCAAGCTTGAAAAGAATTGAATTAAACAAGAAAACTTCGTTGATAAAGTTCACGATTCTACCCATAGCCTTCTATCTTGTTTGAACTATACTAGCATCTAACCTATAACCATATGGGAATCATTAGGAAGGATCGGGAATTTGTCATTACATACTACAAAAGAATGAACGGAAAACTTTATGGAAAATCATGACAAACCTAAAACCCAAATTTTTGAACCACAACTGTTCATAAATAGCAAATAACCACGCGCGTTCCAAGAATAATTTTTTTTTTGCATTCTTTTTTTTTTCTCTTTATTTATTGCCAATGATGATTAAGGAGTGGGTAGAATTATCGGACATATTATCACTCAAACCAATCCTTTCATAACCATTTTTTGAGTGGGGGAGGGTGTTCATAATTTTCTGGCAATGTACCACGACAAGAAACACAGCCCAAGCGTGTCTGTTTTCAAACTTTTTTGTATTTTTGCATTAATAATGACAGTAATAATGACAGTGTGTTTATTTTTCATTTTCTTTTTTTTTTTAGTTTGAAACTTTATCCCTGGATGTTTGCAGTTCATATTACATTCTGTCACGTTAGATTTAGATATTTCAACTTTTCCCGAGACGTTTGTTTGGGTGTATGTTGCTTTTGCTGTTGTTTTTTTACTAAGACATTATAAGATTTTGTTTTATTTTTTTGAAGTATAAAAGCCCAATATATTTCCTCTTCTGAAGAATTCAACCTTTTCAAGTGGCTGTTGCTCTTCTTTTTTTTTGATTTTCTCCATTACATAAACTCAATCAATAATCTCTATATTAAAAACAATGGCTGATATTATCAACGGACTTAATGACATTCTTACTGCCGGTCTTGGTGTTGCAAGCACTTTAGAAAATGGTTTTCTTCAACTTACTCTGGGTATTGTTGTTGAATTTCTGTCAGCTACAGATGCTGCTGAAAGTAATTGGAGATTATTAACTGAAATTGGTGAACTGCAATATTCTACAATTACTGCAGGTTTCGCATCTAATATTGATGATGTTGATGCTCAATTAAGTTCAATTGGTGCTAATGCTGATGCCACAGCCACAGATGATGACGACAGTGCCGATTCTACTGAAACCCCATCTACTGATGAAGATGATGAAGAATCTGCAACTGGCGAAGATGAAGATGAATCAGCTACTGCAACTGAAGAAGATGACGATGAATCGGCTACTGCAACTGACGAAGATGCCACTGCCACTGCCAGTGAGGATGACGACGAAGATGCTTCTGCCACTGGAGATGATGACGAAGATGCTTCTGCTACAGGTGATGACGACGAAGATGCTTCAGCTTCTGCCACTGATGAAGATGAAGATGCCTCGTCTACTGGTGATGATGATGATGACGCTTCATCTACTGCTGTTGCTGCTGGTGCTGGTACTGGTTCAAATAGTACTAATGGAACTACTGGTGGTAGTGCTGCTGCTTCTGGTGGTAACTCTTCCAACAGTTCCTCAACATCTGCTACTGGTGCGGCTGTTGGAGCCTATCCACAAGGTAACTGGAAGAACTCCGTTGCCGTTGCTGGATTGATTGGATTTTCTTTCATCTTTTCATTGATTTAGATATTCAAGTAAATTAATCATTTCATTTTATTTTATTTTTTGTTTTACCTATTATATGGGCTCATTTTATATATAGAGCTTTATTTGTTTTCAAGTACTTTACTATTACTAATTCTAATTCTTGATGTTGTTTTTTCTTGCATAGAGAGATTATTGTAGTTATTGGGCTGCCACACACATAATGTAATTTTTGCGGCCGGAAATGTGTTGCAGCTATTTCACGTGTTAAACCCGCATTTCCGAATTTATTTGGGTCCTTTTTTTTAGTTGATCCTAAGGCATGCATGGCTCTTTACGTCACCTTTATATCATCAGAATAAACTAATCCCTATTCGCTTATAGCTGGGAGCTGCTTCTGTTGGTTTGTCTTTTTTTTGTTTCTTTCTTTTATTTTGTATAGGTATTTCTTATTTTAGTGTATTTCCGGTCTAATAAATAAAGTAGTAAAACTATAGCAATAATTCCTATTTAGTTTTTTTTTTATTGTTTGCTTGCTATTTTGTCTTTTTCTTCTCTTCTTCTTCTTCTTCTTCTTCTGCTTCTACATTATCATAAACTACTGTTTCTTTGTCCCCCCCCCCTCCATTCAGATCAGTCCGGTTCGAATTCCCCCGATTCAATTTAGACTGAACAGAGTGAGACAAAATATCCACAGAAATAAAGGCAGGCATTCACAACAAGGTGCATTCTACTACCGAGGGAGAGCGCTAGCCCAACGAAAGATTTTCTGTTTTGTTTTTTTTTTTTTTTTCACCGACAGACAAAAACAAAAAAGCAAAAATCACACCAAGAGTGAGACATCCTGTTCCACACACACACACACTCACAGAGACGACGGAAAAAAAATTAAGGAAAAAGGCTTAAAAGATAATATTATCATGGCACTTGATAAAACTTCAATTAGTTCTATAACTTCATCTGATCCTATGTCCAAACCAGCTAGACTACAAGTAAATCCCGATGATATATCCGATTCAAATAAACCTCAACAAGTAGGATCTCAACAATTCAATATATGGTGGACAAATTGGTCCAAAAATGATAATAATCAAGCAAAGACAAAACTGAAATATAGAGTTAATTTGTCTAATGATGAAGGTTATACGAAAGCAAGTAAAGGATCTCCAATTTGTTTATTTTTCAGTCAAGGATGTTGTTATTTAGGTTCAAAATGTAATTATTTCCATCGTCTACCTAATGATTCAGATGATTTTAAACAAACTCAAGATTGTTTTGGTAGAGATAAAACTGCAAATTATAGAGATGATATGGATGGAGTAGGTTCATTTAATAAAAAAAATTGTACACTATATGTTGGAGGATTTCATATGAGACCAAATATTGAAAATTTATTAAAGAAGAATTTTGAAGAATTTGGTAATATCATTAAAATTCGTGTTTTAAAAAATAAGAATTGTGCATTTATAACTATGGAAAATGAAAATAGAGCTCAATTTGCTAAAGAAGCAATGCAAAAACAATGTTTACAAGAAGGAAGTAAAGAAGTATTATTTGTACGATGGGCAAGTGAAGATAAAAACCCAGAAGTTCAACAGCAAGAAAAGCGAAGAATGGAAGAATTGGCAATGGATACCGTTCGACAATTATTACAAGATCAAGATAATAATAATAGCAATAAAAAACGTAAAATAGATTCTTCGGTAACTAAAGAAGTTGAAATTGAAGTTGTTGAATTGAATAAAGAACAAAAAGAAGTAAATAATGGAGATCATTCGAATAGTAATGTTAGTACTCGGAATTCCACATTGAATGATTATTCTACGTCATCTAAACAAGGAAATGGTATAATACGTAAATCTACATTAAAACAAGTTGCCAAATTTAGAAAACTGTTGATGTTTAAAAGAAATGAACCTCATTTAGAAAGTGTTTTAGGTAACTATTCTAGTGATGAAGATGATGAATGATTAGTCATTTATTTATATTGTGTATATACGATAAAGCGAATTTATCCCCGCCCCCATAATAATATAATTAACGATTTATAATGTCACGAGATGATTTGATATACTTTCAAGATGTAAATTCTTTTCAATTCTCGGAAAATTTACAAACTAAGGGAATGAGGATATCGACGGGATTATTTTTTATTTTTCCGACTTCTCCAAAAAAAAAACCATTCTTGAATTCAATTGCCCCGTATTTTTTTCTTTCTTTCTTTCTTTCTTAACGTCTACCCCTTTTTACAACATTATCAATTTCATATCAAACAATTATGTCAGATATCACACGACCTGTATTATTCCAACCATTAAAAATCAATGATTCAATTGAACTACCCAACAGAATAGGTGTTTCACCAATGTGTATGTATGCAGCATCAACATCAACAAATGAAATTAGTTCATTTCATTTAATTCATTATGGATCATTTGCAATTAGAGGACCAGGAATAATTTTTATTGAAAGTACATCAGTTTCCAAAAATTCAGGATTATCAAATTATGATTTAGGTTTATGGAATGATTATCAAGCTAAAAATTTGAAAAAAATTGTTGATTTTATACATGAACAAAAAAATTCAATTTATTGTTGTATTCAATTAAATCATGGTGGTAGAAAAATAGGTGAAGGTAAAGGATTTGGAATTATTGAAAATAATTTTAAAGATTATTGTGTTGGACCTTCAAATATTCCATTTAGTGAAAATCATAATATTCCAAGAGAATTAAATATAAATGAAATTAAACAAATTATTAAAGATTTTGGTGATTCTGCTGAAAGAGCAATTAAAATTTGTAAATTTGATTCAATTGAAATTCATGCTGGTAATGGATGTTTAATTCATCAATTTTTAAGTAAATTAACTAATCATAGAAATGATGAATATGGTGGAGAATTTGATAATAGAATAAGATTATTATTGGAAATTATTGATGAAATTAAACAAAGAATTGATGATAAAGTTCCAATTTTTATAAAACTTGCCATGTGTGATAATTCTCAAGATGATGATCATCATGAAGAATGTTGGACTCCGAAAGAAGCTGTGAAATTAGCTGATCGATTAATAGATCATGGTGTACTGATGATTGATGTAACTTCAGGTGGGATTGTCAATCATGGGAAATCAAGATATCTTCTCAATGAAGATAAATCCCTTCCTGCTCAAGTACCATTGGCACGTGAACTTAAGAAACATATAGGTGATCGATGTTTAATTGCATGTAGTGGTGGATTAGATAGAGATCTTGATTTGCTTAATGACTTGGTAAATAATGGAGAGTTTGATTTGGCATTATTTGGCAAAGGTTTTTTAAGAGATACTGGTTTAACTTGGACTATTGCTGATAAACTAGGTGTTAAAGTTAGCAAGACAAGTCAATACGAATGTGCATTTTATTAGATATTAGTACATATAAGAGGTTTAATCCTTGAGAGTTTGTGCTTGATAATTATATAACCAATCGGGTACCCTTTTACCACCTTTCTTTAAAAATTTCTTGAGTGGAATAAAGACATCAGAATCTTGTTCAGATATAAATGTAAAACTTTTACCTTTATTTCCTGCTCTACCAGTTCTCCCAATTCTATGAATATATTCATCAAATTTGTTAACCATTTGGAAATTAATCACTAGCGTCACATTAGGAATATCAATCCCTCTAGCAGCAACATCAGTAGCTATTAATATTTCACTTTCATGATTTCTAAATTGATTAATTGCCAATTCTCTGGCTTCTTGTGACTTTGACCCATGTATCACTACGTTATCTAAATGGTTACTGGATAATTCCTGTGATAGTGAGTCACAAACATGTTTGAAATTAGCAAATATAATGATCAATGGATTACGGGTATTTTTCATATGATTTCCAATATATTTCATTAATTTATTAAATTTAGTAGTTTCAGAAGTTGCACTTGGAAGATATTCAAATTGTTGTTCAATATTATCTAATGCTTCACCAGCACCACCGATATAAACATATCCAGGATCTATCAAATAATTTTTGGTGATTTTTTCAATTGGTGGAGAAATAGTAGCGGTAAACATCATTGTTGATCTTTTATCTAAATGAAAGATTCTGCCATCTATAGTTTGTGATAATTGATCACTATTAGGTAATTTACTCATGATTTTATTTAAATCTTTTTCAAATCCCATATCAATCATTCTATCAGCTTCATCCATAATTAAATAATAGCATTTACTTAAATCAATGATTTTTCTATCAATCGAATCAACTAATCTCCCGGGAGTAGCTACTATTATATGAACACCTGATTTATCAATATCATCAATAGTATTCAGATATTGATGTCCACCAATTATAGAAAGTACAACATATCCTAATTTTTTACAAAACTTTTCCGCTTCTTTGGTTATTTGTATAGCTAATTCCCTAGTTGGTGCTAAAATCAATCCCATAGGCATATTTAGAGATTTTTCATATTTGATATAATTTTCATCAATAGATAAAATATAATTAAATAATGGAATTAAAAAGGATAATGTTTTACCACTACCTGTTTCAGCAACACCAACAACATCTCTTTTAATCAATGATAATGGAATACTTGCTCTTTGAATAGATGTAGGTTGATTAAATCCTAATTTATAAATTATTGAAATTAATTTTGAATTAATTGAACTTTCATCCCATGATCGTAGTGGATTTGGAATATTTTTCCCTTTGGTAGTTATATTATAATCTTCTTTAAATATTCTCCAATCTCTATCTGTCATATCTTTTAATTGTTTATCTTTCCAATGAATAGTATCCAGATTTTTCAACAATTGATCATTAGCATCTTCTTCTTCATCATCTTCATCATCATCTGAGATCAATGGAGTAAAACCCGAAGCAGTATCTTCTTCTTCCGCATTCCATTCAAATTGAAATTTTCTAAATGCTTGTTTCTTCTTGTCAGTTGGTTGCTCTTGAATAATTGAATTGTCTTGGGTTGCTTTTCTTGTCATCATAAGTCTTTGATAAGCCGATTTGTTTGATACATTAGATGTTGATGATGACGGTGATGCGTTTTTAATATCCATTCGTTTGTTCACCGGTATAAATACTGCAGTTTTGGAATCGTCATCTTCCAATAGTTCTTCAACGGATCTTGGTCTCTTTGACATTGGTGATTATGGTGGTAAAAGAGGGCTCAATGTAAATTTCCTGTGTTGCTAATTTTTTTCGTTCTCAATAAACACCATTGCGCAGTAACGTTTTTGGAGACCAAATCACAGCAACAATCAATGGTTGTAAAAAAAAATCACAATAAGTACACATGGTTAGATATATTAACATATATATAAATATATAATAGTCCCGTTAATTTCGTTAGAATAAATCATTAAATTGTATCAAAGAAAAGGAATAAAACAACTTTATTAAAAAAAAAAGAAAACTGCCACATGGCTAAACTCTATCTTCATATTTTATTGGAATAGATGCTAAAATAAACAAAAACAAATCAACGATAAAATCACCATTTGATATTTTTGGGAATAATCATCAATTCTTGACAAGGAAATAGATAAGATCATTCAGGTATATATACAAATATATATATAAGGGATGGAAATCTTGGTTGAAAAATCAAAAACATAAAATAATAAAAGAAAAATACAAAATAAATAAAGCAATCTCTATAAGTATCCCAACTGGTCTATAGTCCCCTGGAGACTAATCAAAAAAAAAACGCAAATAAAAACTCTATAACTAAATTCGTACGATTCAACATTAATTTACAGATCTTCTATCTCTTTATTTTATCATTAACTTATTTGGCTCTTGTTGTTGTTTATTATGGAGTGCTGGGAAGGAGGTGGGAAAAAAATCATCTAAATGTCGCCAAATGGATTAAAACTTGGTAAAATTCTGCTTCTATCTGAACTATCAACTGATTTAATAGGGTGGAGATTATTATCTGTCTTTCCGGTATTGAACCCATAAAAGTTACCCTTGATCTCATTCGACAAGTGCTTAATCAAATTCTGCACATTAATCAGATGGAAATAATTTGGTGTTGCCAAATTATCAAATTCGTTAATAGAAAAGTTCAATATCTGATCATTGGTCAACTCATATTCGCTTGGAACTGCATTTTCATCAACTTTACTTGCTTTAGGTTCGACATCCTCATCACCCATGGTGATGTAAAGTTCAGCTTTATCATATGGTAAAACTGCACACAACCAAATTCTTGTCTTGTAAATCTTAAACAATTCTTTAATCAAGCCTCTAAAATCAATACGTTTGAATCCTGCAAAGTAATAGAAAATCAATTTCTTGAAATCACATTGATATTCGACATTAATAAGTGATAAATCAGATTCAAGATTGAGTTCTTTGATTTTATTGTAACATGTAATAAATGCCTTCTTTTCTTCAAGAAATTTACCACTAATTTTATGAACCTCCTTTGGGTTGGCAAAACGAAGAACTTGCTTCGTAGGTAAAGTGATGATAAACTCGTTATCTTCATTCAGATGGGAATTGATAATAGTTGATGCATTCATGGTTGTTGGATGAGTACCACCATGGGTCTTGGTCACTTGTCCCTCGATAATAGTCAAACTCTTCAAATGTTCCAACTTCTTCAAGAAATTAAATAAAATTGCAAAATTCAAATTAACCAATGGTTCGACAATCATAACTAAATCTTTACCACGATCTCCATCAACAATGACCAAATCATTTTTTTGTAAAAATATATTGGAATTATGAGGATATGATAACAAGTCAAATTTCCCATTTTTATTGATGACAAGACAAAGGATTTTATGGTTAAAAGTAAGATTATTCAAATTTTTAATGAAGGTAATTAACTTTACAATAACTGGATTCATCAACAAATTGTTCAATTTTGATAATATATCAGCAGTGATTTTTGGATCTTGAAAGTACTTGATGGTTTTCATATACAAGTTTTTCAAATCTGGAGACGCAATAATGTACTGATCTCTGAACATCAATCCATTTTCCAATTTAATAGTCGCACCTTGACTCTGTTGCTGTGTTGGTTGCTGTTGTTGTAAATTCTGTTGCCCAGATTGAGGTGAACCATTAATTTGTTGTTTATTCCTGTAGGCGCCATATCCAGTTGAATTATTCCCAAGGTTTAATTGTGGCGCTGGTTGTTGTTGTTGTTGTTGCTGCTGTTGTTGTTGTTGCTGTTGCTGTTGAGGTGGTGGCTGCTGCTGTTGAGATTGTTGCAGTTGTTGGTCTAAAGAAGGAAGTGGTGGTGGAACATGACCAGCATAAAATGGATTGAAAGGAAAGTCAACCAATTGACTTGGTCTTCTTGATTGAAAATCGTTGAACTTTGTATGTAAGTTCAAATTTGCAAATGAATCATTAATATCATAATTATTAATTGAATTATTTTGATAGTGATTATTGGCATAGTTATTCATAATTGCTATGGAAGATAAATCTTTGCCATTATTGAAAAAATTAGAAGATTGAGGTCCTAATTGAGGTGATTGGGGATTCACATTAGGTTGATTGTAGAAATTACTTCTTGTGAAGGATTCAGCTGCATAACTTGGTCTTCTTGATGATATGGTCGATACACCACCTTGTAATTCAGCAGGCAAATGGAATGAATCTCTATTTACCGGTGTGTTGTTGTAGAAACTTGACATATCGACGGGTAAAGAATCGTCCAAGGCAGATAACTTGTTAAATAGAAGCTTGTTGAACTGAAACTGTTGTTGCTGTTGATCAGGATTGATTGTTGTTGTTGCATTGTTGTTTGTGGTGGGGTAATTTAATTGTTGTTTAGAATTTTCGTCTTGCCTGGATTGATCTCCATTTGTATCATGTTTCATGGTAGGAGTAATATTGTTATTCAAAAAGTCTGGATAATTCATGACTAGTTTCTTTGGATAAATATTTGGATATTCAAAAATATATTTAATTTTTTAAAATAAAAAAAAAAAAACTCGACAATTCAAATGAAAAAGAAAAATTAATTACTCTATTGGTGAAATGAAAATAATAATGATGATTTTTTTTTGTTTGTTTGGCTTCTCACAAAAAAAAAAAAAAAATTCGTTGCCTTTTTGTCTGAGGTAAAAAATTAAGGGAAGTTTTTACTATTTTATTTTTTCTGTTGTTGCTGTTGTTAGAAATAAATGATCGGTTGAATTTGCCTTGAGTATTTATTGTGAAAGGAGTTGTTGTTGTAACAAATGATATCTTGCTGTTTCTAAGAACTATTTGTTGATAGAATGGTAGTTGATTATATTATAGAAAAGAAAGAAAAGGTTAGATAATTTTAGAAATTAATAAAAAAAAAAACTAAAAGAAAAAAAAAGAAAGCAATTAGAAAATTTGAAATTCTTATTGTCTTGAATGATCGATTGGATTTATTTATTGATTGATTGATTGATGAATGATGATGATGAAGATGATGATGTTATTAAAGAGCGCTGGAGAGAGAAACACAGAGAGAAAAAAAAATGAAGGACAAAATTATATGTCCACTATAGAGAATGAAAGTCAAGCAAAAAAAAAGAGAGAGAGGAAAAATTTGGATCGGACAATGCAGAGTCTAAATGACAACAACAATAATGACAACGATTAGAAATAGGAATAGGATTTAGCAAGAATCTCTTGGTCGTGGTGGAGCAGTCAACAACTATCTACGGCATGGAGAGAGACAGAGAGAGAGGTGGCACGAAAGTGAATTTGTCGACCCAACAGACGTATTGCTGTTTCGACGCGCGTAGATATTTTTTTAAAAAAAAAACATAGTTAATTATTATTTTTAGTTTTGAGTGACCCGTCCAGACTATTAATACAAATTGGACCTATTTTGCCCCCCCCCCCCCCATTCCATCCTACCTGCAATTAAAAATAACAAATAAATGAGAATGTTATCCTTAAAAATTTCCTAAACTGTTAAATATTTAAAGAGTTTATTTCTCTCAATTGTACTGTCAACATTTGCTAGTTGATGTATAATGATGTATTACACATAGATTATCTTGTTTTGCTATACTCCATGTTCAATCAATCACGTTTTTTGCTTTGTGTGGAGAAGATAAAAATGAGGAACCCCAATCAAACAAAGCCCGCACTGACTTTGAAGCAGTACAAATAAAGATAAATCGACCGATTGTAAATAATATTCCTAACCCAGTCAATTTAAAATATGAAAACGTACAGTTTGATGCCTTTTTACTTAAACTTTTTGCTTTTTTATTAAATTAATTCAATTTAAGGAGTAAAGTTTAAAACAGGAAACAATCACCAATAATCTTCTTCTCCTCCACCTCCTCCTCCACAAACCTTGTTCCCTAGATGAATCGATAAAAAAATTGTTCCTACTTTTTTGGTAAATGCACGCATATACATATCGCGCTTCGTTTTTGTTTTTTTTTTTTTTTTTTACCCCAAGAAACTTTCTCCACTCGTTTTTGTTTTAAAATAGAATCACTCCACTGATTTAATGAAAGCAAGTTGTATGTAGCATATGGTATTTAATAATTGAAAGGATACTCTTTACAATTTATCTCACATGTGAATAGCAACTTCTGTAATTTGAAAAATCCCCTATTATCGTATTTACACGTTGTTATCGTGATAGAGTCTATTTTTTTTGTTGTTGTTGTTGTTATTGTTATTGTTGTTGCTGGTTATTTCTATTTTGCAGTAAAACTAATCAGCGAGATAAGTGACCAAGCGATGATGATGAAGATAATGATGACGGTTATTTTTTTCAATAATAATTAAAATAATATAATAACAATAAATAAAACCATATACAATTTATATATATCTAATACTAATCATATAAAACATTTCTAATGTTCTACATTCAAAAACGAAGCAAAAACTTTCTATTCATAAACCCAAACTTTGCATTATTCTCATCACGTGTAGCTTATTTTTCTTTTTTGTCTCAATCCTAAAAAGTTGGAGAACCAACAGTACTACCTCTTCTTAAACCTTGACCAGCTTTTGGCGGATAAACGCCATGACCTTCAACAAAAACAACTTCGTCTTTATCTAATGGTTCACAAGTACACCAGTTATCCTTGGTTGAAACGTCCATGACTTCGTGGACATGTTTACCACAACCAGTCCATGATTTATGTTCTATAAAAAAAAGCATAGTTTTTTGTTAGTATTGTTGTTGATAATTTAACGATGCGTTAAATAGACGATTAAAACATACGACAAATGCCACAAATTTCGGTTTTACACATATTTGAAAGTTAATTGAATATTTAATTAAATAATTGCTGAAAAACAAGAGTAAAAAAAAAAATTCTGAAAAAAAATCCAAACATTCAAAGAGGAGTTGTTCTCCTTTTATACCTAACCTCTAGTCATCCTTTAGTTAAACCAACGGGAATGGGTTGGTGAGATAAGAGATTTTGATAAAGAGTCTAAAAATCCTACCTCTGGAAAAAAGGAACTTCTTTGTTCTTTATTATTATTATTATTAATTTTTTTTTTGTTTTTTTTGCTTGCAAATTTTTACTAGTAGTGTGCACGCGAGACTAAATTTTTCTTTTTACCCCGGAATCATGGATTTGTTACGTCGCAAATTATAAGGCGAAACCGTTCGATTTTTTTTTTATTCATTTAGTGCATCAAGTCATTCACTAAGCTAAAATATTAACCATGAATGTGAGAGAGAAAAATTAAAAAAAAAAAAAAAAAAAAAAAAAAATGGAGCCATTTGTACACACACACACATTCATTATTTCGCACTTCTATTTTTTCTGTCTTTCTTTCACATTCATTACATCATCTTCGGATGTGTATGTCCGCTATGGGTGGAGATTTACTGTTTATCAATGAATGATAAAAAAAAAAATCGGGCATAAGAAAAGCTTTTGATAATTTACGGGAAAATAAGGAACAGTGATCCAATTTCTGCCGTGATCATCAACATCAATATCAATTGCAAACACTAATACCAACTCGTACGATCTGTACTTTTTATTTTTATTATTATTATTCCGGATTTAACGTGAATACTCTAATCTGTTATTATCATAACACACGTATGAACCACCAACAAGGGCTAATACCCGTTGGATATACAAATATGAGTACTCTTTGGTTCCGTTATTTTATCACCGTCTGACTAATTTTTGGTTACCCCAGATAAGATTGTCTTTAGTCATTTACTTTCCAATCCCCGAATCATCCAGGTTGGTGATGGTCTAAAGAGTGATATTATTTTAATGCTAAGACCCCCCATGAGAATAGTTCGATATTTCTAGAAACTGTTTAATGACGTTTATTTTTATTATTATTCTCTTGTCATTTCTTTACATAGCTACCATGACACTTAATCTCCACTCTGGTATACTTTTATATCATCTCCTTCTAATCAACAAAGAATCTACAATTAATCTATCAATTTCTTAAGTAAAAAAACTATAACTTTATTGAAAATACTAAAAAAAAATGACAGCTAATACTACCAAACAATAATAATACATAGGTAGAGGGACATATAATCAGCCATTCTTTTTTTTTTCTAACAACCACCCAATTGTGCATTATGAACTTCAATAGTATCACCATCTTCTAAATCCAAATCATCTGGTGTTTGTTTTGGATCAACTCTTTGTCCATCAATCAAAAAACGTTTAAGACTTGGATTAATACCTTGTCTTTTACAAAAAGCTTCCATTAATTTATCAAATTTAGTACTACGTTTAATTTTAAAGAAAATTTCATTTGAACCATCAGAAACTTTTAAATTAATATGAGCAATTTTCTTTTCTTCTTTAACTTCCCCTGAACCAGCATCAGGTGTATTTTCGACGTCAGACATTATAATAATAAAAATATGTGTTTACTGTGGATTGACCGTTGAAATGGTTATATTGAAACACGTCCAATTCGGCGTCAGTAGTTTTCTGTTTCCTTTTTTTATTTGTTGTTTTTGATGGCGTTCTCTCTCTCTCTCCTTAATGCACTGATGAAAATCAAACAAAAAAAAAAACAATTGGAAACATATACACGACTTGTGTTACTTATCACGTAGTAAATATAAACTCTGACCAACCAATACTATATTGACCATCTCCATTACAAAAAGGTACAATGTCACGAAGTTTTGAAAGTGTCAAATAATTTTTTTTTATTGAAAACGCTGATTTGACAACAAGAGGGTTTTATGTTTGTTTGTGTTTATGATTGCCAGGATATTTTTTTATTTTTATTTTTTTTTTTTTCAAACCTGTTGCAGCCGTGTTTCATATTGGTTTTAAATACTACCTTAATTGAAATAACATAAATATCAAGGAATCAGACATTTAAGTATTTCAAATAACAATGGGTTGAAAGTTTTCATTTCTTCTTGTCTTGTTGGTCAATTTATAACCATACCCCCCTCAAAATAACTATGTTTAGAAACTACCTTAATCTAAGAGAAATTTTATCCCAATCATATCTCAATAAATATTCCATATTACTACTATTAATACTTATCAAACTAATTGTACTAAAAAATTCACTATTGAAAAACTTATCTCTGGAATTGCTAGATAAATCAGTTTGTGATAATGATGAAGTTCAACCAGTGTTGAATACAGTTCATAAAATGATTGTTGACAAACTACAAACATTAGAAGTATCAGGGTTGGTATCAATTATATTACTTCTAAGGGCAATAAAAAATATGGTTTTATTTGTCATTGAATTATTTTTGGGTACTTATATATGTATACTAAATGCTGCATTAAAAGGAACAACAGAATTTGCATTTGATGCAAGTGAAGGTGTTATTCAAGCAGTTAATGCTACTGTTGTATCAGCAACCAATGATATTGAATCAGCTTTACAAGGTCTTTCTCAATTTATAAATGATCTTGTTAAAGGATTTAATGCAATTTCTAATTTTTTAACAGGAAACAAACTGACACAACAAGCATCAGAATATCAAAATCAAATAAATATAAGTCTTGGAGAATTGAAAGATAAAATCATGATTCCTGGTGATGTACTTGATAAAATCGATAAAGCAAGAAATGTAAGTTTTGATGGATTATCAAAATTAGATAATGGTACACAAACATTAGTTGCCACACCATTTGATAAAGTTGTTCAGAAATTAAATGTAATGAAGGATAATTATAATTTTAGAAACTCAACACCAAGTCCACTTAATTATAAACAAGAATGTTTGAAAGATATGAATAAATTACAACAAGTTCAAAGTGATTTAGTTGAAGTTGTTGAAAATGTTAGTAAGATTATATTTATTGGATTAATTATTGCCATGGCATTATCAATCATATATGTTGCATTTATACAATGGAGAGAATGGAAACGTATGGATCAATTTATATATGAAGAACAAATTTCCACAGATATTGAATTCCGTAATCGTTTTAATGTTTATAATAATGATGTCCTTTATATTATTGAGAAACGAATGGGATATTATATGAATGAGAAAATGATATGGATGTTTAGTTATTTATTTAGTAAAGCAGCTAGAATTGTATTCTTTTTTGGATTAATGGGGATTATTTCAGTTGCATTACAATTTGCATTGGTTAATCATGTTCAATCACATTTGAATAATCATATGGAATCTTTTATTGGTAATTCAAGTGATTCTTCAAATTCAGTTACAAATTATGTTCGAAGTATGAATGATTATATCAATGATACACAAACAGATATGAATAATGAATTATTTGGAAATATTAAAGAAACTTCCCTGTCTATAAATTCAACTATTGTAAATTTTATGGATGATTTAAATGATACATTAACTAGTATATTTGGTAAAACCCCTTTATCTGGTGCAGTTGATACCATTGTCTATTGTACTATTGGTCGAAAACTAGAAAAGGTGGAATCAGGATTAACTTGGATGAATCGTAATTTAAATATTGATTTGCCATTATTAGGAGATGATTTACTGGATGATTTACAAGAGATCAAGTTTTTACAACCACAATCAGTCTTGAATAAAATCAATAAGTTAATTGAAGTTTACAAACAATCAATCTGGTTGGAATTTTATATCAGTTTAGGAATGTTTGTATTATGGTTATTCCAAGTAATTGTTGGAATTATTATCATTGGTTTACGAATATGGAAATATGATCAAGAAGAAGATATTGATATTAAAGATGATAGTAGTAGTGTCACGTTTGCAATACGAAATTTAGCCATCAGTCATCCCCATGAACTATCAGAAGAACAAAAACAAGAATATGGATATCCATTATCAAATCCTTATGTAAATCGAAAGGATATCAATTCATCTTCAAGTTATTATCCAAGTACTATTGATATGTCTAAATACGAATAATAATAAAATAAAACACATATATAATGTAACAATATTTACGTAAAACTAATATACACTGTACTAAAAAGAAAGAAAGAAAGATATCAGTAAACATTTGAGATGGTAAAAAAAAAAAAAATTCACTCTGTAAATTATTTCTTAATTGGGGCTGGTTTCTTCCAATAATATTGTTTATGGGTCTTTCTACAAGATCTCAAACCTCCATGACCTTTAACATTAGCAACCAAAATAGTTCTTTCTTTATCATCATCATTTTCAGGCATATAATAATATTCTTCTTCTAATGGTTTACCAGCAGCATCTTTCCCTTGACGATAAATAACACCAATTGGTTTTAAATTATGTAAAATTGATCTAATTTGAGATAATGATAATTTTGAAGTTAATACACTAATTGTATTTAAAAATGAAGCTGGTGTTGAACTTAATCTTGAAAATGCTAAATGATTAATTAAAATATTTTGAATTTCTGATAAATTAGGTAATTCCATAACTGAATTATCTAATTCTGGAGTTTGTTGTTTTCTAATGATTTTCTTTTTCTTTTTAAGTGGTTGCTGTTGTTGTGATTGTGGCTCTTCAGATGTTGCTCTTCTTTTAATATTTGTTTTATCAGTTAATACATTATCACGTTTTTCTTGAGATACTGGAGAGATTGAAGATGAACGAACAGGAATAGTGAATTCATCTTGAAATATTTTAAAAGTTTTTGGAGTTTCAATTGGTTGAGATTTTAATTGAGCTGGTTTTGGTGTAGTTGGTTCTGCAATTTTCATTGAGTCTTCCGGATTTGATGATGATGGTTCTTTACTTGGTGTATAATCTGGTTTATCTTCTTCTTTATCAACACCCTTTTGAGCATCATCTTTATCTGTATGAATATATGGTTTTTTAGGTTTTAAAGGAGTATTTGGAAGTGACAGATTTGGTAATTTAGTAATTGGAGTATCAATTGGTTTAGCAACAGGAATAGTGGATTTCACTTGAGGTTCGACTTTTTCAATTTCTGATTCAACAATTTTAGGTTCTTTTTCATTAGTTTCAATTAAAACTGGTTCTTCATCATCGGTTAATTCTTCATCTATATCATTAGGATTCAATAAAACAACATTTTTAGAAATTTGTAATAAAATATTTTGAAATTTAGGCATAGTTATAGTTTCACCTTTTTGAACAAAAAATTCAGTATGATTATAATCTAATTTAATAGATTTACTTATATTTTGATGATGTTGAATATTCAATGGTTCACCAGTTGTATTTTCCATAACAATGAAATTATTATTAGTATTTGTAGCATAAACAAAACAAGGTTTTGGAATAATAACACCAACACCATTTGAACCAAGACAAGTTAAAATAACTTGTTGTGAATTATAACTTATTTTCAAATGAATTCTTGAAATTCTTGAATCTAATGCATTAACAGCAAATTCACAACTACGTGACGATCTACCAATAGAAAAATGTGAATGAGTATCTAATAAAGGAATTCTAATAACTGATTTATCTGGATTTAAAACATTAAAATCAGAATTAATATTAGCTTTTGGCTTTTCAATAATCACGTCTTTTAAAATTGGTTTTGATTTGAAAACATCAGTTTCAGCAATAGTTTCTCTAGCTGGAGAAGATGAACGATATAAAGAAGATGAAGGGTTTGGAGTAGGATATTCTTCACGACCAACTCTTAATTCACCAAGTTTAGCCTTGTTAACAATCACACCTGAACCAAATGGATCTTTAGAAGATTGATAAGAATAATCATCAAGTAAAGGTGATGATGGTGGGAATTGATAATTGGAATTAGACATTGTTGTTTTTAACAAATTAAAGAAAAATTATAAAAACAATATCTATTGGTGAAAAGAAACTGAAATGATAAATCTTGTTTATACTTTTGTATATTAGTCAATGATGGGTGGTCACTAATGAATGAATGAATGAATGAATGAAAAAAAAAAAAATTCTCTTATCATTTAGGCGTGTCATTATGTGTAATCTGGGCAGAAAAACGACTCCAATGGAAAATTTTCGCGTTGTTTATGTTTTAAAAATAATCTTTTCGCAACCGCGTCGCACATGATAAATTGGTCATCACGATGCTATCACTGAACTACATCTAATGATTGTATCATTAAAGTTGGATGATTATCATGTATCATATACATATACTATACTGAATAATAAACGGTAAAACCACCTAGGTGTTAGTAGTACTCTTGACTAATACCACTGGTATAATCACAACACGTCGTGATATTTTGTGGCAGTAACGTCTTGAAAGAAATTTAAAAGCTGTTCCATCAAACGACCAAAAAAAAAATGCGACTCTGCCCAGCTAGGGTTACAGCCCTAATGAAAATATTTTCCACGTGATATATTTATATTTTTTCTATTGGGTGCGCACTACCTGTAAATTATTTTTTTACAGGTTACACATCTCATACAAATTTTTTTTTTCCTCGCTCTCTCACTCTTTTGGTTTTTGTTAGGGCGCTGCGAATAGTGAGTGGGCCACAGCGTGCGCAAACAGTCTGTCCCTCGCACTGTAGGCTCCGTTGGTGATGCACTCTCACAAAATTTTTCTTTTTTTTTCCTTCCCTCTCACTCACTCACTCTAACAACAAAAAAAATTTCATTTTTGACTGAAAATTTTTGTTTCTTTCTTACTTTATTCAACCAAGTATTAGATAATTAACAATGGGTAGTATGTGAGAATATCATTACTGTTATTATTTAGTTCAAATGATATATTCTACAGAGGATTCAAAACATATAGAATGAATGGATAATTAGAATGAATACGATTATCATGAAATCTACAATATTGTCAATCAAAATATAAAACGAACTACTATTAATAAAAGACGAAAGGAGATGAGGAATCATGGTTACTATTAGAGAATGGGATTGTGAATTAATTAATCAATTCACAGAAGAGATATCATCAAATGAATCATTTTATTTTGTGGAAGTGTATCATTATGGACTAAATGTATTTCAAGAATAGAAACAAATTACTAACAAATCAATTTTTTTTATTATAGAGGGTACTCCATCTTTAGGTAAACGTCACAACAAATCTCACACCTTATGTAACAGATGTGGTCGTCGTTCTTTCCACGTTCAAAAGAAGACTTGTTCTTCTTGTGGTTACCCAGCTGCTAAAATGAGATCTCACAACTGGGCTTTGAAAGCTAAGAGAAGAAGAACTACTGGTACCGGTAGAATGCAATACTTGAAACACGTTTCTAGAAGATTTAAGAATGGTTTCCAAACTGGTGTTGCTAAAGCTCAATCCACTTCTGATTAAATTAAATAAATAGAACCATACTCATCAAGGAAGAATATATTTTTTGAATCATTAAATCATTAATTTTTTTTTAATCATAATATTTCTTATCATTATCATGTTTCATGGTTTTTTTTTCTTTGGTTGAAGTTGTTTCAATTATCAAATTGTTTAATTATAGTCGGTTTATATATGGAAGAGTTTATTTAACGTATACATCAAAATACAAACAAAAAAAATCTGTATCATAATGTAAAATAAAACTTTCAAAAAAAAATTGATATTACAAATATTCGTAGAAATATAATTCCGTTTATTATCTATAAGAATTCCATCTCTTGGTCAGAACCATCTTCTTCGGGATTCATGTTAAAGTATAAGTTATCTGCTTCATCATGATCCACAAATCGATTCAATATATCTCTAGCCAATTCAACTGTATCCGATTCATACGGAAATTCAAGTCCATTAGCAAAATCACTTTCAATATTAGCTATCGTTTCACCATTGCTGGTTTGTGGTGTGATATGGTTCAACTCTAATGCTCTATTTTCACACCATTTATTAAACACCGGGAAATCAACAAATTTTGGTTGGGATCTGATTTTAATTAATAAATTATGTGCTTCAATTGATAATGAATCAGCACCAAATGCAATTCTCAGAAAAACAACAAATATTTCATACATTTGTTCCCCATAAATCAATTCACTAGCATCACGTAAATCCTGTGTTAGGTAATCTATTATTCTAACTAAAATGGCAATCAATTGTAATCGTAAATGAACATGTTTGGACCTAGGGTTTCTAGCAATATAGTTTTGCTCAAATCCAATCACACGTATCATCGACTTGAAATGTTCTTTCTTGTATAAAAAGTCAAACGTTTGTTTGGTTATAATAAGGCCTAACAATAGCTGAGCAACTTTGATTCTTAATGTGAATAAATGATATTCATGGTTCATGTCAATACCAAATTTTGATGGAATCGCCATATTGAAAGGAATTGGTTGTGGAAGTACCACCAAATAGTTGTTCAAATGATCACGATCAACAGGAATCATGGAATTAATTTTGAGAAAATCCAAATTATTTCCAAGTATTCTATTAAGCCCATAAAACATAAAATCTTGTCGTAGTGGGATATCGATCAAAAATACTTTTAGTAGCGAACTAATGATACTCTCATCTAATTTGGTTTCATTAAATGCAAAAGTGTCTTCTGTGATGGAAGCACCAAGCATTTCCACAATATTGAAAACAGCATTTATTTGAACTGTGTTTTTAAATCTCTCTGAATTTTCAGGTAAACATGATTTAACCAACGTTTGGGAAAGTATTTGTTTTTGCCAAATAGCTTTTATGAAATCCGGTTCAAAAATAGTTGACACAGTGACTAGTCTCTCAATTAAATCTAGACAACAAGTGAAAATAAATTTTTCCAATACCATTACTTGATATGGCACTTCATGGTAATTTGCAAGATCATCTTCATCCAAGTTAGAATCTAATAAAAATGCCCAGCCTTCAGCTATTTTGGAAACTCTCTTCAATAACTGTGAAATTAAAGACTTTGTAAGTGCGGCTGGTCTGAAATTAATCGAACAATGAATTAATGAAATCAAAAAGGGCACACTTAAGATACTCTTCAGTTTTAGTAATTTCTCAATTAATTGAATCAATGATAATGTGAAATTTTCTACTAATTTATCCAATCTATTGTTTTTGTTGATCATTAAAAATTCGACAATACCTGAGGATAAAGAAGTTCTTTTGACTATTTTCAATCCAGAACTTAAAGTCAAATCCATGTCAATACAAATCTTACTTAAATATTCAAATGAAGTTCTCTTACTTCCAATAATGCTATGATTCCATAATTGATCTATGAGTAAAGATGAATCATTTTGTAGTTTGATGATTTTCTGTATTGGTTTGACTGTAATTTCGGGCTCTGATGATACTATTGAGATTTCATTATTTGGTTGAACGGAAATGACTGGTTCTTCAATGATACTATCCTCATTATGAGGAGAATTCAGAACAACTGGTGGTGTCACTTTGTTTTGAACTATTTTCCTTCGTTTTAAATCATTGGTGGTTATCAATTCATTACTTAAAAATCTCTTTTCATCTTCTAATCGTTGAACAGTATTCTTCAACAGGGCTACTTGATCTTCTGTACTTTGTTTAAACGTATTGAACGTGTCCTTCAAGTCAGCAACTTCTTTTTGCTTTTGGTTCTGTAGTTGTAATAGTTGTGCACGTAAAGTTGCAATTTCTCCATCTGCTTGAAATAACCTAGCCTGGACTTTGTCATCTAGTAATGTTGGGGTGTGTTGAGTGGTTGGTTGTATCATGGGATTAGGATTGGAAGTTGGTTGGACATTTGCAACCACAGGAACTTGAGTTCTTCCATATAAAACATCCTGTAGTAACGCATCGTCATCGTCATCGAAATCATTATCTGAACTAGACATAATCACCTTTTCATAGTTGACTACTTTCGAGATCACTTGTTGATATTTGGACCCATTTTTATTTTTTTTCCCCTACTCAATTTTGTACGAGAAAGATTGGAGTTGAAATTTCATAATTACATCAACTATGCACTACCAATTGACCTCATCAATAAACGACGCAAGACATAAGATATATTGTTATAAATCTGACAAGAATATTCACATATTATTGAACTCTTAGTTGTTTATAGCTAATCTGAATGTAGCAGGTTTATATCTTAGAACGGCTCTTCTCCCCTGTTACGCATTACATGGTTCCATCTTTCTTCGTCGCTCAGGCGCATTGCTGCTGCTGCTCATTGAAATGCCAAAGCCAAAGCCAAAGCCAGAAAAAAAAAGATTTGATTGAAAAAAAAAAAAAAAATTTTCTGCTCTCAATGTACTTTAAATTATCAGAAGACCTAGTATAAGACCATCTTTTTATATCTATTGACTAGATACTCTTTCAGGTTTCTCCTTTTATATTTTTATTAAAATTTATATCATAGATCACTTCATAATGGCTGACACTAATTCAACCCCACAACAAACTAACGGAAACAAAAATACTAAAACAGGTCCACCAGCAAATAAATCAAAGTCATCGGTGCAACCAGCAACCCTTGTTCCTGTTCAACCAACTCCACTCACTTCTCGTGATAAGAACACTCAAAGATTGATTGTTGTTTTATCTCAAGCATGTTTGGAAACTTATAAAATGAATACTGGTGGACAAGGAGGTGATAGATTTGCCTTGTTGAATTGTGATGATCATCAAGGTTTATTGAGAAAAATGGGTAGAGATATTGCTGAAGCTAGACCAGATATTACTCATCAATGTTTATTAACATTATTGGACTCTCCAATTAATAAAGCTGGTAAACTACAAGTATATATTCAAACTGCAAGAGGTGTTTTAATAGAAGTTAATCCAAGTGTTAGAATCCCAAGAACTTTTAAAAGATTTTCTGGTTTGATGGTTCAATTATTACATAAATTAAGTATCCGTTCAGAAAACTCTAAAGAAGTTTTATTGAAAGTTATCAAGAATCCAATTACTGATCATTTACCAACAAAATGTCGTAAAGTTACTTTATCCTTTGATGCTGAAGTTAAACGTGTTCAAGATTATGTCAGCACTTTGAATGAAGATGAAAGTATATGTGTATTTGTTGGTGCTATGGCAAGAGGTAAAGATAATTTTGCTGATGAATTTGTGGATGAAAAGATTGGTCTTTCTGATTATCCATTATCTGCTTCCGTTGCATGTTCTAAATTCTGTCACGGTTGTGAAGATGTCTGGGGTATTTATTAGACAAGTCGACTAAGACACGAATCAGTGTGATAATTAGTATATATATATAAGAATATAGTTTCATGTATATTATTCAATTAAATAGAGAGATGCAAAAACAATAAAAAACTAAAAAGGAAAATTCAACTGGCGATGGATTTTTCATCGCTATCAATCAATTTGAGTGAGCATACTAAAATACGGCTTCCACTTTTTTTTTTTTTTTTGCAATCAACTTGTCCCAATATAAAGAAACCAACCACAACACTTTCTATAAAATATATATATACATATATAATTGTACACACTTTTTTTTGTCTGTTTTAGAATTGTCGGATATCCAATTACTATTTTTGCTTTATTTCAAAAATTCCTTTAGCTAATCAAAAAAAAAGCATCATTTTCTCCTTTGCCAAACTAAATCACATTTTGAATAAGTTGTTGTTATTATCATTATCATCCTTGCTCAATAATTATTAAAAAGTTTGTGATCGTGCGTGTGTGTTTGTGTGTGTGTACGTAATTTTGTTGAAATAAATGAATAATATATTTCAATCAACATCAGTTAGAGGTCTTACCACTTCTTTAACAATTGGATCAGCTGTATTAGAATTGTTGAAACTTTCTGATATTTTAGAAGTTAATTTTTCAAATGCTTCAATAACTCCATTAACAGAATATCCAATTGCATATTTTATACGTCAAGATAGAAAAGATAAAAATCGATTAATTAGAGTATTTAATGGTTATGGAGAACAAAAATATTCTTTTGAAAGATTAAGTTCATTTAATCCAATTTGGAGAATGTTAACTTTTCCAGAACGTAAAGAAATTGCAACTTTAAAAATTGGTTTAACTGATAGATCAATAAATTTTCATAATAAATCAAATTTACAACATCGAGTAATATTTAAAGATTGGGGAATGAATGGAAGATTTAGATCTTTTTATTTGAATGATGGTTGTAAATATTCTTGGTCTTCAACAACAAGATTTTTAGAGAAAGTTATTAATCCAAATGGTGGTGTAGAAGAAAATAGAATAAGAGTAGCTAAAGTTAAATTAATGAGACAATTTAAATTGGATTTTGAAGTTTTAGTCGATCAGGAAAATGTTGATCCTGAAATTGTATTGGCTACTGCTTTTATTGGAATGTTTACTCAATGGGGAGTAGGAAATTTTACTGATACTATTGGTCCAACATATATTCCCCAAAAGATTACTAGTCAAACCAGTAGAAAATTGGAAACAATCGACGAAAGCAAAGAAGAGGAAATTGACAAGTGAATAGGATTTAAGTAATGGGTATCAATTATAATAATATATATGTACACACAGATCAACGACAATTAAAAGTTCCAAAAAAAAAAAAAAAGTAATATTTTACAAAACAAACACATTACACTATATTACAAAATCTATTTATCTAAAACTCCTTCATTAAGTAAAACTTTTTCAATTTCAGCAAACAAAGTGTCGGTAGTTGCCTTTGACCCTTTAACTCTAACACAAACAATTTCTGATTTTTGCAGAAAGTCTCTTTGATTGATCTTGATTCTAAACTTACAGCTTTTCAAGTTAAATGAATTGTGCTTTGAAATAGCACCTGTGATGTTATAACCCACTTGATCATTACGCAAGTCTTTCAATCCAAAATTTGACCATGATTTCAACAATGCAAACAAAGCTGTCGACATTTCATGTTTTGGCAAAATAGTATTAAACTTTTTGATATCAGAACCAGATGATGAAGAATTAGAAGAAGAAAACCATCTGAAAAAAGAACTCTTTGGTTTTTCTTCCTTTGAAATAGTTGGACTTGGCAATTGGGTGTTGCCAAAGTTACCTCTGTTAGCAGCAGGCTTGGCAGGAGCATGAGCATGAGCTGGAACTGGTGGAGCAGGACGCGGAGGAGCATGTGATTGTGTTTTTGGTTCAATAGCAGTTTCAACGGTTTTCTTTGAACCCCAAGAAAGCTTTCTGAAAAATGAACCTTTTCTCTTTGGATCAGCTTCAGTTGTTGGATAGTTGGTCTTGTCATCCAATGGTCTCTTTGGATCATGATGAGTTGGTGGAGTTGGTGGAATTGTATCATTATAGTCTTCTTCACCACGGACTTTAGGTAATTGTTGTGAATGGTCACCAGCAAGATTAGGAATCAACATTTCTTTACCTGGTTGAGATTTTCTATTTGAAGAATATCTGTGACCGTTAACAGAAGTACCATTTGCCAAGCCATCAATTGATGACTTGGTGGATTTTCCATCTGGCAACTTGATCTTATCAAAAACATCATCGGATTCACTTGATTCATCAGAAACCATTGACTTGAATCTACGCTTGTGAACTTCATCACTGTTACTAACAAATGTATCATCATAATCATTCTTTGGCAAGTCTGGAACTTTGGACTTTGGTCTTGCGCCACTGGAATTAGAACCGACGTTGAATCTTTTAGTAGTTGAAGCACGTGAAGCTCTCTTGTTGTTATCAGAAGCATCATAATAAGACAATCTTCTATTGGCCAATTGTTCATCAAGATCAATAACAGACAACTTCTCATCTCCATCGGTTTCCGTGTCTTCCCCTCCTTCATATGCAGCTTTTTCCAATCTGTCGGCAATACTTGTTCTCAATGCAGGTTTATTAACATCATCAGCATCTTTATCATCCTTAGAATTGACGAAAGAATTCAAATCACGGTATGACTCTTTGGTAGAATACATTGACAACACAGATAATCTCTTATTGGAATTAGTAAAATTTCTAGACTTTCTAGTAACATTTGGAATCTTGACATTACTAATAAGAGTCAGTGGTTCATTCAGTTTCTTATCATTCAATGCACCATTGATATTCAACTGACTGTTCAATAATCTCGATTTTCTAATCTCAGTCATATAATCATCAGTCAAATTAGAATCGTCAACTGTTGGTTCAGGCAATTCGTAATCTTCTTTCTTTGCAGAGTACGAATCTCTCGACACTCTTCTACCATCACCACCACGATTATCTTCTTCAACTATATCATCCATAACAGAAATCATTGACTCTCTATTGGCTTTCTTACGACTAGCAACAGAATTTCTCTTTTGTGAGTCTCTCCATTCTTGTTCCAAAGCATCCTTAGCTTTGTCTAATTCCTCGGTTTCGTGTTCTTGCCACAACGGATCCAATCTTGAAACTGGTCTTCTGGTTAAGATAGGAGTCAGTCTTCTCTTTGGTGCTGGTTGGGAAGCAGATCTTTTCTTCAAATATTCAAGTTCTTCCATAGTCAATTCTTGACCCTGAGGTGTACCTTCTGATAATGCTCTCAACGCAGTAAGATTCTTGGATTGACGTTTTGGTTGTGTAATCTTCTCATCAACCAATTCTTGTTCGCTGTTATTTGGATCGGCATCATTTTTGATGATAATACTCAATTTCTTGGAACTCAAAATGGATCTTCTCTTTTGTCTCTTTTTCTTCTTTTCCAACTCTCTTCTTGCCTTCAACTCAGCTTCGTGTTTCTTTCTTTCAATTTCCATCAATCTTTCATACTCTCTAGCTTGAATTTCTTCAGGGTCAATCAACTGTTCATCATCTTCGTCGTAATCTTCTTGGTTAAAAATTTTGTCACACAAAGCAGCAAAAGTAGCTGAAGTTCTTTTGGTTTGCTTATCCATATATTCCCAATCATCGTCACCAGATAACTTTGCATATGTAGATAATAATTTCATTGTTATCGAATTTCTTTTCAACCCAGTTGTCATGGAAGCACGCACAGATCTTCTCTTTGACATTCTCTTATTACCTGGCTTTGCAATAATAGATCCTCTCTTGGATGGGGAGATCTTCGCAGATTGCATCAAATCGGGAGTTTCATCAACAATAGGATTTTCAGGAACTTCTGACAATTGATTCATTGTCTGCTGTTGCTGTTGTGGTTGTTGCGATTGATCATTCAAATAACGAGAATCTTTGGATGGCAATGAAGGTGGAATTGATGGAGGTAGAGAATAATTACTTTGTGCATCAACAATTTCGTTATAGATATTTCTCGGTATGGCTTTCAAAGGCTCACCATCAAGTGGTCTTTGGATTTGGGATCTTCTTCGATGTGGGGATTTCGATGGTGACTGACTATAAGAGTATCTTTTGTAAGGAGATTTGCGAGGTGACTTTCTTGGTGATTTGTAAGGTGAGTTGTTCACAGATGATGCAGCAGATTGTCTGATGATAGAATTTCTATTACCAGCTCCTGTTCCAGTTCCAGAAGTCGGTTTATACAGGAAGGATGTAGGTCTAGAGGCACTAATCTGACTGGCTCTCTTTTTTCTAGGGGTACCATTAAGACTGTATTTGGATGAGCTACGTGGAACTTTGTTGGAGAAACTGGTTGATTTCTTTGGTCCTCCAGTGACATTTTCATCTTGGTTATGTTTGTATCTCATTAATAATGCATAAAAAGTCTTTTCTGGGTTGGAACCATTTGTTAAAAGGTTATGAACAATTTCTTCTTGGGGTCTATCATTCCACAAAATGGATAAATTGGCCAAAATTTGTTTATCAATGTTTTTGACTGAACCTAATGATTTGTATGCGGTTTGTGGATGTGGCAACGATTTTTCACTAATCAAATCTTCGTTTGGTATTGGGTATTTGGTCAATAATGGATGTTTCAAAATTCTTTCAGTGGTTATTCTCTTTTCTGGATCAACTTCTAACATTCTTCCAAGCAAATTCTGGGCTTCTCTACTGATTTCGTCTGTTGGCATTTCAAAACTACCTGCTTGAACTTTTAATAACAAATTTCTGATGTTTTCGTCATCAAATGGTAATCTGCCAGTTAACAAAGCGAATAAGATAACCCCACAAGACCAGACATCTGACGCAGCACCATGGTATTTTAATCCACTTACAATTTCAGGTGCAGCATAATGAGGAGAACCACATGAAGTTTCTAATAGTTTTCCATTACTTTCTAAAGCAGCCATACCAAAATCGGCCATTTTAACATTTAATTGGGCATCCAATAATAAGTTTTCAGGTTTTAAATCTCTATGACATATACCAAGAGCATGGCAGTATGCAGCTCCCAAAACGATTTGACGGAAATATTTGATGGCTTCGGCTTCACCCAATGGACCACGTTCTACCAACAAGTCAAATAACTCACCACCTTCGACATATTCTAACACGAGATAAAGTGCCTTTGAGGTTTCCCAGACATCGTATAATCTTAAAACGTTTGGATGGTTTAATAATTTCATGATAATGATTTCTCGTTCTATGCCGTAAGGTAATCCATCTCCATTTCTATCATCATCTTCATGTAGTTCAGATTTGGAGACTACTTTAACAGCAGCTTTTTGTCCAGTGGTTTGATGTGTAGCTAATAAAACTCTTCCTGTGGCACCTCTTCCTAGAGTTTTACCTAATTTCCAAGGTCCGATATTTTGAGGATGATTACGGCCTGCACTGGCAGACATTATAGACGACGTTATCGATGCTTGTCTTGAAGGTGTCATGATTTCTATTATATGTGATTATGAACTGTAAAAAAAATATGCTAGCTAGCTAATGAACGTGTGGTTTTGATGTTTACTGTTGTTGTTGTCTGTGATATTAACGATTAAAAAGGGGACAATAAATTTTCACAGAAACTTTGTATCTTTGGATTTAATCTATCAATTGTGATTGTAATTACTTTGTATAAACCCACGGTTGTCTGTAATTCAAATGATTGTAATATAACTAAACAGGAAAAAGGAAGAAAACTCGACAACTTGAAATAAATAAATCTAAAAAAAAAACTGATGGAATGGTTGTAACTAATAAAGGAAAGAAAATTTTTTTTAGAGCGAGTTTCAGTATTAATATTAATAATTTAGTTTGTGTATAATGTGTTGTAGACGATCAACAGTACAAAAGCAAATGCAAAAAAAAAAAATTATTAAACCACAGAAACTTCTGACACCGAAGTTTTTTTTGTTTTGTTTTGTTTTGTTTTGTTGTGATTTGTATTTTTTCTTCTCTCTAGGTGTATTGGGCACTTGTACACGCACTAACAATTACTATACAGACAAATACTTTTGTCGTATTTCATTTCATTGATTATGGACAAAACGCGTGTTATTTTTTGTTCAATCTCACATCTCACCTATAAACATTCCACAAAACGCGCACGTACACACATTCCCCCTTTCAATAAATATACCCTTTTAGGAAAGCCGTTCCAAATTAGATTGAAATTTGATAGAATTCAGTAACACCACTACAATCTTAGACAATGTTATAATTATGCAACGAAATCAAATTCATCCACTTCTTTAATGTTTTCGTCTATGTGTTGCTATTTTAGTTATTATTTAACATGTTAAACCCCTACCAAGGACTGTTAACATCACAACAAAACCCTGGACTTTCTTTTATTCTATTTCTATTGTTACTCCTCCATCTAAGCATCTTTGCTGGTAATAACCTACACATGTTACACACACACAGAGAGAGAGAGAGAATGCATGCAGGCATTTTTCTGATTATGTGGAAGATCTGTGCTGTCACGATTGTCCTTAACTCTATGATTTTCTTTTGCTCTGTCGATACTTTAAATATCCATCTGATACAATGTCTTGAGAGACGTGTTTTTTAAAGTTAGAGTCTAGAATTGACTGCCTGTGCAAAGTTACCGTTAATAGACTATTACTACGAAATTAGGAAAGCTAATTACACCTGATCTTGAACGCGTCTTCTGCTCTAGCGTCTAATTTATCCGTTATCAACAATACACACACAACTTTTTTTTTCATGAGAATTTGGTTATAAATCCCCTTGAAAAAAAAACAATGCAACACTTCAAAGTAGATTATGTTAGCTCGTAATCACACAAATTAACCAGTAAATAAAACAAAACAACACTTCAAACAACAGATCTACACATTATCCATGTGGTTATAAAACTTTTAAATTCACCACTATGTATCAGATCTCCAAATATCAATCATATATTATACCGAATTATTCTATACAAGTCCAGCTTTTCTATTTTACACTTGTAGCAAGCATCACGTATTATAGTCCCATCTCAGTCAATAATTCTAACTGTTTACTCAAATCCTTTTCCGCTAATTTATTCTTCTGTTTCAACTCTTCATCCTTTTTCAAATCATCTTTTATTGAATCTAAAGCTTTTGATTTCTTAGCTTTGCTATTATCAGTCACACTGGTGGCCAATAGATTTTGAACTTCGCTAATTTCTGATATATCCCTGTTTAACCTATCAATCTTGCTTCTTGTTGATTTTGCTTGTGATTTTGATAAATTTTTGCTTGTGGTCTTCTTTTTTGACTTTCCAATCTTACTATTAGAATTTTTAGCTCTTGTATCCTTCTTTATTACCATATTGCTTTTGTTGGTGTTCACTATCAGTAGGGATTATTCTCTTGCGATGAGTTTCAATTTTGTATCGCATAAAGAAAAATTCGTGTGCTTTGAATTTTTTTTTTCAATTCAGTGAATATGCAGGTTGCTTACATGTCGCACATGGGTCTAAGAAAGTACCAAATGACTCCTAATACCCATCAGTACGACACCGACAAAGTCTCCACACTTCACGTGATTGTCACAGATATACTATCAATGCAGTACAAACTAAATAATAATAACTCACAAATGAAACAGGAATTGCAGCTCAATATTCCGTTATTTTCACAGTAACTACGCATTATTCAATGAAGGTGAAAGATAAATTATACAGTTTTCTATTTACTTCTATAGGCTTAAATAAGAGAATAAAGAAAGTGAACAAAACTCATACTTTACTGCTATAAGCGGTGCAGTCACATACAGAGAAAGAGAAGATTCTATCAATATAGCAGACATCACCAACTGGATGAATATGTAACCAATGTAGGAAGTGCAAGTATTACATTTATTGCAATTGCAATCTATTGAACTGCTACACGTTGGCAACAAACATAATCAGCTGCGTGACAGTCCACTCCGGAATTGCTTGATTTTCCATGCATATGGTAGCACCGACCATATAAAGTACAACAAAAATACGTACACAAATACCCCAAAAAGACTCAACTATAAAAGGACAAAAAAACAACGGGTAATGAAAAACTTTTTACAACACTTTCTTTTTCCTGTTTGTTTTTGTTTCATCAACAATTAGTATCAACCACTTATATATGATATCAGTTTTAGCAAGTAAGTATCAATTGATGTGTTGTATTCATGGCTGCAAATACTAACTT
This sequence comes from Candida tropicalis MYA-3404, assembly GCF_000006335.3. Classification (NCBI taxonomy): domain Eukaryota; kingdom Fungi; phylum Ascomycota; class Pichiomycetes; order Serinales; family Debaryomycetaceae; genus Candida; species Candida tropicalis. Next base: position 931,428 of record NW_003020057.1, on the reverse strand, counting down.
CAATATAAGGAACCACAACCCATTACCCATAACAAGTTTACAAAGAGTCAAAGGTTATATGTTCCCTCACTAGTTGTTGTTTGTGTCACTTGGTTAACACAATTTAAAGAAAGTCACCAACTGATAGCTCCTTTAGCATGTGGACAAACAGAAGAAGAACCTTCCAAATAAGATAGCAACTTGGGAACACATGTTATCTTGAACCTTACACAGGGGATCAACATATACCAAAAAGGAGCGATGTTGATTAGTGAAGGTTCTTCAAAAGATAGTGACTGGTCATCACTATCTTTAAAAACTACTCGTCGGGATAGGCTAGTTGAATATCCCGATGAGTAGTAGTGGTGGTTTAATACAAACCACACTTGTAGAGGACCAGGTATATGGGGGAATCGACCAGTCCCCTTCCCTCCTGGTTCATCCTCTGTCTATTCCCCCTTGGGCCAGTAGGGGGACGCAATATGGCAACTCAAGAAGAGGGCCATAGTCGGGCTGGGTCGGCCCCACACACACACACACATGTGGGCCCAGTTCGTCCCTCTCCTTTTAATTAGGAGAGGTGATAAGCGGATAGAGGGGATGAGCCAACCCATCATCATTTGGATCTTTTCACCACTTCGACATTTGACATGCCGTCATATAGGGTCACAGAAATGATTCATGTGGTCAAATGGGAATTAGCATTACTTATATTTAACACACAAACTCAGATGTTGCCAATGAAATTCAAATTACAGCTCAACATTACAGAAGATTTCCCGTTGCTACGTATTATTTAATGTAAGTACAACAACCATAAGCTTTCCTTCAATTGAATTCTATGCGAAGTGCAGCACGTTGGTGACCATCGTCTCCAACTGAATTACAATGCTACGTTAAACACCAAAAGAGACACCAATGGCTATGAAATCAGTACAGAGTTTAACCACCATTCCTTGGTTAAACAATGCGTTTATAAATCATATAAAAGAGTCACGTTTACATTTACTGTATTGTACTTTAGTCCATACTGTGGTGGGAGACTGACAACAATCTAAATCGATTCATAAAGCAAACAGGTTCTTATTGTGGAGAGTATGACTGTTTAATACTTGCAACCAACAGGTGAGGGCGATTCTGTGTTCACCAGTAGTCTTTTTCTTGTGAAGCTGAGGATCAGTACTACAAATGCAAATGTATCCACGCCAAATCTACGTAGTACACTTCACTTAGTCATTCCAGTCTCCAAGATTAGTATGTACATGGTTGATTCCAGTACACTGCCACTTCACTGACACCAAAGTTTGCAATCAATACAACAAGGTGCTAGTACTTCCATTCCATTCAAACGCGCTTCCCTTATTCACGTCGTTGAGCAGCTACTACAACTCTTGGTTTCTGTTGAGTACCAAACGATAACGTCATTGTTATATCAGTTGTGCGGTTAATTTTTTTTTTTATTATCTTTTTGCTGATCATAAATCTGTAATATCCCGGGGTACGAACTTTCAATTGATCGTTTATCTTTAACGTTCATATCACCACAACGGTATATTCTCAGTGATGTACATTTTTGCAACTCTAGGTTTTTTTTTTCCTTCTTGCACGATCTCTTCTTGCCTCTCGCTTTTATCTACAATTTTTTTTTTTTTTTTTGAGAATTTCCATTCATCTCATCTCTCACTCTCCTTCTACAACTTACATACAATATGCCATCTACCCACAACCGTGATAAACCTTGGGATACTCCTGACATTGATAAATGGGCTCTTGAAGAATTCAAGCCAGAACACAACACTTCTGGTCTACATTTTGCAGAAGAATCTTCATTCATGACTTTATTTCCAAAATATCGTGAACAATATTTAAGAGGTATCTGGAGTGATGTTACTAAAGCATTAGAAAAACATTTCATTAAATGTGAATTAAATTTAGTTGAAGGTTCAATGACTGTTAAAACAACTACTAAAACTTTTGATCCTGCTATGATTATTAAAGCTAGGGATTTGATTAAATTATTAGCTAGATCAGTTCCATTTCCTCAAGCTGTAAAGATTTTACAAGATGATGTTGCTTGTGATGTTATCAAAATCGGGAACTTTGTTGCTAATAAAGATAGATTTATCAAAAGAAGACAAAGATTGGTTGGTCCAAATGGTAATACTTTGAAAGCTTTGGAATTATTGACCAAATGTTATATCTTGGTTCAAGGTAATACCGTCAGTGCCATGGGTCCATTCAAGGGATTGAAAGAAGTTAGAAGGGTTGTTGAAGACTGTATGAAGAACATTCATCCAATTTATTATATCAAAGAATTGATGATCAAACAAGAATTGAGTAAAAATCCAGACTTAGCAAATGAAGATTGGTCAAGATTTTTACCAAGTTTCAAGAAACGCTACTGTTGCTAGAAAGAAGGCAAGTAAGAAGAAGACCACTGAAAAGAAGGGTTTACACTCCATTCCCACCTGCTCAACAACCTAGAAGAATTGATTTACAAATTGAAAGTGGTGAGTATTTCATGAACAAGAAAGAAAAAGAAATGAAGAAGTTAAAAGAAAAACGTTCTAAACAAGAAGAAGCTAGTGAAATCAAGCGACAAGAAAGGGCTAAAGAATATGTTGCACCAGAAGAAGAACAGTATGAAAACAAACTTGTAAAGAAGGAAAAGAAAGAAAAGAAGGAAAAGAAATCAAAGAAGAGATCCTCCACTGAAGATGAAGGTGAGTCGCGTGAATCTAAAAAGTCTAAACATTAATTGACCCAGAAATTAGATATTATCTAGGATTATGGTTGCATTTTTTAGTTGTTTATAATACATGTAATTTTTTTTTTTTCAATTTTTTGGTGTTTTGTTCTCCTAACCTGTTGTGATACATTGTATTTCCCAATAGACTAGTGCATACTGTTTATACTCTCTTCATGCCGCACTTGTTTTCGTCTCCTCTTACTCATAACCCTGATTGTAGTCCAGCAAAATTAGTCAACCTTTAAATTAATGAAGAGTTTATAGTGTTGGTTAGTGTCAATATCCTGAAGAAAAGCTCATCACCGTTGCCATGTACCCCTGCGAGAAATCTAAAAATGTACACAAATAAATGTCGTTATAATGTCGTTGGGCTACTGTCTTTCTTTTTTTCCTTATTGTTAATTTAACTTCACAATTGGAAAAAAAATTTTCTTAGGGTAATGTCGCAAGATTCTAAATAGGAAAACAAATAACCACATTGGGACACACAAGTTTTGTTTTCAATTTATTTTTCTGTTCATCTAATTTAGTTTGTGATAGACATATTAATTACTTAAACCTATTAAATTTTCCCAATTTTTTCATCATCATCATCATCATCATCTTCTTCTTCAACCAGGCCATTCAGGTTCAAACTATCAGTTCTTACGTTCATTTTCTAAATCCAGTCATTCATTCTTTACTTTGACACACCAACTGCATAGTCATTTTTCTTGGAAGTTGTACACTATATCATTCTATCATTTTACAGTTTTTTTTTTTTAGCCATTCCCTTCTTACCTACTTCATCACCAACTATTTAATAAACTAAACGAACCTATATTTGCATAGAGTTCAAGCATTCAAAACTTCATATACATGGCATCACGTCTAGATCATATATTCTCATACGTAAATGAGATCGAAAGTCGGGCGAATAAGTTGACTACTTCTGTGTCACAATCCAATGAATTGATAAATACAATTTCATTCCTAAATCAAGCTACCATTGAATATGATCAAACAATAGATGATATAACTACATTAATTGAAGAAAATAATAATAGTTTAAATGAGTTCAAGAGTTTACATGAACGAGCTTTCTATTTTGATTCAAATATTTTGCATAATGATAGTATAACAAATCAACAAGCTTTTGAACATATAACTCAAGAGTACATGCATCTACTAGGAAACTTGCGTAAGAATGACAATTATAATTACCATGACGAGAACAAGAAAGGGGATGAAATAGTGAATACAAGTCAGGATGATTCGAACAATTTGAAACGACATCACGAGCCCGAAATAGAACATCTCGACCCACCATCACCTTCTCAACCACAGTCACAGTCACAGCCACTGCCACAAGAAGAATTAGAGCAAGACTTATCACCATTACGCGATCATATCAACCCACCAGATCTTAAGAAAATGATATCTGTATCGAATTTGAGATTAAAACCAATGAGGTGTGCTTCGTCGACAAGTCAACTGATTGCCAAAAAGAAATCAAGATATAGATTATCAAGTATTTATAATATCAATCCAATAGCATATGATGAGTCCACAATTGGAACATCATCAACTTCATCATCAGCTACTGAACAAAGCACTACTGCTGAATTGTCAACACAGGAATATGATCATTCAAGAATGCAAAATAGTGTAACAAATTCATATGAAACTTTAGCATCTCACCTTTTAGATCCGGTTCAAGTTAATGAGGGCCACGAATTGGAAAATGGACTATTATCAAAGGATAACTTGCATAGTATTGTCACAAAAGAGTTTGATCATATTATACCCCGAGGTAGATCCAATTCTTTACCTACTTCCACGACAAAAGACCTTTCATTTTCAGATGACGATATACTCAAGGAGTTTGATTGTGAAGTCGATATACTAAGGTTCAATAGATTAAAGCATTTTATTAGTGTCAGTCACCTACCCAACAAACATAATTATGGAGATGAAGTCCATATTGATGAATATGACATCGATAATGACGACGAGGAAGACAACAATCAAGACAATGGTATTTTCTTCAACGATATTTATCATAAATCACCTACACCTCAATCTAGATTAAGTGACCATGATGATATGGTATCAGTGATATCTGATTATTCCTATTACTCTCCAGACAAACAACAAAATCATGGTAGTAGTGAGAATGATGATTTATTTGAGTATGATAATTTCAGTGGATTTTTGCGAAAATCACGTTTGGATCTAAACAAAGATTTACACCAAGCATTCCCACATCTAATGAAACCACCAACAGCTGAAGATACTCAATCAGAAATGGCTCGGCTGAAATATAAATTCCATAATCCTATCGAAAAACAATTGAGTAGCTCCCAGATTTCAACAGCTACGTTCAACGTTCAAGCATCTGCAGTTATGCAAACAAAAAATTTGCAACGCGTAACTTCATTACCATACCTACCATCCAATTCAAAGAATTCAGCTTCGTCAATATTACATTCCTATATTGAAAGACCATCGACTCCATCTGAAACTGCACATTCTTCATTGTCGTTCAATGATAGTTTCTTGAAATTTTGTCAGTCAAAACTGGGACCTACATCTATGGAAAATCCCAAACTTGCAACACCTCCGAGAATAAAGCAGTTGAAAAAATCAAAGATGATAAAAAGTAATCCTATTTCAATACCCAGTGAAGCTCAATTGAAACGTATCCCGACTCAAGTACAGTCGTTACGAAATGATGGATCTTATTCAAAATTAACACTTGGTCCAAATCATACTAGACTGGTTAAACACGGCAATGGTTCGTTATTTAAAAATCCAATAATCGGTTCGTATGATCAATTTGCATTAAAAGAGGCACTATCCTCGAGTCTATTGGATTAAATAGTTATTTATTAATTTCTTGGTTAAGTACATAAAAAACTCAAGATAATATATATATATATATCTACCCAAAGTCTATTCAAAACTTGAATTATCGAAAAAACTGTTTTTCTTGCCTTTGGAAATATTAATTGTTTTTTCAATCTTCTTTTCTTTCAAACTTTTCAATTGTCGTTTGCTATTATTTGACATATATGTAATTGATGCTTTAGATCCTGAAACAACCTTATATTGTTTACTAATAGTAACACCCGAGAAATGTTGTTTACCATCTTTAATAGTAATACCTTGTTGTTCCTGGAATGATCTGAACGAACTCACAACAGAAGGTTTCTTAAATGATGGAATGAGTTCAGCAATATCATCATCGTCATCAACATCAGTATCTCCAGTTTCATCGTGGCTTCTCTTTCTGGATTGATTTTCAGATATAGATCCAACTGGAGTAGTTGACCTGCTTTTAGTAGTCAAATTGAGAATACTTTTAGATTTTAATGCCTTAACATCTTCAACATCTTCGTCATCTTCAACATCAAATCCATGCTGAAGTTTTGAGATTCTTTGCAATCTTTCATATTCTTCACAATCATCATTAGCTGAATACAAAAATGATAATTTCTTTCTGACAAAATTTTCATCAATTTTAATGGTCTTTTTAACTGGGGCTTCTTTTTCCAATGAATCATTATCTTCTTCAGTATCAGATTTTTCCTTTTCTTTCTTGGATTCACCAACAACTTGAATATCATCATCATCAGAATCACTATCATCTATCTTGATTATCTCAATATTCTCTTTGATACTGTTAAAGAAAGCTTTGGACTTTTCATTTTTATAAATTTCAAGCAATTTCTTATTCTTCAATAATCTTTGTTGTTGTTCCATGAGTTTTTGACGTCTATAAGCTTCCAATAAACTATCTTCTTCATCACTAATCTCGATATCTAACCCATTGGCAACACCAGCACGTTTAATCAAACGATGATTCTTAATATCGTCTAATAATTTTTCCAATTCCTTTTGATCCTTAATTTGATAATCTTCCATAAACTTCTTTCTAATTTCTTCATTCTTCAAATCAATATTGAAGTTATTATCAATCATTCTTTCATCTTCAGAATTGGCAACATCGGAGACTTCTCCATCAACACCACCTAAACCTTTCCATTCATCTTCAGATTCTTCTGCTTCCCCTTCAATTATATTCTTAAGACCTCTTCTTTCCATATCTTTCCTTCTTTTACGTATCTTCAATTCCCGTTTTCTAATCTTTAACTCGTATTCCTTGATTCGACGTTGCATAGCTTCAGGACTTTCATCTTCATCTTCATCTTCATCTTCATCTAATTGCTCCAGCTCCTTATTATCCTCGTCTTCCTCTTCTTCGACCTTAAGCATATTATTTCTCACCTGTTTACGTCCACGTTGAACATGAGCTGGAGTTACCAAATCATCGTCATCTTCTTCTTCGACCTCCTTCGGTCTGGAAATCACTTGTGTTTCTTTAGTAGAAGTTGACTTCTGTGTCACTGCTCTATCCCTTTGCGTGGTTACTTCATCCTTTTGCGTGACCATTTCATCCTTTTGAGTTGCTTCTTCATCTTTTTGAGTGGGTTCACCATCTACTTGAGTTTGCGTTGCAAGTTGGGTAATATTATCAAATTGAGGTGGTTGGATCAGTAGTAAACTGCCTTCATCCTGAGTTGAAATAAATGAATCTTCATTACTTGTTCTTGGCTTTAAGTTTTGGAAAAGTTCTGTACTTTTATTAGCAAAAGAATTATCATCATATTCTGACGTTAGATTCTGCTGTTGAACATGTTTTCCATCATCCAAGGTAGTGGTAATTTTTTGATCTTTATCGGCATCATGATCTAAATCACCACCACCAAACATATAACTATCATCGCTTCTAAAATTATCTTCAATCTTACCAGGAGCTTCATCCCCATCTTCTTCTTCTTCATTGTCGTTGTCATCCATTTCAGAATCATAATCACTTTCTGGCACTTCAGATTCGGCAACATCACTTTCTGGAACATCATTGGTATAATCAGCATCATCGTCTTGTTCTTCAACACCTAATGCCTTGCCCATCAAAGCCAACTTAGCTCGTTCTTGTAACTTCTCCTTCTTTCTAATGTTTCTTGCTCTTTCCATTTCTCTTTCCAAAAGCGAAGTCATGGTTTGTTCATCCTGTTCTAATTCTTCTAGTATAGCATGGTCAGGATCATTTAATTTATTTGACTTCAACTGATCTATATTCTTCTTGCGCAATTTCTTGAAGAAATCGGTTTCCTTTTGATGTTGTTGTGGATTAGCAGACATGTTGTTCTTACAATTTTGAAACTTTTTCTTTGAAAACTTCTGTTTGATCATTAACCTTTGTTCTTTGGTTAGTTCTGGGATTTTATCCAATTCTTTAGCACGATTGGAAAATTTAGAAGGTTGGGTATTGACATTGGTGGAACGATGTTTTGTAGGGGAAGAAGACACAATGTCGATATCTGAATCTGAATCTAAATTGATCAATCCCTTGGCACCGCCATTGCCCAATGTTGGTGAACTCGAAAGTTGTTGCTTGAGTTTTTCGGTATAGATTTCCAACGGATTCTTTGGCTTAGAAACTGGTTTTTGAAATAAATCCATTATATTCTCGTGTTGTTCCTTCACTGGGGATGTAAATGGACTTGATCTTAAGATTTCTTCGACAGTAGGAGACGATGGTTGTCTTTCTGGAATGATAGGTAATGCAGCTTCGTCTTCATCTTCATCATCAGAAAATGCAGATAATAACTTATCTTTAGTGAAAACAACTTTTTTCTCAAACTCGGGACGAATATCAACATGACGTTTTTGAATATTCAAGAACTCTTGTGCCTTTTCTAATTCTTTAGTTGATAAACCTTCTTTTGGAAGATGTGAAGAAACAACAGTATCATTGGCTTCTTGGTTCAATTCCTCTTCTTCATCTGTCAATGTACCCCTGGTGATATCTAATTCTAATTCTTCACGTTCTTTCTGTAATCTTTCAAGACGTTTTTTCTCAGCAAGATCAGCAATCCTGGCTTCTCTTTCTTCTTTGGATAATGATGGTTGGATAGGTCCGTTTTCTAATTCATCATCCGAGACAAACAACTTGTCAATGGTGGTAGGTTTCAGTATTACCTGGGTTTTGTCTAATTGTGGTTTTTCAATAACTTGAGTTTGATCAATTCCACTTGGTTTAGCAATTACCTGTGTTTTTTCAATCACTTGTGTAGACGCGATTCTTTGAGTCGGATTTATGACTTGAGTGGTTGAGTCGGCATTACTATATTCTGTCTCGTCGACTGCAAGTTGTGGAAGTAATTGAAACTTGGTTTGATGTGACGCGTCGTCAGCAGTTTTCTGTGTTTCCTCATTAGCTTGATTCTCTTCTCCATTTTCCTCGACATCATCATCATCACCACCTCCATTTAATCTTTTACTAATTTTATCCAAGATACTGAAATTGGGAATATCTTCATCTTCGTTACCTTCCTCATTGAAAACCTTTGAAATTGCATCGAGATCCAATCCTAACAACGATTCAGTTTGGTTTTCTTGTGTCCCATCTTCTTCTTGTTGTTGAGTGGATTTTATTACAATTTTGTTTTGAAATTGAGTTGACGAGTAGTCCTCTATTCCATCTAACAAATCCATATTCTTTTAATAAATGACTATTGGGACCTTAATCTAGAAGTATCAAATTAAAAGAAAAATAGTATAAAAAAAAAAACAATCTCCTTCAACGATTCTTCATTTTTTTTTTCGCGTCCCATCCCTCGTTATGCTACCACCAACCGATGCGTGTTTTATTTTTTTTTTTTGTAACTTTCCCAGTCGCGTTTGTTTTAACTACTGGAATTCGTTCCACGTGTTTATATGCACGTGTACGATAATCTCGTGACTTTAGCGATACGTCGTATAACTTTAAGGCTTCTTTCTTTTTTATTATTATTTATTTCTTTTTGTCATAATGAAAAAAAAATTCCCCTATATCGGCACCTTTATTTCTTTTTTTTTTTTTTTACATAAATTATTTTAATTTTACTCCTCTGCCAATTATGTACTGGCTAAACGAATCATGAGAGAATAATTATAACTTACACACTCCCTCATTCATCTAATTCAATTGTTTCAACAATATTCATAAGCAAAAGAGGGTAGCATTTTTATTTTTTTTGTTGGCTTCAATTGAGAAACACGGGAATGATGTGAATGGCCCACATGTTTATAATTTTCGTTTTCTGTTATCAAGAATTTGTCCTCCGAAACCTTTGTGTCATAGTTAATGTACGATACTTTCATTTGGTAGAAATTCATGTGAATGAATGTGTCACGTGATCTTGTGCCATTTTTTCACACCCTTGCGCCAATAATGAAACCCAGAGTCAGAAACTACTTTAATTGTTTTGTGCTTACTCCAGAATGCACAAAACCAATACAATGAAAATAAAAATGAGTACATTATCAATACTGTGGCCCATCGTTCAAACAAAAAAGAAAAGAAAAAAAAAGTTTTTCACTTTTAGTTACCAACAGATTTTTTTTTTTTTCACTATTTATATAAAAAGCTATTTCCTGAAAAAAGAAAATTTGATTAGACATAAGATCTTCCTTTTGAAAGTTTTCCTCTTTTTTTTTTGTTTTTGCTTCTAATTGTTTTTTGATCAATTTCATTCCAGTTAACTAGTACCAAAAATGACTACTTCTAGAGAAACATTCCTTTTTACTTCCGAATCCGTTGGTGAAGGTCACCCAGATAAGATTTGTGATCAAGTTTCCGATGCTATCTTGGATGCTTGTTTAGCTGTCGACCCATTATCCAAAGTTGCCTGTGAAACTGCTGCCAAAACTGGTATGATTATGGTTTTCGGTGAAATCACCACCAAGGCTCAATTGGACTACCAAAAAATTATCAGAGACACCATTAAACACATTGGTTACGATGACTCCGAAAAAGGTTTCGATTACAAGACCTGTAACGTTTTAGTTGCCATTGAACAACAATCTCCAGATATTGCTCAAGGTTTGCACTACGAAAAAGCTTTGGAAGAATTGGGTGCTGGTGATCAAGGTATTATGTTTGGTTACGCTACTGATGAAACTGATGAAAAATTGCCATTGACCATTTTGTTGGCTCACAAATTGAATGCTGCTTTGGCTTCTGCTAGAAGATCTGGTTCTTTGCCATGGTTGAGACCAGATACCAAAACCCAAGTTACTGTTGAATACGAAAAAGACGGTGGTGCTGTTGTTCCAAAGAGAGTTGACACCATTGTTATCTCTACTCAACATGCTGAAGAAATCTCCACTGAAAACTTGAGAAAAGAAATCATTGAACACATCATCAAACAAGTTATTCCAGAACACTTATTGGATGACAAAACCATTTACCACATTCAACCATCCGGTAGATTCGTCATTGGTGGTCCACAAGGTGATGCCGGTTTGACTGGTAGAAAGATCATTGTTGATACTTACGGTGGTTGGGGTGCTCACGGTGGTGGTGCTTTCTCCGGTAAAGATTTCTCCAAGGTCGATAGATCTGCTGCTTATGCTGCTAGATGGGTTGCTAAATCTTTGGTCAACGCTGGTTTGGCCAGAAGAGCTTTAGTTCAATTCTCTTATGCCATTGGTGTTGCTGAACCACTTTCAGTCTACGTTGACACTTACGGTACCTCCAAATATACCTCCGATCAATTGGTCGAAATTATCAAGAACAACTTTGACTTAAGACCAGGTGTTATTGTCAAAGAATTGGACTTGGCCCGTCCAATCTACTTCAAGACTGCTTCCTACGGTCACTTCACTAACCAAGAAAACCCATGGGAACAACCAAAGAAATTGAAATTTTAGATAGAGCATGTTTATAACTTAATAGTGTATTAAAATTACTTTAAAAAAAAATTAAAAAACGTTTCCGTAATTATTCAAAGCACGTGTTTATAATTGTAGTTATCAAGTTATGCACTAACAAGACTGTATAAAGGTGTGTGTCTATAGGTGAACTCTGCCAGAGTCAACTTTTGCTTGTTCTTTGACAATCGTAATCAAGAAACAACTGACACAAAACCCTATGACCCAAAAAAATAAAAACAATCTGACTTAAAAAAAAAGTTTCAGATCTTTAATTTGCATGTGAAAATTAATCTTCTTACAAGACCAACAAAAAAATGTACAATAACTTTGTTTGAAATATTTCGAGATACCGGGTGTTTACGTAATAGATACTAGTGACATTGTTCTTGATGCCACAATTCGAGAATTAATTACAAGAGTTTATACAAGGTTAAAAGTACTTCGTTAAAATCATTCAAACGATAACATGAACGTTAAAGATAAACGATCAATTGAAAGTTCGTACCCCGGGATATTACAGATTTATGATCAGCAAAAAGACAAAAGCAAAAAAATTAACCGCACAACTGATATAACAATGACGTTATCGTTTGGTACTCAACAGAAACCAAGAGTTGTAGTAGCTGCTCAACGACGTGAATAAGGGAAGCGCGTTTGAATGGAATGGAAGTACTAGCACCTTGTTGTATTGATTGCAAACTTTGGTGTCAGTGAAGTGGCAGTGTACTGGAATCAACCATGTACCTACTAATCTTGGAGACTGGAATGACTAAGTGAAGTGTACTACGTAGATTTGGCGTGGATACATTTGCATTTGTAGTACTGATCCTCAGCTTCACAAGAAAAAGACTACTGGTGAACACAGAATCGCCCTCACCTGTTGGTTGCAAGTATTAAACAGTCATACTCTCCACAATAAGAACCTGTTTGCTTTATGAATCGATTTAGATTGTTGTCAGTCTCCCACCACAGTATGGACTAAAGTACAATACAGTAAATGTAAACGTGACTCTTTTATATGATTTACAAACGCATTGTTTAACCAAGGAATGGTGGTTAAACTCTGTACTGATTTCATAGCCATTGGTGTCTCTTTTGGTGTTTAACGTAGCATTGTAATTCAGTTGGAGACGATGGTCACCAACGTGCAGCAGTTCACATAGAATTCAATTGAAGGAAAGCTTATGGTTGTTGTACTTACATTAAATAATACGTAGCAACGGGAAATCTTCTGTAATGTTGAGCTGTAATTTGAATTTCATTGGCAACATCTGAGTTTGTGTGTTAAATATAAGTAATGCTAATTCCCATTTGATCACATATATCATTTCTGTGACCCTATATGACGGCATGTCAAATGTCGAAGTGGTGAAAAGATCCAAATGATGATGGGTTGGCTCATCCCCTCTCTCCACTTACCACCTCTCCTAATTAAAAGGAGAGGGACGAACTGGGCCCACATGTGTGTGTGTGTGTGTGGGGCCGACCCAGTCCGACTATGGCCCTCTTCTTGAGTTGCCATATTGCGTCCCCCTACTGGCCCAAGGGGGAATAGACAGAGGATGAACCAGGAGGGAAGGGGACTGGTCGATTGTCGCCCCCATATACCTGGTCCTCTACAAGTGTGGTTTGTATTAAACCACCACTACTACTCATCGGGATATTCAACTAGCCTATCCCGACGAGTAGTTTTTAAAGATAGTGATGACCAGTCACTATCTTTTGAAGAACCTTCACTAATCAACATCGCTCCTTTTTGGTATATGTTGATCCCCTGTGTAAGGTTCAAGATAACATGTGTTCCCAAGTTGCTATCTTATTTGGAAGGTTCTTCTTATGTTTGTGGTCATACTAAAGGAGCTATCAGTTGGTGACTTTCTTTAAATTGTGTTAACCAAGTGACACAAACAACAACTGATGGGGAACACATAACCTTTGATTCTTTGTAAACTTGTTATGGGTAATGGGTTGTGGTTCCTTATATTGAAGTTAGTATTTGCAGCCATGAATACAACACATCAATTGATACTTACTTGCTAAAACTGATATCATATATAAGTGGTTGATACTAATTGTTGATGAAACAAAAACAAACAGGAAAAGAAAGTGTTGTAAAAAGTTTTTCATTACCCGTTGTTTTTTTGTCCTTTTATAGTTGAGTCTTTTTGGGGTATTTGTGTAGGTATTTTTTGTTGTACTTTACATGTTCAGTGCTACCATATGCATCGAAAATCAAGCAATTCCGGAGTGGACTTGTATTTGTGTATGCAACAAACCACCAAGTCAATATGCCCCATTTAGTTTTATTTCGAACAAGAGAATTTAACAGTAACGGATACTGATTTATGCAATATACTGCAAATAGGGAAGTTTTGTTGATTATTGTTTGCAAAGTTATTGGTTATGAAATTGTTTGATTTGCATCAGTTTGGTTTATATAACTATCTATCCATATATACAAATAGTCGTAGAAGAGGAAAGTAGGAATAGTTTTATTTGTTATAATTATATAGAATCTATGTTTAAATGAATATAAGAAACTAATTGAAATAATGTACGTTGATACCAGAAAGTTATTTATTTTTACGATCATTTGTTGTGTTTTATTAAGAGTAGTATTGAGTTTACTAATGGAGTATTCACTGCTGCATGGTACTTTAGACTTTGGTTTATTTGGCTTGAATCACTTCCAGGTCAAGCGAGGATCTAGTACTAACCAATCCCACTTGCGGACAACTGTCTCCCATCCAGAAACCTTTTTACGACAGGCCCTATGGCATCATTAGACTAGTCGAAAAGTTGATTATCCACTTGAAACCACAGAGCAACAATTCTAATTCATTGTTTGTATTTAAAGACAGTGCACCTCATAATCAACAGAACGTAGGGTACACCATATTGTCGTTAACATGCCTCAAATCCAAACTGTTGTTATCTCTATGTTGTTTAGCACAATAGCAATATCCACAGCATGACTCCTGTCCTTAGAATAGAACATATTTTACAGTATTGGATGTTGGTACAGTAAATTACACGTGTATCTGGAGTTAAAATAAACGTTGACCGGTCAAATATGTTGGACCACAAACAATTCCAACTAGAAGCCATCCTTCTAAGCAACATAAAATTTGGCAAAGCCTCACTCATAATGAGAAGTCTTGTTCTTGATACATGCTGGACACGACACACACTGGATATGGACAAATGCAAGACCGAAATAGTGTAAGCAAGTTCCCCAACTGGGAGTTCCTGTCATGCACCAAACCATCAAGAAATAAACTTACAGTTATACCAATTAGAACAACTCCAATGAATGGAAGATGGAAAATAATAAATCTTGAATAATATGCCGAATTGTTCGGATGAAGAAAACACAATTCGTCACAGCAACAGTCCCCCCCCCCCCTCCCCTCTCATGAAAATGGACTCATTTGGGGGAAATTCAGATCTTCAGAGGATTCTTAGAATGCATGCAAAATATAATTTCAATTGTGACTGGGACTTAAAATACAGTACGTAGGCATGGGCATAGTTATCAATAAAACATGGTTGCTACTGAATCAATGAAAAAATTAGACAGTAGTGGTAAGGACCGGCTCTCAAATAATTGAACAGTAAGTATGTCTGTGTTGAAGCAAAACCACATTGTAGTCTTAGTTGGATATTAACACAAGGAAACGGGAAATCAGTTCATACTTGCGGTTAGCTGTCGAAGAAAAATTAGTGGCAGTTGCTTCCAGAATAGTACTTATGTATTCTTGCCAGAAATTTTATCAAGCGCGCACGACCCAGATTTTGCTTATGCCAAATCCAATTCTCATACTGAAACTATTATGCATCAAACATATAGGTTCGTCAATTATCATACACTCGTCCACTATCGCAGAACATACTAAATAATCGGTTTAAATGTGGCACTTGCATCATTTTTGCATATATTCCAGATACATCATATACAACAAGAGTAGTTTCGTATGAGAGTCACAGAAGTTGCAAAGCAAATTGGAATTCACGCACGACCTTTTGCTCTCTTTCACCCTTCTTCAAATATATTTGTAATTATTCCACCCTTAATTAATTGTAGTGGCATATGCACGACTTAAGATTAGTATAGAAGAGAAGTAGTAATAAGGAGAGCAGGGATTTTCTTTAGCTGCCCCCGTCCAGTAAGCAAGAGCAACTCACTTGAACTGCTTGGCTACTGTTAGAGATGGGTTCATTGTGAAATACCACTTGTTGCACGCACTGGTTAATCACGTGTGGTAACAGCGTGATATACAGCACGCTTGCTAACATCACATGAATAAAAAACTACAATAAAAACATCGATAAGCAAAAATAAACATATATTAAATAAAAAATCAAACTATATAGAACTAAATCTTTTCTTCAGAATCATAAGGCTGTTCATCCTTTTGAAATCTATCAGCGCCAAGTTTTGTAGTGTCAACTTCCCCATGACAAGTTTCAGAGATTTCTTCCAAAGTTCTTCTCTTTGTTTCTGGAATAAGCAAAGTTGTAAATATACCCAACAACATGAATAGGGCAAAGATCTCAAGGACATGAGGCAAGAAGCAATTTTTATGCTCCTTGTCACATCCATGATTGACCAATGTACCAATACATGTCTGAGCAATGATAGCACCAATTTTACCAGAAGCAGCAGAGAGACCATGAGCAGTGGATCTGTATCTGGTTGGGAAACACTCACCTGGAACAATAAAAGTAGTACTGTTTGGACCAAAGTTTTGGAAGAACTGGGCAAGGACAAACAAAGCCAACAAACCATTGTCACCAACCTGGTGGTAGGCAAAACCCATGATACACAACAAAACAGTCAAGATGATGAAACCACCCAATTGGATCGGCTTTCTACCAACAGTGTCAACAGTGGCAACGGTGAACCAGTAACCTGGCAAGGAACCAGCACAGACCAAAATCAAGTTACCAGCAGCAGAGTTGTACAATTTCTCATAGACATTGCTTTGACCAGCGTAACCAATGGTTTGCAAGATGGTGGTGGTGTTCAACCCCAAACCGTAGTAGGCAACATCCAACATGAACCAGGAACCAGCAGTACCCAACAATATCTTACCGTATCTCCATTGACCAAAGTGGTGGACAAAGTCCTTGAATGAAGCCTTTGGTGGGGCAATCTCTTGCGCATGCACATCAAGAGCAGCTTCGGCATCAGCAACCTTTTCAAGACCTTCAATTTCGTTGACATCAAGGGAGTAT
Source organism: Candida tropicalis MYA-3404 (assembly GCF_000006335.3). Taxonomy (NCBI): domain Eukaryota; kingdom Fungi; phylum Ascomycota; class Pichiomycetes; order Serinales; family Debaryomycetaceae; genus Candida; species Candida tropicalis. The sequence continues at coordinate 914,717 of NW_003020057.1, read as the reverse complement.
CTTGGGGACTCAGCAATGGTCAATCTGTAGTACAAAGCAATCACACCAGGAACACAGCCGAAACCAATAATGATTCTCCACATTTGATCGGCAGCTCTACGACATCTGCCAACACATTCGGAACCCTTCTCAGCAATGATCAAGTCGTCCTTGTAGCCAGCAACACAGATCATGGCAACAATACCGGCAAAGACTTGGCCCAAACCTTGATTGGAGAAAACAGCGGCCATGATGGCACCTCTCCACTTGGTGGTGGAAAACTCAGCAGAAATGATTGAGGACAACGGGTAGTCACCACCAATACCAATACCCATCAAGATTCTCATGGTGGAGAAAATGGCAACAAAACTGACAGCAGGAGACTCACCAAGGGTACACTGGAAAACGGTAGCAAAAATCATCACAATCAACTCCAAACCATAGATCTTCTTACGCCCAACCTTGTCGGCAAAGGTACCAAAACCAACTTGTCCAATAACGGTACCAACGGAGGTGGAGACTTTAATCAAGGTGGTGGTGGAGTCCGGAATGGTCCCATTCCAGTAGACATACTGCAACATGTTGATGGACAAGTTAATGGCGAAAATATCATAGGAATCAGTCATGAAACCAACACCAGCAATCATAATCATCTTGATCTGGGTCCAGCCAAAGCCGGCTTTGTCGATTTCCTCCAAGGCCAAACGTCTTCTTTCCAACGGGTCTTCGACATCGGCGAATTTACCCAAGTAATCTTTGAAAGCGGTTTTACCCCCGCTGTGGGACACTTCGTGTGCTTCGATTTCAGCAGTCATAGCGTTGATTTGCGTTGTAATTGTAGTTGTAGTTGTGGTGGTTGTAGCAAAGAAACGCAGAGGTATCTGATGAATATAGGGAAGATAGAAAAAGGTAAAGAAGAAGAATGGAATTGGAAAAATTTGGAAAAATATGGGAGATCTGACGGATTATTTATATAATTTTCTGGGAATTATGCCCAGTGGAATAGGTTCCAAGACACAGTGAGTTCTGTGATTGTTGTAGGACTTACAAAAATTAAAAAGAAAACCCAGTGAAGGAGGAAGATAATTTACCAAAGTTTGCACTAAATGAATACCCCCGACTTTGTGCGACATGACGGGTTTTGTGGTGCATGGTTTGTGAAATTGTTCAGAGCATGCAAGGCGAACTCAAAATTACACAAAGACAGAAACCCAAGTTTGAGTATAAAATATTTGCTCTGTCAAATAAGTTTGAATCTTTTCTGCGAAATTGGCTGTATTGGGCCCAAAGCAAATTATGGGTGGGTAATTGATGGACATACCAGTTGATTTGGGTTTTACTGAAATGACATTAGCACCCATGAGAAGGCTGCAAAAACAAAATTAATAGTGAAGACAGTAGTCCGGATTGCAACTAACCATAGTAATGGGAAAGAAAAATCCCGTGGGCGTAGAAATCCGTGCAACTGTTCTGCGACCTAGGGCGTGTGAGCGTGAATCAAAAGAGAGAGAGAGAGAGAGAGAGACCATGTGCGCTTAATAAATTAATTAAATAATCATGACACTGGGTTCAAAATTTCAATTCATTGCCGTATTACACAAGTCCTATTAATTTAGATTTCTTTTTTTGTTTTATTACCAATTTATTACTTTTTATTGATGCCACGAGGGTGGAGTATAGAATGAATTATACTCATGAGGTCTGGGGGATCAATCGGTCCCCACGTACTTTAAAGCTAAGAAAAATTTTACTGATACCAACTACGATTGATTGATAAAGGACTACTCCTCTCTAGTGGAGTATCTTACAAATAATGACTTACCATGTTGTTCAGATTTCTGTTGAGATATAAGACAACATGGTTTGGATACTGTATATGTTGCTCATATATTGTAAACTTCTCTCACCGTCTATATACGTAGGTGCTCATAATTATATTACATACATTATTAAGCAAGTCTGACTCTAGTGATGAAATCAACCCATTTTTCACAATATCCGTTCTAGCATCCATACACTGGTGAAAAACAGAAAAAGAAAGTTTCAATGTACAGTCGGGGGACAACTGTGTTTGGCAAAAAAAAAAATCACCCAAGAAAATTCCAGCATAAACAAGGATCTCTTTTCAGGGTCAATTGTATTGTTTCTTTGACAAGAATAACATTTTCTTAACATTCATTAAGGGCTAATTACTACGTTTCATTAATTCCAAGAAATTTTTTCTTTTTTTCCTTCCTTCTTCTCTTGGTTCACAGGGCGAAAAATGCTAACAAACTGGCGGTGGAAAGTCCCTTGTTGTTCCATCAGTATGATTTCTTCTTCTACAACATCAGTTACTAATGTTATAATTTATTTTTTTCTTGGTAAATATCGGTTGCAACGGGTAAGATTGTTCTTGGTATGTCAAAAGACTCTAACTATTGTTGAACTAGGTTATATAAACCAATAGTGCTAATTCAAAATCTAATGTCTTACATTTTTTGCACCCAATTCTACAGGCGAGAGTCATTTTTCTTTTTTTTCAAAAAAAGGTTCAAACTTTTTCTCACTAATTCAACCCAAGTCTCACCGTTAGTATGGTGTTTATTTTGTGGAACGCATCGTAACCAAATTAGATCCCCACGTGTTCCTCAACTGTTTCTTTTTCCTTTTCGCTTCCTTTTCTCCCTTGACTCACAAACAGAGGAATACCAGATTTCTGTCGCAATAGTAAATGAGTTTATGTTCCTTCTACACACGACTGACAACGTGCTCTCCCGTTATGACAAATCTTTTAAATTTCCTTCTTTGTTTAATGGTAAATTGATACTTACATAACCCTTAATTTTTTTTGTTGTTGTTGGTAGTTTTGTATTAGTAGAACACGAGGGCAAGCAGTAAATTGACGCCGTATCAATTGAGCTCAATATACCATTGATATCGAATCATTAAACTTACTATAGTTTGTTCCTACAACTAAGTTTGGACGATGTATTTCTTGTTTCGGTTTCAATTACATGCCTAGATTTTTTTTTTTTCATTTAACATTAATGGCAAATGAAGTTAGTTGAGTTCTTTACAGTTGTTCTTCTACAAGCTACATTCTTAAAAGAAAATTTTCTTGAGTGCACACGAGGGCTAACCAGAATCATCATCATCATCATCATCATCGCCATCTTGTTCTTCTTCAAGGAAAAAAAAAATTGGTACCAAGAAATTCTTCTTGCCATTGCCATACCAGTAATCTTTTTTTTTTCTTTTTCTTTTTTTTTTTCTTGATAATGAAATACATTTCCATTGTGTTTTCATTGTTTTGTGTGTAGTGTAATTTATGTCTATGTACAATCATCTCACAAGACAAAAAGAAAAACTTATCGCTGGAATAATCAGTCAGTTATCCTATTCAGCCTCTTCATCAAACAAACTCCAATTTAATCAAGAACGAGAACGAGACGGCTTACCTAATTAAGAACATCTGTGAGTAAACCGATTTACTGTGATGATGATAATGTTTACTCCCCATCTGTTCACTTATCCACCATCTCCACCTCCAGGCAGAGATAAAAATAAAATTTATATATATAGTCAAAAAGAAATAAGCAATGTCTTATGAAACAAAGGGGGCATTGAATGAAACAAAGAGAGAGAGAGAGGCCCACGTTGTCACTTCTGTTCTTTTCTGTATCTACTTTAATTTTGATTAAGTAATCATTCCATGTATAAATTAAATCTATCTGCATTTAACAGATGCACGATTTCTTTTAATTTTCGCACGACTGTGTTTTGTGTTACATCACTACAAACTTAATCTTTCTTGACAATTGAATTTACAGTCTCGTGGGTAGTTACCAAATATAGATACTGTTACACGTTTAAGGTTCAGCAAGTCGATAACAATAATATTAATGACCCACGGGTTCCCACTATATCTGTATGTGTAATTAAACTCAGATGAGTTTCATCCTCGTGTGCATGTAAGGTGATTTATTCAGCTCCTGTGTGACAATCTCGCTGGTGATGTCTCATATTTTTATTGTTTTATATTATATTCCCTTCTAGTCGAGTTTAAATTACAAACTACAAATATACTATTCTCTATATTACATTTTTTCCTCTCCCTCCCTCTCTCTCTCACTTATTGTCCCTGTTAACGATTGTCTTCTGTACTTAATGCAAATGAATAGGTACTTACAGCTTCAACTTCATCATCTTCTTGCCCTTCACTGATTTCATTCCATGATGCAATAGTCAACATAACAAATCCAATAATAACCAAGAAATCACCTAATAATTGTTGGAAACCCAATTTATTACCAAATATCCACCATTCAACCAATCCAATCAAGAATATAGTCAACAACGAACTAACCGATGACAATACTGGACTTGTCAATGCCATTAATGATAAAAATGATGCACTGAATAATAAATTACTAACAATTGATCCGGATATATATAACCAGATGATTCTAGTATTCTCTCCATAATTAAATAAATTAAAATGATGAATATGAAATATTTCAACTAATACTATCCCAATTAAAAGTATACTAAATGTGAAAAATCCAAAAAATCCCATAACAAAATTAGCAAATGTCAGTTGACGTCTTGGGGTTATAATCTTTGTTAAATGTTCTGGAATACAAAGATATTTCTTATACAACACTTCATAATATCCATAAAGAATAGCACCAATTAAAATAATCAAATTCCCCCAAAATCTATACGGATATGGATTATCTTCTTTCTCAGTTTTGTTGTTATTATTATCATCAGCACCAGAATATGCAACAATAAAAACTCCACTAATGGCTATAATAACAGAGCTAGCTTTTAACCATGAAAATTTTTCATTCAACAATGGAATAGCAAACGCATAAGCAGTAAATGCAGAACAATTATAAATAGCAGTTACATCAGCAGCATAAGTCATAGACATGGCACCATACCATGTAAATCCAGCAACAGTTAAGACTAATGTAATAATCAATGCTTTTATTAATACATATCTAATAGAAGGTGTAGCAATGAATGTTTTAATACAATCTGTAATAGAACTTGAACTCGAAATATGTGGACTTTCATCAATAATCAGATTCAAATGAGTAGTAGATCGATCTCCTTTAACATTAGATTGATATATCAATATAGAAGTATGATAAACATTATGAAATTGTTTAACTATACATTTCTTGAAATAATTATAATAATCAGTATGTTCTAATGGCACTTGTATCTGTTGTTGTTGTTGTTGTTGTTGTTGTTGTTGTTGTTCTGAATCATCATTGCCTAATAATCCCGACGTTGAGTTGAATCGTTGATATTGTATTCCTGATCCAGAACTGATAACAGTAGTTTTTTTATTTGAATTTTTCATTTTATTAAAAGTCCTCCATAATGATACAAATATAATTTGTAATGGCCATAATAACCACCATGAACCATGAGTAACAACTAATAATACAACAGGTTCCAGAAATTTCAATTTATAAGCCTGTGAAGTAAATTCAGTTTGAAATACAAACAGTGCTAATGAAATTATAAATAATATGATTATAAATATGATTTTGGTTTTTGATATCATATGCATACTTGCTTCTGAATGAGCATCTTGTGACTCAAGTAGGTTAGTTATCGCCATTATAGATAGGTAAAGTAAATGATTTGGATATGAACAAGATTGAGCCTTACGTCATTGTTTTTTTTTTTCGTGGTGAACGATTTATTTTTTTTTTGTTGGTTGGTTGGTTGTTTGCTCTTGAAATTTCAAACAGATGAAACAGAATCAAGAAGAAAAAAAGGAGAGAGAATGATATCAGAATTCAGGGTTCAATTGGTTGCAACGCGTTGTAGTTGGTCTATCAATGAGTCGAATTATAACAAGTCTTCACGTGAAGCTAGTCTGTTAATATATTAAGTATCACAAATTGTTTTGTTCACGTGTGGGTCTACATCCCCCCCCCCCGCGTTTTTGTCAAACAAGTGTTTCAATAATATCAAATCTTGTTGGTCTATATATATCTACACTATACCTATGGGGATCAATCACTATCACTTATGTAATCACTTTCATCATCCACACTATTCTCTTCCTTCTCTTCTTCAACATAATACTTTCTCGGACCAATTAATCCACGTTGAACTAAAGTTAATCGCGGTACAAGTCTAGGTAATATCAAATCAATAACTCTATCTTTAGTTAATAAATCATCTACCCATTCATCAATATAAGAAATTTTATAATTTTTAGGTATTTGATTCAGATCAAATATTGGATTTTTCAATTTCATTCTAATTTTTCTAAAATCTTTAAAATATGAATCAAATATTGTATAAATATCTTCATTTTTAAAAACTAATCTAATATAAATCAATGTTAATGCTGTAAGATATTTAAATTCATTAAAATTTAATTGTGTTAAATATACATTGATTATTTCTTTAGTTGGTTCTAATTCTAACAATCTAAATAAACAACATATGAAATTACTTGGTCTATTAGATGAATCGGTCCCACTTATATATTTAACATGATCAATTATAACTGGTAATATGGTTGATTCATTGGTTAGGTATAAATGTTGTTTATAAAATATTGAATCTTGAATTCGATGTCGTATGATTGGTTCTATTAAATTCCCCTTGTTTTGTGTGTATCGTTTATCTTGATATGATGCTTGTTTTTTATAATACGGTGTGTTCGTGTCCGTCATTGCTGTTCAGTCAATGTAGTTATTACATAGAATTTTCATGTTCCTCTTGATGATGATGATGATGATGATGATTATGACAATAAAAAAAGTCTCGATGGAATCGCACGACATCTAAAGGGCAATGTCGTGAAATTCTGCCTCGTATGAATGATTTGAAGTGATTACAACTTATCAATTTTTTTACAGCATTAATACGTTTGGATTACATAAGCCAATATTACAAAACTCTCCCTTCATGGCTTTTCTTTATCACCATGAAACAACTCGTAATATAAAATTGGAAGAAAAGACTATTATTATCATTTCTCACAGTCAATTTGGCCAACGTACACATACTCATGCGTGTTCCCACCACGATTCCCAAAGGAGAGAAAAACAAAAAATAAAAAAAAAATTATTCTTCCTCCAAAAGAGACTCACCTGTTCTTTTTGATAGTGTTATCTTCTACTACAAACAAAGCAAATAATGTCATTTAAATTTCCTTCTTTTGATTTCAAATCTATTCAAGAATCTTTACCAAGTGTTGATCAAGTCAAAGAATCATTCACTAAAACCGGTGACCAATTAAGTAAATCTATTCAACCATACACCTCGAAAACTTCTCAATTGATTACTGAACAACTCAAACATTTAGAACAATTGGCTAATAATAATGTTAACTCCGATATTGAAATTAGTGAATTACCTCAAGATTATTTACAATTAGAAGCTAATTGTGATTTATTATTGAAATTATATACTGATTTGATTCAATCAACTAATGATACTTATGGTAAAATCAGTTATGATTATCCTCCAGGTAATTATGCTATAAATAGAATTAAAGGTGCTAATGTTGGTGGATTAATTGGTCAAAAATTCAATCAATTAAAAAATGTTTCATCTCCTCAAGAATTGGAAAAAGTTTTATTAGGTCAAGATACTAAAGATGGTCAACAAGTTGAAGAAGAAGAAGAAGAAGACGATGATACTGTTAAAATTCAACCAACTTCTCCACAATTGCCAAAGACTTTATATGGACATTTAGCTGATGTTTGTTTGAAAAATAGTGAAGAATTGAAAAGTTCTGAAAACCCATTATCTTTTGCTTTGTTGCAAGTTTCTTCTGCTTATCAAGAAATTGCCGTTGCTAGATTAGATCAAGACAAACAAATCATGGCTGGATTAAATTCTGAATTAGTTAAAACTTTAAATGAAAGTTTTATTAAAGTTAATGAATTACGTAAAAAGGTTTATTCAGCAAGAGGTGAATTTGATGTTTTAAGAAATAAATATGAAAAATCTGATCCAGAAAATGAAGATTTGATTAGTAAAGAAGATGAATTTGTAAGTGCTACTGAAGTTGCTGTTTTAGAAATGAAGAAACTTTTAAAACCTTCTAAAAATATTGATTTATTGAAAGTTATGATTCTTGCTCAAAAAGAATTCTTTGAACTTGGTGCTAAGAAATTGACTGAATTATTGAAGAATTTGGACAAAATTCCAACCACTGGTGAAGATGAAGAAGAATAAATAGGTCGAAATAAATAGATTGTATTGTTTAAATTATTAATAATAATAATATGAAATAATGATGGTCTGTAGATGATTACTCGTTGATATTTCAGCAAACAAAACTGACCAAGGAAAAAATCTTCGTGTGGGAATGAAAAAAAAAAAAAAAAAAAAATTCTACTGGAAAAATCTATAGACAAACATCAAAAGACTTTTCAGATCCATACAAACAGCAGCAACAGCAGCAACAATTACAACAACGACTACTATTACTACTACCACGATGTCAGATACTATATCAGATGAAAAGAAATCCCAAATCTTACAACAAGAATATAACAGATCACAAGAAATAATAACAGAATTGGAATCACAATTAGGTACAATTACTTCACAATTACAAGAACATCTTATAGTTGAACAATCATTAACTTCAATTCCACCAGAAAATAGAACTAATCGTAAATGTTTTAAAATGATAGGTGGAGTATTAGTTGAAAAATCAATTGATGAAGTTATTAAAATCTTGGCTGGTGAAATTAATCAATTAAAAACAGAACGTGAAAAATTAGATAAAGAATTGATTGAAAGTAGAAAGAAATTAGAAAGTTGGATAACTAATAATAAAATTAAAATCGTCAAGGGTTAATATATATATAACTATATATAACTATAGGAGGGAAATAAGAGAGATAAATACATACTTTACGATTTATACAGAAATACTTTTAGCATATTGTTGACGAGCAAATGAATTTTTACCGGAATCTCTATTGATGGCTTCCCATTTAGGTTCATCTTTAAATAATCTAACAGCAGTAACATTTTTTAAATCATTAGTTAACGTAAATCTATGATAAATACCAGCAGGTAAAATTAATAAATCAAATTTACTTAATTTTGCTCTTATCCAACGATCTTGTTTATCTCTAACATCAAAATATCCTTCACCTTCAATAATATATCTAATTTCTTCATCTTCATGATAATGTTCTTTATAAAATTGTTTCATTTTTGAATTATAAGCTTCAATATCATTTCCAAATGATTCTAAATTTAATTTAACTTGATCTCTATTTTTATATTCTCTTTCTTTAGCTAATTCATCTAATTCTTCTTGACTAGTAATATATTTATAAATAACTCCAATTTCTTCAAGTTGTGAAAAACTAACTGATTCTCCAGAATTATGAGCTTCAGTAAAATTATCAGGAGTATCTTTCCCATCATGAAAATAAAATTCAACCATGATTTAAATAAAATAATGAATAGTTAGTGATAAAGTATTGGTTGTCTTAAACAAGGAATATTCAAATGAGGAGTTGATATTTTTCACTAGTTTTTTTTTTTTTTTTTGATCTTTAATTATTATACATATATAGCCACATGTTTGGAGGAGGTGGTCGTGCGTCAATTAAGAAAAAAAAATTGCTTCAAAAAATGTGACTCTATCAGAAACATTGTTGTAATTGTCATTAGAATAAACTGTGGATCCTGTAGAAAATCCCCCCTCCCCCCTCTCACACACACACGCAACCAATACAAACAGCGGGAATATTAAATTACTATATATTATGATAGGCCATTCTCTGACGCACGTGTGACAATCAGACACCATTTAAAAATTTTTAATTTTTTTGGTACATTTCCACGTGCTTTTGTTCACGTGCTGTATCTATCACCAACTTTAAAGTGACAACAGAAAAATTTTCTTTAAAACTTGTTTGTTTGTTTGATTGCTTATAACTGGCAATATTTATTTAGATAGCACAAGGCAATCATGTATAGAAGAAATAATAATCATGGGAATAACAACAATAACCGTCATCATCATACATCTAATGGACGTATAAACAAACCACGAGATCCTAAACAACAAGAGAAATATTTAGCTTATCAACAAAATCTTGAACAACAATTGGCAAGTCAAGACAAGAAACAAGCATTTAGAAGAATAACAGATCATGGGAATAATATGGGACGATGGTTTATTGAAAAATCATTAGGATTAAATATTAATTCTAATCAACAATCAATTGGTAAAATACGACCTGAATCATCATATTTAATTGATTTATTACCTTCAATGGCTTATGGATCAAGTAATAATTTAAATAGAAGAAATAATAAAAATAATTTAGCTATAATGGATATTCAATCTAAATTTGTTCATTTATCTTCAAATAAAGTTAAGCATACTATAAATACAGTTAAATGGACACCTGAAGGTAGAAGATTAGTTGTTGCTTCTCATTCTGGTGAATTAACATTATGGAATGGTATGACATTTAATTTTGAAACTATTATGCAAGCTCATGAAAGTGCTATTTTATCTATGAAATATAGTAATCATGATGAATGGTTATTAAGTGGAGATCAAAATGGTGTTATTAAATATTGGCAACCAAATTTTAATAATGTTAATAATATAAATGCTCATGCTAATGGAATTAGAGATATTGCATTTTCTCCAAATGATCTGAAATTTTTAACTTGTGGTGATGATTCGATTCTAAAAATTTGGAATTTTAATAATGGTAAAGAAGAAAGAATATTAAAAGGCCATAATTGGGAAGTTAAAAGTTGTGATTGGCATCCTGATTTAGGATTAATTGTTAGTGGATCAAAAGATAATTTAATTAAATTATGGGATCCAAGACAATCCACTTGTATTTCTACATTACATGGATTTAAACATACTGTTAATAAAACTAGATTTCAACCAAATGGTACCGCAAGATTATTGGCTTCTGTTTCAAGAGATAGAAGTTGTAGAATATTTGATATTAGAACAATGAAAGATATGTTGGTTATTAGAGATTCGGAAACTGATTTATCTTGTGTTGCATGGCATCCAATCCATGCTTCAATGGTTACTACTGCTGCTTATAATGGTTCAATAAGTAATTTCTTATTGGATTCTTATATTCCTGATTCAAATGAATCTATTCCTAAAAGAAGCACAAGTCTGGCTATTTCCAATTCAGCAACCACAGCAAATTCAATTGATGCAATTCAAAAAATCCCATATGCTCATGAAAAGGCTATTCATGCTTTAGAATATCATCCAATGGGTCATTTATTATGTACTGCGGGTTCTGATAAAACAGCAAGATTTTGGTCTCGTGCAAGACCAAATGATTCAATGGCTTGGAAAGATGCTGTTTATACTGATGATAAAACCGGTGCTTGGTATTATACTGTTAATAATAATGTTAATGCTGTCATGGAAGATCCAAAGAATGTAGTCACAAACAATACTACAACTACAACTAATAATAATAATAGTAATAATAATAATAATGGTGGTGGAGCAAACTCAAGTAGGATTGGTGGACGTATGGGTGGTGGTTCTTCAGTTCCTGGACTTGGAGGATCTTCACGTGTAATTCCTGGTTTAAGAGGTAGTAATTATTAAAATGTACGATAAAAGTGATAATTAAAACCATAAACTAAATTTCCGATGTATTATATCTATCATTATGTGATGTATTATAAAAAAAAAAAACACCACTATCTATAAACCTTCTATATATATATATGTACAATCAAACATTAAAAAAAAACTAAAATAAACCCAAATAATAATATAAATAAAATAAAAATAAAAAAAAAACCCTAAACCTAATCCAAATTGTACCAATTGTTAACCTGTTCCAAATACTTTTTACCTTCTAATTCGTAATAATTATCTTTAAAATTAGATAATATGTCATACCAAGGATATTGATCCTTATGTTCGTCATCAATAAAACGTTGTTTAACGTTACTAAAATCAAAGGTTTCACCAGCATTGACACATTTAACATACATATCAATTTTATCACCATAATTTTCCAATTCAACACTAGTAATTGGTTGATAAGCTTTTTTATAATTCATGGATCTTGCTTTGAAATCACGAATGGCCATACTATAATCCTTATCTTTGTAATCATTATTATTTGATTTGCAACTAATGTTATAATTTAATAATTTATCATCATTACATTGAACATCCAATATAATAATTCTACCTTGTGGAATACTTTCATGTAATTTATTAATCATTCTATTTCTTCTTTCAATAGTTGTATTAGTTGCATCTAAAAATCCAACATCAAATAAATTTGAATTTAAATCATTAATTAAATTATTAACGGTGATAGTTGCATATAATTCACGATCTTTTTTACCTTGTTCATTATTTGGATCAAAAAATTTAGCATCATTAAATTCGCTGCATGATTTTCTTCTTCTAACATCACCAGCGTTATAAATGTTTGAACTAAATGGAGTAGTAGTGTTGATAAAAGTTTCTAATTGTTTACAAACAGTAGATTTACCACTGGCTGGTAAACCAACCAAGACAACGATTAATTTTTGTTGTTGCTTTTGTTGTTCTTGAGAATGTTTTAATAATTTGGAATCGATAGTTTTAGTGAAATCTAATTCTTGAATAGTTGGATGAAATTGTTGGGTTAAACTATAGTTATTTTTAAATAAATTTGAGTCATTTCTTGATAATACTGGAGTGATTGTTGCAGTAGAAGTTGATCTAATATAAGGAGGAGCATTATCAAATAAAGAATTTAATGAAGATGATGAGTTTATAAATCTCAAGCCCATTGGGTTGGGGCTATTTGGACTAGAAGAATATTCGTAGTCGGTTGAGATTGGTGGTAATTGCTTATTTCGTTGTGGTTGTTGCATCGAATTATTATGACTGTCAAAGAATTCAAATGTCACTTTGGGATTATTGTTCATACTCTGTTGTTTTTGTTGTTGTGTGGTTTAAGTCTATTAAAGATTCAAACTACTCTTGATGGTTGAATAATATATAATATATATATAATCTATCGTTGATAACTTGATGATGATGATTTAAAAGAGATAGAAATTAAAATGATGGTGATCAAAAAAATTTTTAGGTTATTTGGTTTTTATTATATAGGGGAGACAATTTAGAAAAATTAATCTGTAATGGCGGTAGCAGCAATGGCAGCAGCAGCAGCAGCAGCACGAACGGTGTCATTGTGAATTTTTTTTTTTTTTTTTTGTTCCCTTGTTTCTTTTTCCTTTTTTTTGCTCATCCGCTGTCTCTGTCACCAGGTGCACCAACGGAAGCACGGTTTTTACAGGTTACGCCGCTGCTACTGCTGTTGCTTCGTTTCTTTTTTTACAGGTTACACCAATGGTGAAGGAGGGGAAGACGTAACTTGTAAAACCATAGGTGATTGTACACATCGACACGACCAGAGTTGTTCCGAAGATACGAGGTGGCGACTGAAAGGGATAGAATGTAATGTGAAGAGAGAGGATCTTCCCATTTTTTTTTTGTTTAATGCTGCCCGTGTTGAGTTTAATAATGACGATTCTCATTTGAAACCCAGCCCACGACGTGGCTACTTTTTTTATTATTTATAACACTTACATTAAACTTATTTTCCTTTGTTTTCTCTGAGTCGATTGTGACCGTTGGCTATGAAAATGATAAATAAAAAGCAAAGACGTCGACTTTAATTTGTTTCATCACCACCATCGTTTCTTTTTCTTTTCTAACTCTGGTTTTAGATTTTTTTTCAGTGTGGAAGTGTGATGTGTCTCATGTTCCAATTCAAAAACAAAAAAAGGAAAAAAATAATCCGAATCTCTTTACCTAATTAGGAAAACATGTAAAAAATCAGAAGAGAACCAATCCGTGTGAGCGCGCATGCGTTATCAGCGAAATCATTAGCCAAAAAAAAAAAAAAAAAATTACAAATCGCCCGGTCGCAAGAGGACAGACGGAGCGAGAGAAGCAACGAGAATTCGACAGAACTCAACGTGGTTCGTTTTCCTTACTGTTGAAAAGAAAAAAGAGAAAAATTTTTCTCTTCGGTTGAGGATTATGTAAGCATTTTCCTCTCTCGGTCGAAGTTTGTGTGATTAATGTTGTAATACTACATTACAAATATTAGGTAATCTTTATCATCCCTTTCTCTTTCTCTCCCTTCCCCCATTGTCACTATTAAGAATCTAAAATCTTCAGCGGATCTAATTAGTCCCTTGAAGAGAAAAATAATCAACTTCGGTCTCATGGGACTTCAACTAAAAAAAAAACTCCGTCGAATGCGTCGTTATCAAAGACTACAGGATCAACGGAACTGGGTAATAAAGTTGACTCATTGAGAATAATTTGAGTCATAATTAGATCTAGCATTGAACTGTTGATATGGGAAAGCGGAGAGTCTTGACACTCCTCTCTCTCTCTCTCTCCCCCCCCCCCTTGTAACCCCCTTCCCTCCCTCCTCCAAGGTTCTCCTCTTCCGTACGAATTTTATTATTCTCCCCCACCACCAGGCCGTGGTAGAAAATTAAAAGAGGGGGAGTGGAGAGGGAGACTAATTACTAACCCACCGGCCTATGATAAATTTTTTTTGTGTGTGAAAGTGTGTGATTTTGTTCAACATTGAAAAAAAAAATAAAAATCTAAGAGTGTGCATAAATCAAAAAGCTATTCTTATTCATATTCATATTCTTATTCTTATTCTCTTTATTGTGACACCAACTTCGCTGCTGCTAAAGTGTTGCAAAGATTTTTTTTCTTTTGTTGCCACTGCCTTAACAAATCAATCAAACAATTGTCTTTTATTTTATTTTTTTCGGTTGCATACGTTGATTCATTGTCCTACGTAACCAGACATATTTCAATAGACTTTATTGTGTAATTCTATATTACAACCGAGCCGAGTGTATTTCAATATCGGTCCTTTCTATATACTGTCAATATCTATTTACATATTTTTTTTTAAAACTTATACTTTGGATGGTATACAACAGGGGTTTTCTCCTTAGCTTCCCAAGATTTCTTACGAATAGACCCAATTTTTTCATACATTGAATGAGATTTGTTTAATGAACGGGCAAATGTTGAAACTTTAACATCTTTTTCATCCAACCCATGTGATAGTGAATTAACCCCCATTTGAAGCAGTTTGAGTAATTGTTCATTGTTTGGTTTGACCAATTTGGTAACATTATATTTAATTCTCCAGTCATTGAATTTACTGCTTGGTAATGAACTGTACACGTAATATCTGTCATCAATTGTACTGGATTGTACAGTCACTTTGTAACTCAATACATTCTTGTTATTGATAAGTTTTTCATTAAACTGTTCCAATTCTTCGGCATGTCTAGCAAGATTCTTGAGTCTCTGTTCCTGTGGCATTTCCAGTTTGAAATCACTTGGAAAACGATCAGAAAACCCTTGTAATGTTTCAATCTCTTCTGTTGTTATTGGAACAGCATACACGGTTAATTCAACTTGACGTTTGAAACTCTTTGAAGCTTCCACAATTAATCTAAATGGTGTTGGTTTATTATCAAACTCAGCATTCAAATCTTTCAATATATGATCCTTCAATAATGTTTGCCAAATCTCCATAGAAAATTTAAATTGTGTTTCACCAATCATAGTAGGTAAATTGTCAATCAACTGACTTTCGTCTATTTCATCAACATTCGTATGAATAATAGTCGGTTCTTCTGCTCCCTTGTAATACAATTTATCTAATTCTTCAAGAGGTAAATATTGGAATCCAAATATAGAATTAATATTATGATAAGCAATAAAAATACCATCCATTTGTCCAATTCTAGCTTGAAATAAATATTTCAACATAGCTCCAGTTCTTATCAAATCTTTAAATTCTTTTTCAAATGATTCATAATCTCCAGTTAATTTCCAAATTTGATAGTCATTATTAACTTTAGATGCATCTTTAGAACTATATCTAATATTTGTCGTGGCTCTTGTTTTCAAATCAAATGTTCCATTTCCTGGTAATCGTTCATCATAACAATCCAATTGTGATCTCATCAAGAAATCACCATATGATGCATAATTATATGTACTTGGTGCAACTTGTGGATTCTCTCCTGTGGAATCTTTACGATATTTAACAAATTCATCTTCGGGATTCGTCAACAATACTTCTAAACAATGACCCATTGCACTTAATATAATCTCTGAATCACATGATTTATCTGACAGGATAGAATAAACTGGTTTTTGACTCTTGGTTTCATTATCATAATATTCCCCTTGTGGTTGAATTACCAAACTTGCAGGTAAATAATAACTAAGACCATTGAATGGGATATTACCAAATCTATTAACATTTAAAGGTTTATAATCATTCAATAATGCATAAAATTTAGACAAAATAGGAGTCATGGCAGAAGTACTTGAATAGAATTGTTTTTTAAATTTTTGTGCATTCATTAATAAATCAGCATGTTTTGAAGCTGGTGTAAAACCTTCAATAGCATCAAAATTAAAATCTTTATAACTTATAACTTTTTTCAAAAATGGTGAAAAATTATAAATTCTAGTTCTTGGATCTTGTAAAAAATGAACACCGGGTGAAAATAATACTCGATCTAAATTATGTGCTAATTTTGGAATATCATTTTTATTTGGTGGTATACTTTGTTTAATTTCATTTTCTAATATTTTTTCACTAGTTGTATGGTATTTAGTCAAATTAGATTCATGTTCTGGTCTTTTTATTCCATGTTTCCTATTTCGACGACTAGGTTTAGGACTTTTTGCATCCATTAAATTGTCCAATCTTTGTAATACAACATCTGGGGATTTCTGTTCATCATTTGATGAAGATTTGGATCTCTTTGGTTCTTCTTGTGCAGTAGAACCCATTTGTTTTTGAAATTCAATGAATTTAGAAACTTTTTCAACATTTTCCGTAGTAATCACTGATTTTTTCTTACTGCTTGACAGATCATATTTCAGTTTATTTTTAAATTGACTATGCTTGTTCTTGGAAGGTGTTGATGCTACTTCATTTTCTTCTAGATGTGATCTTTTATATAGTGGAGCAAATTGATAAAATTTCCTTATGTTGTGAAACAAATGTAGACTATCGTTATAGTGAATACATCTTCTGGGTATCATTATATGATATAGTTTAGTTTGATTAATTTCAGTTGTTATTGATTCGATGTTTTTGCTCATCGAGATTTCTTTAAACCCCGGGTTGGATTTTTTTTTTGTTCCCACAGTACCAGGATTCTAGACACAAAACTCTACAATTGTACACGCACCCATGTTAGTAGTGATAAAGACAACATGGGTATTGTCATAGATATGTCTGTTAAATGGTATAGATAACACCATGGTTGAGCTGTACCTAGATGTTCTACGTAGGTTAATTAGTATATGACGTTGCTGTTATCAGGTAACTCTCTATAATTATCTGTGTATTAAAAGGTTGCAAAACAAATCATTTATGAGTCTGGCATTCTTCACAACATCGAATATGATGTTTTATTACAGAAATCAGATGCTTGTTAAATTACAAGTGCATTCATTTTAGCACTTTTGTAATCTAATTATATCTGTATGTTTGTATTGAGCTGTTTCACTTTGTTAAGTTTTTGGCCTATTTTTATACAAATTTTGTATAAAATTTGTACTAAAGAAATACCAAAGAAACATTTTAGGTCAAAATTACAAACTGTCAATCTCAATACTTACAAACATCATATAACCATTAAAATATAACCTAGAGCCAGCTACTGGAGGTTAACCATTACATTTTACTCCATCTCTAAACGCCTAACTGGTTATTCCAAACAACCAATAACTACCGGTGGTCCTCCTAAATTAGTAGAATACGTCTTGCCTCATTTGATTACCAGCTGTATACTTTAACTATGTGTATCATGTTGTTAGTTGCAACTTCGATATTGTTTTTCATATTTGCCTCTAATACTATCACGTGCAAATACTGGCAAATTAGGGCTATAACCACCATTTTCATTTTCAATTTTCTCCTGCACATAATTCAATATTTTAACTATACGCTGCGCACTACCATAGTAATTTTAATTTTTTGTTAGGGATTTTTTCGTTTGTGCCCATTGTAGTGAGACTAACTCTCACCAAGCATTAGCGTCGCCCTATACTGTGCGCACAGACACACTCGCACTCTCACCCACACACACACACACTCTCTCCTACTCTCACTTTCACTTTCACCATCACGGTAAAGAAAAAAAAACTTTTTGAAAAAATTTGTTAGAAATATTTTTCATATACTTTGTACTAAAACCAATATCACTAAACAATGGGTATGTGATGAAACTACCAATAAGGAATGATATACAGAGATAGTTATTTAATTAAAATCAAGAGAGATTTGTCAAGAATGATCTAATTGAATATTTGAGAATGATTGGTTTGAAAGTTGAAAATGTAATAAAAATTTTTTATTATCGAAGAATATTAAAGTGGAGTCGAGATGAATAAGATGAGATTTCAAGAATATGTAATTGAAAAATGATCATTGGACTTACATGATCAATATATTGAATGATGAAAAACTGTATTTCATTAGGATTATTAAAAGCATGTAATTTTGAATACTAACTAATAATTTTTTTTTTCGTTTAGGTAGAGTTATTCGTAACCAAAGAAAAGGTGCTGGTTCTATTTTCACATCCCACACCAGATTGAGAAAAGGTGCTGCCAAGTTAAGAACCTTGGATTATGCTGAACGTCATGGTTACATCCGTGGTGTTGTTAAACAAATCATCCATGACCCAGGTAGAGGTGCTCCATTGGCTAAAGTTGCTTTCCGTGACCCATACAGATACAAGTTGAGAGAAGAAACTTTCATTGCTAATGAAGGTGTCTACACTGGTCAATTTATCTATGCTGGTAAAAAAGCTTCTTTGAATGTTGGTAACATTTTACCTTTGGGTGCTTGTCCAGAAGGTACCATCGTTTCTAACGTTGAAGAAAAAGTTGGTGACAGAGGTGCTTTAGGTAGAACTTCTGGTAACTATGTTATCATTATCGGACACAACCCAGATGAAAACAAAACTAGAGTTAAATTGCCATCTGGTGCCAAAAAAATCATCTCTTCTGACGCTAGAGGTGTTATTGGTGTCGTTGCCGGTGGTGGTAGAATCGATAAACCATTGTTGAAAGCTGGTAGAGCCTTCCACAAATACAAGGTTAAGAGAAACTCATGGCCAAAGACTAGAGGTGTCGCTATGAACCCAGTCGACCATCCACATGGTGGTGGTAACCATCAACATATTGGTAAAGCTTCTACTATTTCTAGAGGTGCTGTTTCCGGTCAAAAGGCTGGTTTAATTGCTGCTAGAAGAACTGGTTTGTTACGTGGTACTCAAAAAACCGCTGAATAAATTATTTAATTAAGGAATTCTTCTACAATATAACTTTACTGTACAAATTACATAGGGAACAAAAAGAAAAGAAATGCATGATTAAATATTTTTAGGGTTTTCGAGTTGTTTTATTTTTTAATACACATTATATAAAATATAAAGAATTGGAAATTGTAGTTTAATTGAGACCAAAAAAGGAAAGAAAAGAAGTCTAGCACTTTGATTGCAAAAAAAAAAAAAATGACTAGAGAAATGAGCAATACCAAAGTTAACATGCAAAAATTATACTAGTAACAACCAATAAACCCAACAACAAGTAAACCAATCTTCAACCAGAGACACCTTCTTCTGGGTTGCTTGAATCTTGATTTACAGGGACTTCAGTATGTTCCACTGTAATTCTTTCTTCATTGGTTCTATCATTAGCATTGTTTTCATTGTTGTTATTATCACCACTATTACTGGTTCCTTCAATAAGTTCAAATGAATTCAATCTGGTAGCAGCTTTTGTTACTTCAGCAACTTTTGACATATAAGCAGGTTTCATGTTAACATATTTCCCATTAAGTTTTTGAGCTTTCAAGTTAGTAATTATGTCTTCCAATTTGGTCTGAGAGGCATCAACAGTAGCCAACACGCTAACATAAGATCCAGTGAGATTAATTGGGTTGAGTTTTGGTTTTCTTGCTCTAAAAATATAAATCTGGGTAGGACTATAATCTTTGAAAAATTCTCTTAAAGTAGAATCAGTAACCTTTCCATGAGCCTTTGGAATAAGAATCGTATCAGTAGATATCTCAGATTTGGAACTCGATTTCTTTTTATCAGAACCGATTGATGAATTATCATTAGCCGGTAATACAATTGGTTGTTTTACCGATAAAACCACTGGAAAACCACTATTACTTGGAGCATCATCTACGGTGGCACCATCATTAGATTCAATAGATTTGGAGCCTGCTCCATTCTTTGACAGCTCAGTTTTGCTTGATTTCAACGAGAAACGACGATTTCCTGGGTTATATGGTAAATGCTTCTTGACTGTGATTTTTCTGTTTTGCAAAACATAACCATCAAATTCCTGAATTGCGGCATCAAGTAGTTCTTGATTTTTGAATTCAACATAGGCAATTCCCAATGGTCTATGTCTACCACTTCTACTGAAATGGATTGTATAGCTTGGGATTAAAACGTTGATCCTTATCAAGTTAGTAAATAAAAATTTGCAACAGAACAACAATCTATCATGGCATTTGGGTAATCACTTACGGTTCATATTTCTTGAATAATTGTTCCAAATCACTTTCACTTGTCTCATAACTGAGGTTCTTAATATAAACTCGGTAACGTTTAGATGAATTTTCAGTCATCTTGTGATTAATTATTGTTTGCATTGAAGATCAATCAAGTTGAGGTAAGAGTTGATATTTTTTTTTATTTTTTGGTGCACTTTTGCAACACATTGCTTATAGGGAAAAGTTAGGCAAAGACAGAGATGAAGAAAAAAGAACACATGAATATACAGACAGAGCCATCTCGTCAATTACAATTGACTTATACAAGACAATGTCATAAAATCTCTTTAACTATTAATTTTTAAAAAAGTTTTTTATTAATACCCCAATAAAAACCCATACATAAATTGTACTTTCATTATCTTCAACATTTCTAAAATTGTCAATAACAAATTAAATACAACATTGCTTATGAACATATGATACAGATTAAAACTAACTTAGAACCTCACTATTCAAAAAAAATTTAAGCGGATTTTTCAGCTCTAGCTTTAGCCAAAGCTTTAGCAGTACCGTGCAAAGCGTATCTGTGGTTTCTCTTGAATTTAGCATCAACACCTTTCAAAGATGGGTATTTGTAGGTCTTTGGTTTTTTAATACCGTTTTTGTGAGCCTTTTTGGTTTGGTTGTGGGCGGTGTGGTTCTTTGATTTAGCCATTTTTCACTAGATAATAGTTATTAATGTTAGTATTTCATATCCTTGATTGGGTTAATTCATCTAGGAAGACTTTTTCTTTGCTAGTTGATTGACGTTGGTGAGTTGTTGGTTCAATTTTTCATTAATTCTTCTCCTTCCTCTAATGGATACGTCTCTCTTTCTATCTCTCTCTTTTCATTTATATCATATTTCTATTCCTCCTGTTATACATTCATAAATCAAAAAGTCTTCCTCTATTATTATCCAGTTGTCACATACAATAATTCGATACTGTGGTATACGAAACCTCTGTCCAAAAAAAGAAAAATCTCTGATAATTTTTTTTTGTTTGTTCTGGTACCCCCGTTGGGCTCGCACTACGCAAAATTGCAGAGCTACATAGTTAAGAAACTAAGAGAGAAAAACAAAAAAAATATTGATGCATTACACACATCATTGAGCGAGAATGAGGGCTATAGCCCTAATCATTTCAAGAACAAAAAAAAGAATCGCAACATTATACGATCTTTTGCAGTTACATTCTTATAGTTATCACGGATAAACCCAAATATAAATTATTAAAGCTAAACTAATATACAGTGAAGAGAAGAGTTATAATGTAAATAAAACTAAAGTGATTCTAAACTAAAGTGTTGCAATCTACTTAAGCAGAACTAGTGGCAGCAGCAGCGGCAGCCTTAGCTCTTTTAGCAATCTTGTCATTGGCTTTAGAACCCATGATACCACCACCCCAGTGTCTTCTGTTGTCTTCGTATTTTTCAATGAAGTTAGCATTGATGGTAGAAACCAATTTAGATAATTCGGCTTCATCAGCAGAGTTAACTTCAGTCAAAGCGGCAACAGCAGAAGTCTTTTGGTGAACCAAAGTTCCCAATCTAGCCTTACCTTTAACAATGGCGTATGGAACACCCATCTTTTTACATAAAGCTGGCAAGAAAATAACCAATTCAATTGGGTCAACATCGTTGGCAATCAAAACCAATTTAGCTTTCTTGTTTTCAATCAAGGAAACAACATGGTTCAAACCGTATTTGACAACAACTGGTTTTGGAGAAACATCCTTGGCGGATTTACCTTCAGCAATGGCAGTAGCTTCTTTGGTCAATCTTTCTTTCTTTTCAGCAGAAGTTTCTGGTCTGTATTTGTTGAACAATTTGAAAGCTTGAGCAGCAGTGTTTTTGTCCAAAGTTTGAGAGAATTGAGCAATAGATGGTGGGACCTTCAATCTCATGGATAAGATTTTCTTTTGTCTTTGTAATCTAACATAAGCTGGCCATTTGACGAATCTAGACAAGTTTCTCTTTGGTTGAACAGCTTGTCCAATACCAAAGTTCTTTGGGGTGGAGTCCAATAATGGGTTCTTTTGAGCAGATGAAGCTTTAGATTTAGCGGCTAATGGAGCTGGAGCAACTTTTCTAGAAGAAGGCTGTGTCATTGAGTCAAAATGTTAGTTTCCAAAATTGGAGGTTCTCAAAATTAATATCAACGAACATATCCAACTTGTCACATTTTGTTTGAAAAAACTCTACAGTATCAATAAAGATACTCAGCCTGTGCATCATCAGAAAAAAGGAGCGATGTCACTAAAAGTACTTTCCCATAATAAAGGAACAAAATCCCAAACTAGGTACTAATACAAAGAACTTCATCACTCCTTGATGCACATAACTTGATTTTCATCTTTATTCTATAAAGTAAAAAAAAAAGATTACTTAATAGATTGCTTGTAACATGCAAGGAGGATGTTGTTCCAACTCATTTGATCTAGAATCATTATTAACATACCATTTTTTGTATTATTAATGATTATTGTTTTGTTGTGGTTTACAAGAAAGAACAAAAAAAAAAGTGTAAGAAAATTTTCAAAAAGTTGGGAAGAAAAATTTTTCACTTTCTGTCAGTTGAATAGTAGATGCGACTTTTTTGAGCTCTTGTACACGAACGAATGTTTATATTGAATAACTGCAAATAATATATAAATACACTCTACCATTCCTGGAAATCTTCAAAATATTCTATTCTTTTTGAAGTACATGTTTTCAAGGACTTGATAATAGCTGCTCTTGCATCATCCACCAAATATGGTGTACCACAAGTAACAAAAGCTATTGA
Organism: Candida tropicalis MYA-3404; assembly: GCF_000006335.3. Lineage (NCBI taxonomy): Eukaryota > Fungi > Ascomycota > Pichiomycetes > Serinales > Debaryomycetaceae > Candida > Candida tropicalis. The sequence goes on along the minus strand of NW_003020057.1, from coordinate 891,305 downwards.
ACCGTTGGCTTCGTTTATTTCTTGTGAAACAATCGTTTCAGCATTGGGTCTACCAGTTCTAAACTCAACAAAGTTCAATATTTCCTTCACCTGTTTAAATGATCCAATACTATCAGTGATTGATGGCTCCCATTTTTCCAAAACAGGACAGTTGTCACTTGGTGGTGCACCAGTTATGTAAATAATTGGTTCAACTATTGATCCTCTTAATTCAAGAAATTCATCCATAAACCAGTTGATAGATTTCACATCTCTTATAGTCCAATAAAGTTTGATTTTTTTGGTTGCACAATCATTTCTTCTTATCAAATCAAGAGCAGCATAATATAAACCAGGTATACCAGTACCGGAACTAAGCAATATCAAATTGTCAAACTTTCTACCCGAGTGTGGACTTGCATATGGACCTTCAACCAAAACATTAAATGTAGCACATTGACTAGGGGTGCACAGTAACTGTTTATAAATACCATGGGTCATTCCTCCTTTTACTTTGATGTAGAATGTCAATGTATTGTTCTCTTGCACTGAATCAACCAAAGTAAATGGATGGGATTGCCAACAAAAAGCTGGTTTAAGGAAATAAATATAAGCATATGAACCTGGAAATGGACGCCACCACTGTGGTCTTGGAATGGTAACCTTCAATACCTCATTGGCAATTAATTCAACATTTGCTTTCTTGACCCCATAGCTGGTTACTCTTACCAATCGTATCAACTTATCAAACCCCCAAACAGCAACAGCAGCACAATAAGTTATATACAGATTATTACCTGGGGAATGAATCCAACCACCAGCAATGAATATAATTACCAAAACATGGTGAACAATTAAAAACACTTCGTAGTTTGTATTTCTGAATATTTGCCATGAATGACCAATTAATAACCCACATGCAACCATTGCAACAATACCCCATATCATATAGTTTTGAGATAAGAATCCAGGAAAGGAACCAAATCTTTTAATTGTGATGGTTTTGGAACCGACATGGACTAACAACATGGTAAACACAATTCTTGCTATCCATCTATGGAACACAAGAAATCTTGCAAATGGCCAACCAGTCAACCATTGCATGAAATTGTTTCTTCCTCCAAATAATATCAATAATGGGATAGAAAATGCCACTAATTGGCCAGATCTGTTTCCAACAAGCAAAGACGCCATTTGATCTTCTGAAGCATATATAGATGTACCACAGAACACGGCACATAAAACAAGCCAGCCTAGAATAATTAAAGTTTCAAATCTCAATGGGATAAATGCCTGAATGACTTTTAGATATCTTTTAGAAGAAGAAGCATGGCTATGACCGAATGTAGGAGAAAGTACAAAAAAACGCCTGATCCAGTTGGTAATTGGTCCATGCATAGCTTTAACAAAAGAAGGGAACAAAAAGTGAGACCAATAGTTTAATGAACCAATTAACATAACGACTCCCCAGTAGGCAATCAAAGCAGTACCATACCAGACACTGTAGTTCTCATTCAAAGCACTTCTGTATAACTGATCAAGAGTGGTCAATACTTGGTCACGTTGGGTAGCAATTGGGAAACCGGTATCTGAAATAGAAGAACCTCGTCTCATGTATTTAGTTGCATTTTTATATGATGACATTAAGTCTCTTTCTGACAAACCACAAGCATTCAAAAAAGGTTCATAATACGAATTTTCATTGAAACCAAAACTTTTCAATAAACAGAAAGCCATGGAACCCACTGCCGGCTGATTATACAAATCACAGAATGGTTGAAGTTCACCATCAGGGGAAAATTGTGTCAATAATGTGCTACAAGCAACATATCCAAGATCAACCCTTTTTGTAACACTAATTGCAACAGATGTGGTGGCAAAAACATAATAAATAAAGAAACTAGACAATTTCATAACCGTTTGTGTTGTTGTGATATAATTGATGAGAGAAACAACGAATAACAAGTCAATTCAGAAACCAAAAACAAAAAATCAGGAACTACTGGTGTCCTTCTTATATCCAATAAGACATGAATTCTGATGATAATAAGGTCGGCACAGTCACAACACGAGGGTTTTCAGCAGTTATCACACCCTTTTTTGCTGTGGCATTGTAGGCTGAGCTGAGCAATACAAGTTGAGTGAAAAATAACATTGAAAGCTCTATCTAAACTTTTGCTGCTAAGAAAATACGTAGACATAATGAAACGCTTTGTTTCTGCTACCAAGAAAAATGATAAATAAAAAAATACATACAAATACCTGACGGATAGATAAGTTTGGGTAAAATCATAACCGCTATAGAAGCAAACAACCAAAATAATAATAATAATAATAATATTCTTGACAGAAAACCAGCCGTAAGCTTGGTAATTAATAAGCATTACTAAACGTGATAACTGATTAGGTTAAAAAGATACTCTCATCTGGCCCCCTTGAAAAAAAAAAAGCAACAAGTAGCATGCATGAAAATTTACGGGTTACATGTTGCAATTACAAAAAAGTTCCTGTTACTTGTTAAAGTGTAGAGCGCTTATTTACCGGTTCCCTATTGATCTAAAGGTAACTGTTCGCGGTTAGCAAATGTTTCCAAGAAGTTCTTGTTTATTTAGAATCTAGACTTGAGCATTATATGACGAAACAGGAGAGGTACACGAAGTTAGTTGGAATGCATTCAAAGTTAATTTAAAAGGGGGGGGGCCTTTCCGGAATTACTTCGCCACTTTTTAGTTTTTCTTCATCTTCTACCTCCCCGTTCGATTGATACAATTTTTTGTAACATGGGAATAGTAAGTTATAAACTCAACACCCAAACCCACTATTAGATGTTTAGAATTTGCACCCATTTTGAGACTTTAAATTTCCTTTCATTTTTGGGGCTATTTTTGACTCACCCCAATCCCTTCCTTGCTTTTTTTTTTTTCGCCCTTTCCTCCCCGCCAAATCGGTTGCACGTGAAAAAAAAGTATTAGCAACATAGGCTGAGCCGAGACAACAACATACAGTGAGAACAAAAAATAGAAAAAAAAAACGAGAGTGGATTCTTGCTCCGCTTTGTCTTTGCAATAGTTGACATTTCTATACTACTTTCATTCATTAACCAATAACCAATCTAAGTACAATCAAATACCCAAACATTTGTTGGAAGATCTGATATGCCTGAATTCAAATCACATATACGTGCTACCTTGGAGCCGTCAGATACAAAACTTTTATCAAATACACCAACTTACAAGTTACTCACAGAATCACCAAAATTGGCAACAGCACTATCCCAGATATTTCCCTATTTGTTATTGATAGATAATTTCTTGGAAATAATAACGTGGACGAATGATGACCATTACCAGAACTTTTTAATCATGACAGGTTACTCGTGTATTGTCATGTACTGGAATTGGATCAGTCATGTGATATTACCCATACTAATGACACTTGCATTTGCCAGTTTAGTATGGTCGATCAGTTCAGTGATTTATGACTCCAAATTTGACGAAAAGCCTACTATTGATGAAGTTTTATATACACTACACAACATTACAGTACGCAGCGAAATGTTGCTAAGACCAGCACGTCATGTTCCTTTCAAAACTGAGAATTTCATTAAAATGACAATTGTTGGCTTACTTTTTATTCCAGTCAATATCATTGTGGTCAAGACATTTATTACTCCTCAAAAATACTTGTGGTTTCTTGGACTCTTTTTGTTTACCTTCCATTCTCCATATGCATTTGCCATTAGACGTTTATTATGGAGGTCATTGTATGTGCGAGTTGCAATTCTTTATATTACCGGGATGGAGATTAAAATCACTAAAGATTACGATCCAAAGGAGTATCAAACAGTTTCGCGCGTTGTCAGTGCTGCAAATAGCGATGCAGAAGGTATGAGTGGTATACCGATATTGTCCGATTTTAAAATATTGAAGAAACGAATGGTTTCTCCCACACAGTTAAAGCAGACAGTATTATTTGAAGTTTTGGAGAATGAGAGACGTTGGTTTGGAGTAGGCTGGTCATCATTGATGTATCCAAGTGAGCGTCCAAACTTTTGCTATGCAAAGACTTATAATTTAGCACCCAATATTACCAATGATATACCTAATTATCCATTTCCGATATTTGAAAATGACTTGTATGCGTACCTGTGGCAATGGATAGATAATGAATGGAGTATTGAACCTGAGTTTGACAAATCAAAGACAACTGACGGTTGGGTTTATTATGATAGCAATTGGGAGAATGGAAGAGTAAGAGATGGGTTCAGCCGCTATACTCGTTCTAGAAAATGGAAGAGAAGAGCAACATTGATAATAGATAAAAGAGAAACTGTATATGACGAATGAATATATGACTGAACATTTCCAATTAGCATATGATCGCAAATTGCAAATGTCAAACATTATGACACAAAACTGGCAAATAAAAAGTAGAAGAGAGAAAAAAAAAAAAAACTAATCGCATCTCAGTTTCTCTACCAAAAAGAAAAAGCAAAAAAAAAAAAAAATAGTTCTGGTTGTAATCAATTTCTATACTTTGATTTCATCTGTACCACATTATCATTCATCGTTAAAAATGAGTTCATCATCAAATATAGAATTTAAAGAAATACCCAAGAAATACATAGATCCGTTAGCACCAAAGGACAAAGGTGAAGGTTCAAGAGTAAATGGTAAAAATTGGAAAATAAAGAAAGATGCCTTTAGAGTTAGAACCATAGGTGTTGTATCCAAAACCAAGAAGAATTCATTTAAACAACGTGAACTAAAGAAATTAGAAGAAGAACAATACAAAGCAAGAATGAAGGAGTTGAAAGATGAAAAGGAAACAGCTAGAAAACAAAAACTTGATGATTTGAAACGAAGAAGAGAAATTAAGGAAGAAAAGGAAAGATATGAAAGAATGGCTAGTAAGATGCATGCTAAGAAGGTAGAAAGAATGAGAAAGAGAGAAAAGAGAAACAAATTGTTGAAAGAACGTTGATCTGAAGTTGTGTACAACATACTATGGGAAACACGGATCTTAGATACGTACAAAATAAATCTGAATAGTATCCGTATATAAATAAAAGAATACATTTCTATTTAAGTTGTAACTATAATTTCTACTAGGATTATACACCATTCTCTGAAACTGTGGGTGTGTGAATAGTCTATACAATACTTAGCAGCATCGCTTGTAATATCCATCTTACTGTGGAGTTGAGTCTCCGACATTTCGGTCAATGTCGTGGTGTCGTATAATGTAATGTCGCATTAATTTAATAAAACAATTCTAAAAATTTAAAACGGGAAAAACCAAAAGAAATTAACCAGAGAAGAAAATAAAAAAAAAATAGAGAAAATTATATAATCTTTCCAAACTACAAAATAATATCTAATCTACCTTAGAAAAACCCATTGAATCTATATTTAAACTACATTCACTTGATTAATACCAGTTAATTGATAATTATCCATCTATTAGACTGTTTTCCTATTCGTTTATTACTAGCAGTTCACAGTTAGCACCAGCATTACATTTCGAAACAGGGGAGAACAAAAAACTAAAAGAAGAGACAAAACAGAGAAAGAGGGAAGAAAAAAAAAAGAAAAAAAAAACATCCAGGAGAACACACCCACCCATACTCTCTTATATTTTTTTAGCTTATCAACACGTTAATCAGTATTCTAATCAATAATTGTGCGTTAGCATTTATAGACGCTACATTTAAACTACAAATATTGATACATTTATAATTAAGAACATAGACAAGAGAAACAAATAAACCCGCAGCAAGCACAATGGGAGACTATATGAATGAGAGTCCAGCAGACTTCACCTCCAATTCAACCACCACCAACAACAACACAGATACAAGTACTCCTAATTTCAGTTATTCCAATAATTTTAACTATGATAGTAGTTCTTCGCAAAATTATCTGCAACAACCCCAACTGCAACAACAACATCAGCAGCAGCAACAACAACAACAACAAGGTCAATCGTTGAATTTCAATTTTGATTCAAGTAACAACAATAGCAATCAGAATGAGTTTTCCTTGAATCTTAATTACAGCGGATACTCGGGTAATGGAGACCTGAACACGAATATGAATACATCAACCAATTCTATTGCTGCAACAACTTCAGGGTACAATTCAAATACCCAACTTGCCGGTGGCCAAGATTATTTGAGTCCAATGGGATTCACATCATACAATACTGCTTCAGACCCCAATGCGTATGGAGGTGGTTCTAATCCAGGTTCTTTTACCAATGAGCCATTCTTGGACGATGTTGCGTTTTCTCAAGCAATATTGGGTCCACAATTGCAATTACAACCAAGTAACTCTTCCCCACAACCGGTATCTCCCCATCAAGCCGGCCAGCATTTCATGAACCCCAGTGCAAACTCCGCAAACCTTGATGAACTTATATCTCCTCAAAACAATGACGATTCATCATTCCTCAATCCTCAATTTTTCTCACCTTCAACAAGAGGAAACAATTTCAATGCTCTCGGCTCCATTGCCGAGGATAACAAGAACAATTTAGCCTTTAGTCCAGACACAAGAAAACAAAGTATCAGTGGTCCTTCGTTTAACAGCAATATTCCTGATATCCAATCGGGATCGTACTTGTCACCTCAATTCAATCCACCTATCGCGTCACCTGGTTTTGATGCCGGCTCATATTTGAATTCGCCACCACCACAATTAGCCTCTTCCGTTGCCCTTAGGGTTGAGGATGTTAATGATGCACAGTTGAGTACTTCTATCCCACATCCGCCAGTTAAAGTGGAGAATTGGAACGCCTTATCCCCGCCACCACAAACTGCAACGTTGAGTTCATCTGTTCCAAGTACTTCTGGTAATGCATTATCTCGTGATATTCCAACCAAACAGTTGAGTAAAGAGGAAAAGATGAAGAGAAGAAGAGAGTTCCACAATGCAGTCGAAAGAAGAAGACGTGATTTGATCAAAGAAAGAATAAAAGAATTGGGTGTAATAGTTCCACCTTCATTATTGAACCCACAATTATGTGCTGTACAGACTTTACAGCGAAAACTTTCTTCCGAGTCTACAGAGTTGAATGATCTTATCGGATCAATTAAGGTCAAGGAAACGAAACCCAACAAATCCACTATTCTTAATCGATCGGTTGATTATATCAATCATTTGAATTACGTATTGAAACAACAAGAGATTGCCCGTGAGAACTTAATAAAACAGATTGAGATATTGGAAAATGCCAACCAGCCAAGCAACTTTGGTGCCGACAAATATCAACTCCCCGGTGGTTTACAATTTGAGACTCTGAATGTATCAAATCTAGCAGGCAATAATTCCAGAAGTGGTGGGGATACAAGCAACTACAATCCAGATGATTTCTTTGCAGATATCGGAACAAGTACAGAAAATTTTTGATTATCTACAGTGTTTCTGACAAGTGTATTATATTACCTTATTCTTAAATTTTGTATTACGATATTGGATTACATTTCTTTTATTACTTTTTTTTTGTTGTACTCTTCAGTTTGGATTAAATAATAGACATCTTCAAATTATATATATATATATTATCAACGTTGTTGGCTGTACATTTATAGTTTCTTTTTTTATGATTATTATTTTATACATAATTAAACACATGCCTCGGGCATCATTACTTCTATTTGCGTGGTTTCTTAGTTGCATCAACAGGCAACCTAGTCTATGTTTTTGATCATTCATTCATTGTAAACAAAATGAATCGATTTATATTTAATATTAATTATGTCAAAAATAGGTTAGAATCTAAACACTTTAGCATCTCTTTTTTAATAGGTTTTTTTTTTTTATTTTTTTATTTCTTTTTTTTTTTGCAATTTGGGAATCCATTTGGACAAGTTGTTTAATTGTACACATTTATACGTTATATGAGACTACGTTCAACATAGTCTTTAAATGAATCTACAACATTATTCAGGCTCTTTGCATCTAGAAATGATTTTAATGACAGCGTCACATCTTCTTTGTACTGTTTTTCCCGTTTCTTTTTTATATCATGCATCTCTAATGTTAAAGTATTTGTAATATCATCCGTTTGAATGTTTTTGTCAACTCCTAGATGATTATCTCTGTGCCTCTTCTTCTCTTTACGAATCAATTTTTCATAAAGACTTTTAGCTTCAAATGAAGATTGGGAACTCTTCTTGAATAGCTTTTTTGAAAATTCCTGAAACTTCTCTTGTTTCGATATCTTTGATGATTGAGAACTACTTCCATTTTCTTCAATGTCAGCATCATGATGTGCATTGTGATAATTGTTGATTTTTGGAGGTGGTGGTGCACGAGTCGGAATAAACTCACGGCTACTATTATAACTTGAATCTGTTGTTTCTGGTTTACCAAGAACTTCAATCATTGTGTCTTTGGAACTAGCTGTTCTACCTGAACTAGATGAGATTTTCCTAGAAACCATACTTTGATTGGGGCTATACAAGAGGGGTATGGAGGATGGTGAATCGGAACTCTTATGATGAATAGTATGAGTCGGTGAGCGACAAGTATGTTTATTTTGATCAAGCTTGTTAGATTCCAAGGTCAATAAAACTGGAGAATTTAATGAAATTAATGAAGATTCAGTCCTGATGTTAGGAGTTAACGTAACAGTAGAATGGTTTAACGTGGATTTGTTGTTGTTGTTGCTGGTAGTGATGTTTTTATGAAATAGATCCTTCAAATGCTTTTTTTTACCAGGGTGCATAAACTGAATGCATTTCTCCTGAGAATCAAAATATGGTGATATTTTTTGACTACTGTTGTTTCTGCATTCTTCTTCGTTGTCTTCGTCGTCTAAGGTGTCCTCAATGTTTGTTATGCGTTTCAACTGAAAGACATGCTTATAGTTTTTTCGGTTCAGCCCCGCCTCGTCTCCATTGAAAGTTTGCACCAGCGGCAGCAGTGGCGGCAAGGAAGACAGGGTCTCGAGCCATTTTTGGTGGTGAGACAACAGTTTATTTTTCGAGACAATAAATGACACCAATTCCTCGTCAGTATTTGGTGAATGCTTTTCTGTGGAAAACTCTATTGGATCCAACAAGGGAAGTTTCTCATAATGAGGAGTACTCTGTCCCACAATGTTTCTTGCCAATATAGACTTTGGAATTTCTTGACCATTTGTCAGGTACAAATGAGTGGTTTTAGTAGGAGTAGTTAACGAAATACTCATGGGAGTAACAGGGGAAACAGTATGATCCATCTTTGTAGAAACATCAAATATTCTATCCTTTGGTGTAGCGAATTTCAAATTAATAAGGTTTGGTGGTGTTGATGGTGACATCTTTTCCACCTCTTCTTCTTTATGGTTACTTTCTTCTTGATTTGGGATTAATGATGTCAGCTCATTAGGTAACATAATTCCATATATTTCCCGTTTGGGAACTGTTGGAAAAAAACTGGTTGCTAATTTTTTTTGGTTGATCACACTGGAACCCTCATGTTCATTAGGATTTTCTTCTATAGTCGGCTGGAAAGAAAAAGTTGCCGTACTTGGGGATAAAGAAACAGTGAAATCATTGTTAGTTGACGTAGTAGTATTTCGTTGTAGTTCACCATCACTAATAATTTCAATCGATTCCAACTTGGATTGATTAGAAGGAGTCTTGACAATGTTTAAAAACAAGTCAGCTTCAGATGGGTTTTCCAAAACCTCACTGGAACAATCTTCATCTTCTTCGTCTTTTATTTCATTTTCATTATCGTAAACTTCTAATTGATTCTGATCATTTTTAATTAACTCGACTGTATTTCGACCTACGTTAAATGCATCAATTTCTTCAATGTGTGTTCTTTCAATCATTTCATGAATATCTGGTCGCGGCGAGATAAATGTGTAAAGATTATGATGTCTTTGATTATGATTAGTTTCGTCTTGACTTGATGAACCTTCTCTAGACAGTTCTTCCTCATAACTGTGTGGAATTAAATGAGTTGGAATTTTCATAGTTTATTTATACTGTTGTCGTTGAATATCGGAATAGATTTAATGGCAAAAACAAAAAATATCTCTAACAAATGAGGCTTGTAAAGACTAGTTAAATAATCGTTTTATCCAAATCTTAAACTTGAATCACTATTTTACTTTTGAAATGGCGATTAAATTACTTTATTCTGCAAAAGAAGTAAGGGAATTATTGTCTTATTTTCAGGAAGTTGAAAGAAATAAATATACCTGGAGAAAAATGTAAAACAGATTCAATTCAAATCATGATCTGAACACAAGATCATTTTATTTTCTGAAAAAAAAAAGGTGTAATTCATATAATGCTGTCATTGTTAAGTTATTCTATCCTACAAATTATTCGTGCAGCATTGAACTTAATTTTGCATCAAAAATGTTTCAGAGTTCTCTTCCCATGAGATGCTATCTTTTTTTTTTTTTTGTTGTTGTTAACAGTATCTATCTATACATTTGGTTGTGAGCTTTTGGCTAAATATCTCCTACTTATCTGTGTGTTTCAAATACTATTTACAAAACTCTAGTTTCTCTTTTGTTTCTTTTTGAGCTTTTCAGCAAGTGAACGGACATTATCATTGGACTCTGTTTCAGTTGCTTTTCGTTTATTGGTCTTGTTGCTGTCATTTGGTTTGCTCTTTTTACCCTTGTTTCTAACAGCACGTTCCTTCAATATTTTCTTCATTGTTTCAGTCTTTTTGAATTCACTATTAGTTGGATCAATAGCATAATCATGACTTTCAAAAATTTCTTTGAAACGAGGATCATCAAGATTTGCAACAAAATTGTCTTGTACCATTTCTTCGTCAATTTTCTTATTCTTCTTACCCTTCTTGTTCTTTTTCTGTTTCTCGGATTTGATAACATCCTTCATGTTGAAATGATCTTTGACATTTGCATCTTGATTATCCATCATAACCAATTCCAATTCAGCTTTTGATTTTTCATCCATTTCAGGAACTCCGTGTTTCTTGTTCTTGGAAGATTTCTTAGATTTAGATGATTTAGTAGATTCTTCTACTGCATCATTTTCAGATTGTTTCGTTTCCTTGAACTTGGCTAATCTCTTTTGACGACGTTCTTTTTCTTTTCTTCTGTAAGCTTCAATGGTGGTTTCTTCTTTTTGTTCTTTTTCTTCGTGGTCTTCATCGTCAGCTTTATCTTTCAAACCAGGATCAAAAGTGATTTCCATGTCAACATCATCATCGTTATCTTCTTTACCAAATTTTGCGAATGATTGGCCCAATAAACTTTGATATTTATCTTTCAATGATTCGCCGTTTTCTTTGTCGCTTTCGTCACTATCACTTGCTAAGTAAGCTTTAAAATCATTTTCTTCAATTTCCTTTTGGGATAATGGTCTTGAGGACAATGTGAGTCTTTCCTTTGGAGTTTCATCCCATGTCAATTTAACCTTGGAATGTTGCAATGCATCAGTAACAAAAGTTGAATCTGGTCTATATGACGAAGGAATTTTAGTACAACTATCTTTAGCCTCCAGTTCATCAAATTCCATATCTTCTGGAATATATCTCAAATCAAAAACATTTGCTGTGGATTCATATTCAGTACCATCACAGTTATCATAAATCAGTTTGGCTGTTTGCACAGAATCACATACAACAACAGCATAATAATATCTTAATCTTTGTAATTGATAACGACGTAATGCTTTGCTATCATAATCTTCTTTACCATCATCTTCTTCATATAATTTACGTGCAATCTTTGCTAAATTTTCAGTATCATTGACATCAATATCAGAATCAATATCTTCAGAATCAGAAGAATCATCAGTCTTCCCCTTTTTCTTCTTGCTTTTGAATAAATCTCTTGGTGGACCTTCGATTTCTTCCTTTTGCATTCTTTCTTTTCCGAATTCTGATGGGTAGATTGTTACTGACTTTATGGATCCACCTTTAGGAACAAATGAAATAAAAGTGGCCATCAAATCAACAGCTCTAAGGTTATCCCAATCCATATTAACTACAGCAAATGAACTTGTTGGATCACTTTCATCTGGTTTGCCTTCTTCAATTTCAATTTCAGAATCTTCTTCTTCTTCAAAATCAACTTCGGAATCAGAATCAGATGATGAGGAAGAGTCTTCATCTTCAGAAGAGCTCATCAATCCTTCACCTCTAGCTCTGTCCAAAACAGGTTCATCACCATCTTCTTCTTCTTCATCCTGTTCTTGTTCTTCTTTTTGAATTTTGGCAGTTAATTTTTCCAAATCGTCATCTTCATCTTCACCACTTTCGTCATCTGCTTCTTCATCATCATCATCATCGCTAGAATCTTCTTCTTCTTCGTGTTCATAAAACTTATCCAAATCAGTTGATTTATCATCAATCTTTCTCCCGTATCTATCAATCTTGACTTTCTTTCCCAATGCTCCAACACTCAATTTTTTTAATTCATCTTTGCTAAATCTATCATCGACTTTAACTTTCAAGTTTTTAAAATTTGGCATTCTAAATCTTGGATCATTATGGACGGATTTAAAACGTTCATCCTTAGTGATTGGTTTCTTTGACTCGTTATTTCCTTTCTTCTTATCTTTAGCCATTTTTTTAGAGTATAGGTATTGTAGTACTTGATTCCTAGAGTATTAGACCAGTGAAAAAAAAAAAATTTAAATACTCATCTCGAAATTTAATCTACCTCTGTATATATTATTTTTTTCTTCTTCTCGCTTCACGCTTTTCTCCTATAGATCACCATATCGCAACAATGGAATATACACTATAATACACTACATTGATCCACCAGCAGCCCCATGATTGCCCACTAATCCAGCCATTTCCAAGAACGCTCTCTCTTCTCCTAAATTACGGATATTTACATTTTGTCTAGCTTCAGCCTGTTTTTCTTCCCATTCCCATTGCTTTTTTTGTTCCTCCAACTCTTTTCCACTCACCAATAATCCCCACACTTCTATAGTAGAAATAGTAAATCTATCTTCGTAATCTTCATGTGAAATATGGGATTGCTGAGAATTATGGAAGAATTTATCATTACTGGAACTCAGATTAACGAGGTGTCGAAACACAGCAAACTCCAAATTTGCTTCAATGGTTAAAGACATATCACCTGGTATGAAGCGTTTGGTGTCATTCTTATTCAAAGGTTGGTTATTACCAAAACCTAATCCCATGCCTAAATTATTGAAATAAATCAGTTGCCCTTGTAATATACTACTGTGGACACTTTTAAAATAATCTGCTCTTGGCAGTATTGACAAGATAATCGACTTTTCGTCTCCAAAATTATTCTTATTTGAACTTTTCCACGGTTGGTTAACCAAGACAGCATATGTAATTCTATCACTTTCATGTTGCCAATCTCTCAAGTGATTTTCCAGGGCCAAGAAATGTCTTGGATACATCTCATCGAATTTTTGGTACCTTCTATTCGTTTGCATGGTTTTAGACTTAAGTCGTTTACCACTTACAACAACCAAAGTGGGAGCCTGCCATTTAAAAATTTTTGTTTCCAACGATCGGATAGAAAACCCAGCTTCTGAACCAGCATACAATTTTACAAGATTTGATGGACTTAATATGGTTGGATTCCCAATTCCTTGAAGCATACTCGACACATAAGACAAAAATGGAATTGAGACAACCTTGGTCTCCTGAAACTTAGGAAATGTGTGTTTCTTCTGAGGTGTCGATTCTGTGGAATCATTGTGTTCCTCAGTTGGCTTTGTCGCCATTGGCGAATTGGAGGAGAGCAACGAATCACAAACCATCCTGTTCAAGTTAATCTGGAAAAAATAAGGTAGCAATCCATTAATTCCCTTACTGAACAGATCATATGAGATCTTTTGGTTCTCTAGTTTATCTAATTCTAAGTAGACATCCAAGTATCGAAGCAAATATAAGGAATACACCTCGAACTCTCGCCATCTATCTGAGTACTCAACTAGTTGTTTCTGTATTGCATCATGATTATGTCTAACAATTGCATTGAGAATCAAACACAACGTTGTCATATCTTGTAAACGTTTTGCATTTACCAGCAATTGCTGCACTTCTGTGTGATCAAAATCCTTAATGACATCTAGTTTTGACCAATTGATCTTTCTAGCTCTCAATTCTTGTTTATCTTCTTCTTCTAATGCAACTATCAAGTTTGTTTTAAATTTTTCAGTTCCTGGGTCGACATTCTTTTCATCAATTGTCTTGGAATCTTTGGTTTGTGGTCTATCGGATAAACTTATAAACAATAACTTTAAAAAATCATAATCACTATTGAATATTTTCTTATAACGTCCACTGAAAAACACCAATGAAACTACCAATTCCTCAAACAGTAACGTCTCTTCAATCGCTAAATTGTTGTTGTTTATAAAGGGAAATTTACCGATTAATTTCATCACATGATACAAAATGTTTAGGGTGCCTTCTGAAAAAGAATTGGTATTCTCTGGGAACTTGAAGAGTTTACCTAAATCATCAGCAGTTACTGAAGTCTTTCCATTTAAGTCTTGTTTAAGAAATGCCACTTCAATGGGTTTCAATAACAGCAAACATCTATGGTAGAACAAGGTTTGCAATTCCTCTTTAGTGAACTCTTGTACAATGTCCCTCTTTTCTTGTGGATCAATATTTGACGTAGCCTGACCCATCCTTAATTTAAAGAATAATCTTCGAGTTATTGAATAGGTAGGAATAACAACTGTCGGGCCCTCAATGAATTCGTAATTGAAGGACTATTCAAAAGGAAGGAAGAAAGAAAGAAAGAAAGAAAGAAAGAAAGAAAGAAAGAAAGAAAAAAAGAGAGTGATAATGTGCATTTGGTGTGGAGAGAGCAATAAGGAGAAAGTTTGAAAGCAACTATACACAGGAAAGACGACGACATTGTTCATTTAAGACAGCCACGACATTTAAAATTATAATAGGAACATGCAAACAGTACTTGTGTATTAACTCTATTTAATTGAACAAATCATTAAGCAATTCCTTTGATCTAGTCTCTAAATCAAACAATGCTTTTCTGAATTCACCAGAAATTCCTTCAGCATTCATGAGTTCTTCTTCTTCTGGGTCTTGAGGAGGTTCTTCATTCAGATTAGAATTGTATCTGAGTTCCATTGAGTTTTGTTTCAATAAAGCCTTGGTGAAAGAAACCATTGCCAATGTGAAGTAGAATCTAACAACAGTGACAATAATGGTTGTGCTAATGGTGATGGTCAATTCTCTTGCTGGTGATGCAGATTGGGAAGTTGCATCAACTCCATCTGATTTAACACTGCCATCTTCCAGAGTGAACCAAAAATAAATGAAATACAAAGTGAATAAACTTCCAAGAATTGTGTCCAAAGTGTAAACAATCGTAGCTAGGGATATCTTACGTAAATTTCTTGCTTTGACTTTTAAATTGATTAATGCTGATGCATACACTGGTAATGCGATTAAAGACAACAGGTTATACAACCATTGCCAAAAGTTGATTGGATGACCGGTAAATAAAGATAATATCCCGTAAAGTCCACTTGCTTTGTTTAATATGGTTACACCGAGTATAATCTCGACACCGATAAATAAAGGTATCACACCAAGAAATTTCTATAGATATGTTAGAAAACTGATATGTAAAAATAACTAGCTTCACATCATGCACTAATACATACAATTGGTAATAAATGGTTAATTACAGCTGGAAGGGCCATCGGAGTACTACTTAATGAAGAAAGTGTTATGTTAGTTGATAGAATGTGTGTAGTATTCTGATTGTTATTTTTTTTCAGACAAGTTCTTTTTTCTTTTTTCCTGGTGATGCGACTTTCAAAAGAGTAAGACGAAAAATTTTCTAATTTTTGGCAACCTCATCTTACCTCCGAATAGATATCAACAAAAATGCTGCCAATGAATCTTTCTAAAGAAGTTGAAGATATTCATTTAAGTTCCTCATCCGAATCAGATACTGATGATGATTACTCTCCAGCAAATACAGCAAACAAGGTTGTTGCAGCAACTCCCAAGACAATCACTGAGAAAGAAGATATAGTGACTAAATATGCAGATAAGATTAAAACTGATCCGATCAAGAAGGGGCCTAAAATCACTAAAGATAGAGCTAATAGAGCCACAGTTGAACAGGTATTGGATCCACGTACCCTTAGCTTTTTGGCAAAAATTATCAATAAAGGAATCATCTCTCGTATCAATGGGTGTATTAGTACTGGTAAAGAAGCAAATGTTTATCATGGTACAAGTGATGATCCAGAAAATACAAAAGAATATGCTGTAAAGATTTACAAAACTTCAATTTTGGTTTTCAAGGATCGTGAAAGATACGTTGATGGGGAGTTCCGATTCAGAAATACTAAAAACCAAAGCAACCCTAGAAAGATGGTTAAGATTTGGGCTGAGAAAGAGTTTCGTAACTTGAAGAGAATATATCAAAATGGTATACCGTGTCCGGAACCAGTTGAGTTAAGGTCACACGTTTTGGTAATGGAGTACTTGACCAAAGGTGATGGTCAGCCGTCCCCCAAATTGAAGGACCATCCATTCAAAGACGTTGATGATATAGTTGCTTATTATCATCAAATGTTATTCTACATGAGAAGATTGTATCAGGAATGTCGATTGGTTCATGCAGATTTAAGTGAATACAATTCAATTGTGCATAATGACAAACTATACATCATTGATGTGTCACAGTCAGTGGAACCAGACCATCCAATGGCACTTGACTTTTTGAGAATGGATATCAAGAATGTAAACGATTTTTTCACAAGAAAAAAAATTAATGTGTATCCTGAACGTTTAATCTTCAAATATATCACCAGTGATTGCCAAACCTTGAACGTTGCAGATAATAGTGATGCAGAATTGGGAAAATACCTAGAGCAGTTGCCGTTGAAGACTGATGACGAGCAAGAAGTACAAGACGAAATATTCAGATCATTGCATTTGGTCAGATCATTGAACCATTTAGATGAAAGAGATTTTGAAAAATTTTCTGAAGGAAAAGTAGATACCATGAAAGAGCTTGTGGCCTCTGGTCAAGATGCATCCAACGAAGTTGAGCCAACAAACAGTGAGTCAGAAGACAATTCTGAAACATATGAGAGTGACGAAGAGGACGATGATGATAATAGTGATAGTGATGGTGATAGTGATGAGTATGATGTAGATGCAGAAGCAAAGCCAAAGAAAGAATGGGTTGAACGTGAACAGGGCCAACCAAAGGGTAAGAAGTATGAAGATAAAGATGACAAAAAAGCAAGAAAGGAAGCCGCAAAATTGGCCAAACAAGAAAAGAGAAAAACCAAAATGAAGAAACACGTCAAGAAAAAGATAATCAATAAACGTAAAACAGGTAAATAGACACTCGGTATAATAATAGAAGAGAAGTAAAGAATATCCAATATGCATAATACAACTGGGGCGTGTACTTTTGCATAATGGCTCCGTGCCCTTTATTTTGCTTTTTTTTTTCTACGCGTTAATTTGTAGTTTTTTTTTTCCGTTTTACGTGGAAGATCAAAAATTTTCAACACGAAAACCAAAAAAAAAAAATGTTGTTCTGAGTTGTGTATTATCCTTTCTTTTCTTTGAAGAAACCAACCCACCAATTGAAAGAAAATGTCCAAGTTATCTATAACTCAAATCATTAGTACATTATTGGCTTTGTTGCACTTAACTAGTGCTTTGCATTTCTACGTTAAGACTGGAGAAACTAAATGTTTCTTTGAAGAATTACAAGAAGACACCTTGGTAGTGGGTAAAATTGATGCGTATGAAAAACAAGAAAATGGCAATGAATATTTTAAGAATCCAAATTTGAAAGTCCAAATTACTGTTGAAGTATGTATTTTTGGGGATACGGAATAAGATTCTGGACCCCCTTTTATTTTATGTTGATTTTTGTTTAAAAGTTTTGATTTGTGAATAATTCATTACTAACATTGCCGTACTAGGAAACTTTTGACAACAACCATAAAGTTGCTGATCAAAAATCTGCCCCTGATGGTGATTTCACATTCACCTCTTTGGACTCTGGTGAACATAAATTCTGTTTGACCCCAATTTACACTGATAACAGCAACAATAAGATTCATCGTATCTTCTTTGATGTTGCCCAAGGTTCTGCTAACGAATATGTCGATTCAAAATCAACCAAAATGGTTGATGACTTGACCCATAGAGTCAACAAATTGTACCAGCAATTGGATAAAATACATTGGGAACAAGAAAGTATCAGAGAAAGAGAAGCCATATTTAGAGACCAATCTGAATCCACCAACTCCAGAGTTGTTAAATGGTCTATTGTCCAATTTATTGTCTTAGTGGGTACCTGTGTTTACCAATTACGTCACTTGAAATCATTCTTTGTTAAACAAAAGATTGTTTAAGAAATTATACTAGTTTATTAGTGAAAACAAAAGGCGACCTTAACAGTGATGTACGAATAGATCCATAGTGGTTTATAGTTAAAGAATATATTTAAAAGAAAGCAATAGTTCTTATAAATAATAGTATTGTTGGCATTAATTTATTGTACTAAACAGTAAATTTAAGTAGTACTGTCTCAGTAGATTTTTATACGAGATAAAATCCTAATCTGGTGATTCCGAGCGATGAAGACAAGATGTGAAAAAAAAAAAAATATGGACTTTGATCTTTCCTATCACACATTTCTTTTTCCTTTAAATCACAAGCAAATCATGACACAACTTTCTACTGAGGAGCTTTTAGCTAAGATAGCTCAGTTGGAATTAGAAAACAAAATACTTAAAGAAAACAGCAATCACAAAGAGAATAACAACCAAATTTTGACAAATGACCAGTTCACTAAGATAGATGACAATTTCTGTCTTGATGAATATAAACGTTATGGAAGACAAATGATAGTCCCTCAATTTGGCTCATTACTGTCCCAAATAAAATTGAAAAACTCCAAGATCTTAGTTGTCGGTGCTGGTGGGTTAGGATCACCTGCCTTATTGTATTTATCAGCAGCAGGTATAGGAACCATTGGTATTATCGATGATGATGTGGTGGATACAAGTAATCTACACCGTCAAGTTATTCACAGTACTGATATGGTGGGAGAATTTAAATGTATATCTGCAAAGAATTATATAAATAAATTAAATCCACATGTTCAAGTTGATACCTATCCAGTGAGATTATCCAATGACAATGCATTTGACATTATCCTGAAGTATGATTTGGTGTTGGATTGTACTGACCATCCTGCAGTTAGATACCTTATTAATGACGCTTGTGTTATATTGGGAAAGACTATAGTCAGTGGGTCAGGTTTAAAAGCAGAGGGACAATTAACTATATTGAATTTTGCAGCCATTGGTCCATGTTATAGATGTTTCCACCCACAACCACCTTCACCGACTTCTGTCACATCTTGCTCTGATGGTGGTGTTATTGGTCCAGCTATTGGTATTTTAGGTGTATCTATGGCAGTGGAAGCCATCAAGGTTTTAATTGGATTCTATACTAAAGAATCTTTCCAACCTTTCCTTTCCACGTATACCGCCTTCCCTCAACAACAAATTCGTGTTTTCAAAATGAGAAAGAGACAACCAACATGTGTTGTCTGTGGAGATAAACCTACTATTACTAGATCTTTGATTGAGGATGGTACAATTAATTACGCAACATTCTGTGGAAGAGTAACTTTTGATCCAATTGATAGTAAATTCAGAGTTTCACCAAAAGAGTATGCCAATATTGTCAACCTGGGTAAAAAGCATTTATTAATTGATGTGAGACCAAAAGAACAATTTGAAATTACCCGTTTACCTAATTCAGTAAACATAGAGTGGGATCCACTGTTAAGAAAAGCAGAAAATCTCAACGACTTCTTGCCACCAGGGTTTACTCAAGACGATGATGTCTATGTTGTTTGCCGGTTTGGAAATGACTCACAATTAGCTGTTAATAAACTTATACAGATGGATTTCACGAATGCTAAGGATATCATTGGTGGTCTAAGCAAGTGGGTAGATGACGTTGATCCAAAGATGCCAAAATATTATTAAGACAAAAAAAAAATCATCTCTATATACTGACAAATACCAATAATAATACATGTAAACATATTTAGGTTCTATAAATATTTTGGATCTAATCTTTCTATTAATAACACACCACCCGCAATTCCAGCAGCAAATGCTGAGCTACCTACTACGTTCTCATTCCAAGCCAAGGAAGTAACACAACCTTCTAATCTAGTAGCCTCGGCAGGAATTGGGGACTCTTGTGACTCGATAAAGACATCTGATATTAATACTAATTTACCCTCTGATCTAGCATCAAACTTCCAAAGTCTAATAGGCATTGCTTTAGCAGCAGTCGTTTTACTGCTTAAGAATTTTCTTAAATAGTTGTGGATGGTAATCTCACCATTGGCTCCTCCACTTAAAAGAAATGGATGCCCAAGTACTTCTGATACTTTGCACGTTGTGAAGTAGAAATCTGTCCTTGCTACCGATGATCCAGTGTAATGATTTATTCTTGGTGATGATAATTGACTTTGATCTGGATGATTTGCTATAACTAAGTTTTGCATCGGAAAATTATAACTTGGTTGTATATGACTTCTTGGTATCATCGCATATACATCTTGCAAGGAATTGTTATAAACAAAAGACATGCATCGATGTGCTGCTGTATAAACAAGACACAATTTGTTTCCTGAATGGTCGTCAGTACATAAGAGGTATTGAATAGCACTCCAACTCACGACCGTCTTGAAGTTTGGTATGTTCAAATCAGTTCCATTATAATTGAAAGGGAGCATATATTCTGCAATAGACCCATCTGATGTTGCAACAAGCATTTTCTCTGAACCAACAAAGTCAAACGTAGTAATCTTGGTTTCTCGTTTACCATCTTTGATTGAATATTCTAAGGACGATTGTTTTACTGTGCTATATTTCGGAAGTGAATCCGTGATTTTAAAAGCATGTACACAACCATCAGTAAAAACACCCATTAGTACTCCCAAAACACCTTCTTCGGTGTTAATTGGTGCCCATTTAAGGAAATTCCCCACTCCAAGTGCACTTACAACCAATACATTTTCAAGAACTAATTCATTTTTTGCAAAATCATATTTCCATATCTGAATTGCCGACGACTTTGTTCGATTCTTGGACTTGTTAAACATACTCAACTCAGGGTCAAGTGCACATGCACCATCTGGGCTATTAAATAGGGACACGGCAAGATAACTCACTTCAGATTCTCCTTCTCGTGGCAACCATTGCATTGAGGTTATTTGACCCCCAGTTGCAACTGCAAGGGCATTCCTATTGGTGTGACTTTTTAACTCAATTGGTTTTCCACTGGATAACGTCACATCTGCACTCGTATTATTCCCTTCTACTTTAAGAACTATGTCCTGCTTAAATATCTCTTTCATATATTCATCTGTTTCTGGCTCTAAAGTCAAATCCTGTAGGTTTAATTGGTCATTACTAATCAAGGGAAACTTTTTTGCTTGGTCCGCTTGTTTTTTCATTATATGTTCACTAACAGTAAGAACACGGTCTATCCAATTATCTCTACTTTTCATAAGAAAATTGAAGGTCTCCAAATTGTTGCCATAAAAACTTAAAATTTTTGATTTAAAGCTTGTTTCCTTTGTTGGTTTCCACATGTCCACAATATGATGATGTTGTTGTTTAAATGGTGTTTTGAGGTAAGGAAATTTTGTTTTGTTTTCTTTTGTATTTGTTATTGAGCATTGAACCAAGAAGAAAAAAAAAAAAAAAAACTGGTTTCGTGATATGAATATTACTAACCATTCCAGTATCATTGTCTTCAACCTTTATTCGTTTAAATGGATCATATTTCTTTCACATCAAATACGGATGATTCCATTGACAAAAATGGTTCTTCCAATAAAGATGTGTCACCCAGTAATACAGCTGCTAACATTTTTAATACCTGTACAACTTCCAAGGATAAACCCTCCATAGATCCCCATGATGATCAATCCGCCGGCAAAAATAAAAAGAAAAAACGTTCCTTATTAGATGATGACTTCTTTTCTTTGGCAGGATCTTTTGATAGCAAACGTAAAAAGAAACACAAGCATAAACATAAACATGCCAAAGTTAAAGATGAGGAAAAGGACGATATATCGAAAGCAGATGAGGTAAAGAAGCATCTGTTCGATGTCCAAGAAATGTCCAGAACTAACACTAATGAAGATATTTCAGGTGACTTGATTGATATCAATAGCATGAAAGTTAACGGATCAAATGATAAAGTGGAAGAGGAAGAGGAAGAGGAAGAGGAAGAGGAGATTATAGTAAAATCAATCACACCACCTCAGTTGGATAATGAGAAGATCAAGAATGAAATTGCAACAAGAATAAACTCACAGTATGATAAAGAAGATACACCCGGTATTATTGATTCAGATGAAGAAATCGATGAAGAGTTGGACGAACTTTTGAAACTCAGATCTAATAAGTCAACGTCTGCGATGGAGCAATCGCCTGAAGTATATAATTTTGATCAAGAGCATGAAAAAAAGAGAAAATATGTCATCAGGATAACATCCAAATTGCCTTCTCCAGACAACCAAATTTTAGAGGTCGATTTTGGAACGAAAGGATTAAAAACTTTTGAAAAGATTTTAAAAGCTGCCGTTGACTATTTCAAGAAATCATTGGCAACTAAACTTTCTCCAGTATACTTATTTAGTTATGATCCTCTGCTGGTCAGTTTGGTCTGGGTCGAAGGTAAGACTTTGATTCAGCCATTTTTCACCCCAAGAACGCTACGAGTACCACCACCAGGTGACTTCAACCCATTACTTGAAGACATTGAGAAAGTAGCTCCGACAATGATTAGATTCTTTTTGATTCCTAAAGAATACAGTCAAACATTTATGAGTATTTACCCTGAGTTTCAATCTTCCAATCCAGTAGAGATAGCACCAGAACCTGTTGAAGTGCCTGATGAAAATTCTTCCACTAGTGAAGACGAGGAGGAGGTTTTTCCAAGTATAAAGCAGGATATTTCACCGGAAGGCAATGCGGAAAAACCTATTGAAGTGGATGAAAATGATGGTCTATTTGTAATTGCCCTTAAAGGTAAGGACAATAAGCGTGTTGAGGTGAAAGTGTCTCTGGAAACTAAATTGAAAAACTTAGTTACATTTTATTTGAAACTGAAAGGATTGAGTGAAGACACAGTTGATATTTCGCATATTAAACTTATATTCGACGATGAAGAATTGAACTTGGATGAAACTGTTGGTGATACTGAGTTGGAAGAAGACTTTGAGATCCAGGTAAAACTTTAAATCAAAAAAAGAATTTTACAAATTGGACATTTTAATTAATTCTTGTATTACTATGTATTAATGTATTAACATCTAGTATTACTATGTATTAATGTATTAACATCTAGTATGACGAATTTCTTTCTGCTATAACAATTGTGAGTATTACTTATACTATTAATGAGAACTTTAATATTGTGGGTCCTTCAATAATCAAGATGATACCCATAGTATACTAGTCATTTTACTGTTCGTACGTGTCCTTTCAAAAGGGAGGAAATGGACTTTGATACAGATAGATATTTTGAAACAGAAGAAGAGATAGAGGAGAAGAAGTATCTGGAGTCATTGAAAGGCTGGGCCAAGTTCAAGTACAGTTTTGCAGAAAATTTCTTATAAGTCACATAGATAAATACGTCATTCAAAACAGTAATAATACGAAACGGTAATGAAAGTTTATTTCAATGTAGGAAGCCTGCTTCAAACCTGTTTCCAATCGCAACAAGCGCAACAAAAAAAATTAAAAATAATAATAATCGCATTGGTAGCGTTGATGTGTTATAAGAGAGTGTTCTTTTCCCGCTGATTTTTTAAATTAATAAACGTACGAACCAACCATTATTATTATGTTTACATCCGTAACTGCTATTGCAATTTTGACTGGTGTTGCGTTATCTCGTCTTGTTCTCGTTGAGTATGTCCAAGTATTGGTGTACCCCGCTTCAAGGCTCGACAAAGAAATCCACGATTACACTGGCCCCTACTATTTGAACACCACTTTTGCAGAACAGATGCTAGAGGAACACAACCTGTTGCGTGAAATCCACGGATCACAGCCACTCAAATGGAGCACGGAGCTCTTTGAGTTTGCTTTTAGGTTTGCTATTTCTTACAACTGCTCAGGTATATTAGAACACTCTGGCTACAAATACGGGGAGAACTTGGCTTTCGGGTACCTGCCCCTGGGTGCCATCAAGGCATGGTATGACGAAGGTGAAACGTATATTTACGGCAGCGAGAATATCTACAATCATTTCACTGCATTGGTATGGAACAACACCGACAGTGTTGGGTGTGCATACAAATCATGCCACAACGGGTTGTACACAGTGTGTTCCTACAATCCTCCAGGAAACGTCATCGGCCACTCGTCCCAGAATGTATTCCTACCACTGTCCCTAAAGATGGTCACATAAGATTTTCTCATCGACATCTGTGTAGTTCTCGAAATAGGATCTGAATAAATCTGTCAACCTGACAACATCGAATGTCCCTCCGGTTTCTCTGATCGAATGCATCGACAATTGCGGGTTTCCCAAGTCCAAGGTTCTGATACCCAACTTGGCAGCTAAAATAGGCCCGATGGTGGATCCACATGGCGAGTCGTTTCTCACAACAAACAACTGCAATGGAACTTGTGCCTTATCGGCCACCTTCTTGAGCAACACAATGCCAGGTGAGTTGGTGGCGTATCTCTGGTTGGCATTGATCTTGATAACAGGACCCTTGTTCAACTGTGGGCGGTTCTGCGCCTCGTATTTCTCGCCATAGTTTGGATGCACACCGTGAGCCATGTCAGACGACAACAAGAAGGATTTGGACATTGTCTGGTGGAAGTAGTCGTGTGGGGCTCCTTTGCCATCAAAATCTACTTTGGTTAATCGTTGGATGATATCTGGTAAAAACGTCGAATCAGCACCTTGGGCAGAACGACTACCAATTTCCTCGTGATCGAAAAGGGAGATCATGGAAATACCACTATTGTTGCCTAACTTGTCCACTGATTCAATAATGGCCCTAGTGGCAGTGAAACACGATGTCAAGTTGTCCAATCTTGGAGAAAAGATAAACTCGTCATTCAACCCTCCAATGACTGATTTCTGGTGGTCAAACAAGACCAATTCGAAATCCTCGATTTGTTGTGGTGTCACATCCAACTCTCTGGCAATCAACTCCACCAATGATTCGCTGTGGCGGGTGACAACGCTTTGGACAGACTCAAACTCTTCGGATGTCATCTTCAATGCAGGGTCGTCGGCACATGTCTTTGGTGATTCGTTCTTGTCCACGGAAACCTGTCCCGCAATTGGGACTAACTTGGTTTCACGGTTGAACTCAAACTTGGTGTTGACCTCACGGTCCAAATGGATGGCCAACGTGGGGATTCTCAACAATGGTTTGTCCACCTTCAATAACTTGGGAATGAACTTGTCACCCTCCTTCACATAGACTCGTCCTGCAATCGACAAGTCTCTGTCGAACCACGAGTGGGCAATCAACCCACCGTACTGCTCAACCCCGACCTGGATGAACCCCTCGGCTGTTTTCTTGGAGATCGGTTTGATTCGGAGACATGGGGAGTCCGTGTGGGCACCCACAATGGCAATACCGTTCCCGTTCTCAAACTTGTCACCCACGGTGAAGGCAATCAACGAAGAACCGTTTCTTGTCACATAGTATTTCCCGCCTTTCTTCAATGAGTGACTGGAGTCCCAGTTGTTTCTTTCCACGAGCTCCTCAAACCCTGCTTGTTTAAGAAGACCCTTGGCTGTGTTGACAGCATGGTATGGTGTTGGTGACGCATTGACAAAGTCAACAAAGTCCTGTGCATAATCCAATGCTCTTGTAGTAGTCATGGTATGTATTGGTGAAGGGGAATAGGAAAAGAAACAAAATGTGTAGAACTAACAGAGATAACGGGCGAACCGCGAGCTTATTATAGTCGTCCGTGTTTTGTTGAGTCGCTGGTGCGAGCTGGTCCCGCGACCAAACGGCACGAAGGGTTATGAGGAGCGGCACAAATTGGACCGACATTACTCAGACAGAGTGGTTGGACTAGAGAAAAGTTGATTGTTTCGTGACTAGCTAGTGTTTGTCGGTGTGTGCATTCTGCGAGAGTCAGGGTGATTGCAACAGCGGGTATCATCACCAGCTTTGTCAATGGTTTGGGAATCATCATATTGAGCAAGATCGCACAGAGCTGAGACTATAAATAAGAGCACACCAAAGAGAAAAAAATTTTCTACAAAAATTTACTCTTCTTCTTTCTCTTTTTCTTCTTCTTTTCTCTTCAACTCCTGTTTCTGCCTCAGATTCGTGCTTTCATATGGAAGCAATGGGATTATGGGTTCTGGTGATGGAGGAAATCAAGCCATCGAACAGACAATTGCTACCTTTGATACAACCAGCTTTTGTTTTTTGTTTTATGGATCGTGTGGTCGACTTGTATCCGTAGTTGGTTTGTTGTGTGATTACAATATTCAATGAACTGATCGTCCCACTATATTTCATTCTAATTCTTGTAAATTAAGCAGATATTCATTTCTTACATGATCTCTTTTCAATTCGAAAACTTGCGCGTGCTATGCATGGTGTAATACCAGGTTGCACCTGCTAGTTTTAACCTGCAAGCTTTGACCTTATATATTAGTATTGTCAGTAATATCAATGAATAGAATGTTCCGAAGGACACCGGTTAGATGAAAATTTCAGCTAATTTATTAACATGGTTATAATACTTTTTAAAAAATTTGCAAAAATATCAAAGTAAAATTTTGTTTTCACTAGATTTCCAAAAACCACAAGGAGTCCTTGTGGAAGAACTAATAACAGATTAAAGTTAAAGATGAAAATATAAATAAACATTATTACTTATTGAAGTTGCTACCTCACACAGGTTAGTTCTTTGTAACCATCTGGTGATGCTTTTTCCCATTTAGCACCTTAAAAAAATGTTTGAACACATACAACTCAATACAACACTCTGTAATACTAAGGCTGTTGGGAAGCAGTATCTACAAATACCTCTCGTCACTGTAAATATGACTAACTATAATTACTGTATATAATTATATCACACTGAGATAGTGGTCGTATTATTAGATGGGTGAATGAAAAAGATGCATAGAGAACCTCTTCGCATGGACCCTGTTTAATTTTGTTTCACAAAAATTGAGCGAGAAAGGACTCTGAATAAAAATCAAATTTACCAATGAGATTTGTGGCCTAGTTGGTGGGAGTTCCCACTGATTTTTCCACAGCATCTTTTAGACCAGAGTTACGGCGACGGTCATGGAAAAAAAAGCTCCAGATGCGCAGAGGTGAGCGCTTCGTGCTTATAGATTTGAAAACTATGCAAAACGCACAGTCGATGAGACGCGACGGTCGTGGGTTCGATCCCCTCCTGGAGCAATTTTTTGATTAGATTGTTGTGATTTGAAAACGTACTGTTTTTTTTTTTTTTTTAAAAAAAAATCCTATTGCAAGCCCAGCACAGCCCTTACACATGGATTTGCTAATCCTACCGTTTTATATAAAAGAGCATATTATCTTGTTACAGGGGGCCATTATCCTTACGATTAAACTCCGTCTGTCAGTAAAAGTTTAGATCAGATCAAATTCCATTGCCTGAACCTCGCAGCAATGAATTCTTTTTAAATCAGAAAGCGCTTGGACTCAAAAATTTTTCAAAGGAACAAATCTATCACATTTAGCCACTTTATCTTCACATAAATAATCTAGTTTATTCTTTTCAATAAACCTCTATGAATATTCTTATAGTTTTCAATCACCATTACTCCAACAGCCGTTCATTTCTTTTTTATTTTTTTGTATTATTTTTTTCTACATTTCGCGTTTCATTCCCTGTCGCAAACAGTTCTTGAACACTGATCTATTTTTTTTTGTTCAGTGCTGTTCCCTTTTCTTCATTTTTTCTTTTTTCATACACCTATACGACAATGAAGATATCAACCATCCTGTTCTTGTTGTCAACTTTGTCACTTACTCATGCGATTGACTGGTATCCAGTAAACTCAAAGGGTGAAATACCTGCTGATATTAAACCATTCACCAAAGGTCAAGATATTCAATTTGACTGTACTCAAAGAAACATTGACAATGGTGAACACAAATTCGACGAAAAGGAAAACATCATTTATGGACCATTCCCAAAATGTAAAGAAACTGGCAAACCATTGCTGTTGAAGTACGGTGTCAATGAAGATATTAGTTGTACTATTGAGTTCACAGATGAGTTATACCACTTGTTTCAATTGTATTTACATGAAGATGTCCCATTCAGTTGCAGATTACCATTATCCTCAGAACCATTACTGATAGAAAAAGGCGGTGCATCAATTCCATTCACATTCAGTTTCAGAGGCACATTATCTGAATCACACATCGATATTGATCACTCAATGAATGTTCTTATCACCAAGCCTTCGAACAATGATGAAGACCAGTTTACTTTTATAAGTGCTATTGCTTATGGAGCCGGTACTAACACCACTAGGACTGTAATTGGAGATGAGGTTACCTTGAACTTTGCTGTCAGATGGTTAGATCAATTAGTTCCTGCAAATTCTAACCAGGGTGCCAAGTTACCATTCCAGGATGGGTTCTACAAATTTCCTATTGCTTTTATTCCAATCAGCTATCCATTGTTCTATTCATACATACTACTTACTGTTTTCATCACTTCAGTCTTGGTTATAGTTTTCTCCTATAGATGGATCAGCAACAAGATCAAGAAACACAAGTACATGCCAGTTGACAACGAATCCAAACAAGATTAGATCGTGCGACATTTCTTGATGATCGCTTTCAATAAAGTATCAACCTTTTCTGATGGTGGCTCGTTGTTATCGTTGAAGAACTGACTGTTAAGTTGGTTAACAAACATGTTAGTTAATGTATCTCTTTGTGCAGCGTCCTTTAATTTACGTTTATAAGCAATGAATTTGTTCACCGACAATTGTAAGCTGGAAGATAAACCATCTGTAGCAGCTGTGATTCCTCTAATAGGTAAGGTTATATCAATGAGTGTAGTTCTCAAATCGTCGGAATATTCTTTTTGAAGGTAATTCAAAATGTGCAAGTACAAGTATTCTCTATTCAAATCAGTAAATTTGTCAATCAAATTCAAGAATTTTCCCACAATTTCAAACACTTTATCATCTGGTTTGATCACGGTGGAATGTTTAGGTAAGGATTTAAGAATTGCTGGAATACACAAGTCAAAGATAGTCAACACAACGTCTCCCTTCAATGCAGGATTGGTTTCTGGATTACCCAACATGTTCATATCAGCTTCTGGTAAATGGTTCAATTCATCCTTAATTTCTTCAGTACTTGGTAATTCTATTTTATCATTGGCAAACTCATCATCAGCCCCTTCAACATCATCGCCATTACTCTTATCCTTCTTAAGTGCTTCAACCCTTTTAGATTCTTCACTTTCCATAGCATCTCGTTGTTGCTTTTCGGTAAGCAACCCCAAAACTTTTCTTCTGGCTAATAATTTTGAAATATATGTCAACTCAAATTGAGCATAATTCAACCATAACTCTGTCGACTCTGGATTGATCCTCAAACCTTTCTGGAATAAAACTCTAGCACCCTTGGCATTACCATTTGTTTCAAATTCGTATTTGGCAGCAGAGAGCCAGGCATCGATGTTTCTAGGTTGTAATTGTAATAATCTGGAATACACTTTATATATCACTTTAATGGCTCCATTTTGTTTGGCAAATTTCAAATATTGTGACCATAAGTCAGTTTCCCCAGGGTATCTTCTTGTTGAACGGTCCAATATGAACATGATTCGACGAGTTCCAGCCCAATCACTTATACTTGGCTTGGTATCAATCAAACCTACTTTACTCAATCTGTTATATCTCTTTTTACGTAATTTCTCAAGGTTTGATTCAAATTCACTGTATCTAAGGAAATCTTTTGGTTTACATCCACGTCCAGTAATTCGATGTTCAAAATCTGTACGTCTTCTCATGATCATCGTGATTTCATTTTTATCAAAAAGACCCTTTGATTTAAGATCTTCCAATTCAGGAACAGACTGTTCCAAGTAATATCTAACCTTTTCTGCCATTGCTTAATAAATAGGTGATGATTAGTTATCAGATATATGGTGTTTATAAATTTTTTTTTCTTTCCTTGTATTTTTTTTTTTTTTCACTCTCTTACTGATGGAGATGAGATGTCGCTTACTACGATTCCACTACGACATACTTAATTTACGTAGACACAATCTGAATCAGTTATTCAATCTTCTATCTACTTGTAGAACACTACATGCTCTAAATTATTACTGTATGTGACATGTATGTATTTTGTTGTTGGTTTTTCTTTTAAAAAGAATTGCCAGAAATAAAACGGAACTATACAAAATTTAAATAACTAGAATTACATTAAAATTACCCCAAATATAAGAATATTATTATATTATTTATTTATCATAGTTTAGTTTCTTTTAGCAAATCTTCTTGGACCTCTTTGAGCAGAGATGGAAACGGTTTGCAAAGGAATCTTGAAACCCAAGGTTTTAACCAAGTCAGCGGTTTCAGCATCAACTTCCAATTGACCGTTGGTGTGGGACAAGTCCAAAGCAGAGACTTCTGGAACATATTGATCTTTTCTTTCTCTTTCTTCTTCTTGCAATTTGAAAGAAATACCTCTAACTGGACCCTTTTGGATTCTCTTCATCAAGTGGGTGGTGTAACCAGCAATCTTGTTTCTTAATCTTTTAGATTGGATGACAGCGATTTCAGAAGTCAATCTTTTGTTGGTTTCGAAATCCAAAGTCAATTTTGGGTAAAATCTTTCGATCAAAACCTTGGAAGCTCTTTTAACAGTCTTAGTTCTAACACGACCCTATAACATAAATAGTTAGTATCATAAATAAAAAGTTCCGATTCAATATTCTCCTTATTTTCCTCAATACGACAGATTATTCATTTATCCATTTCCTACTTGATTTACCTGTGATTATGTCTCCTTGTTGTAATACTGAAAACGTAAAATTCTTATAAAAAAAAAAAAGAAAGAAATCATTGTTCATGACACTTCATCTCTCATCCATATACTATCATTCTCTGTCGATATTCACAGTAGTTCATAAATTGTCGTTAAGTAGTCTTATAAGGGATTTATATTGGTATTTGTGTTTTGACATACCATCTTTGTTGATTATATGTTCTGCTATTGGTATCAATTTCAAAAAGGAAGAATTTTCAAATTTGATAATATAGATTTTTTCTGCGTATACTGAGTTCACACTCACACTCACTCTCACACACTCTCGCTCGGGGGCGTGTACAATGGCATTGAAAATCCTCAGTGCTAGCGCCTACACTATGGTTGTGCGCGACTAATTCTATGCAATACAACCAAACAAGAAAAAAAAAAAGAACCAATCAAAAAAGTTGCGCAGATTCTCAATTTGCAAGTTCGCACTCAAAACTGCATATAATACCACATCACGTGTAAACGTTTCATATTAGGGCTATTGACCTACGCGTGATCTGGAAATATGTGTCCGAGAAAAAATGAAACGAGAAATCATAGAAAAAAAAAAACAAAACTTTGAAGCAAGTTTGAAAATGAACGAAAGAAAAAAAAAACAATCGCCTCTCGTGGAACTGAATACCCACCTTAAATCAACTACTACATTCGATAAGAAAAACCAGTTCATATCAGTATTTTCTCACTTTAAATTGGAGATATATATTGGGAACCTATACATTAATTACCATTTTCACTTCCTTTTGATTGATTGATAACTGGCTTTTGATAGATTCAACACCATCAAGTTATACCAAAATCAATCGTTTCAATTTTTGTTTGTTTGCATTATTCTTTATTTTGTCCTCACCCATAAGTTTTGATTGCAAAAAAAAAAAAAAAAATTAATAATAATAATATAAAAATAAAAATAAACTAATACTTCACATAAATCACGCATAGACACACACACACACACCAACTAGTCTGATATACAACCTAATACCATGGATTCAAGAACGAAACTATTTCATTGTGATGTTTGTAGCACTGATTGTACAAATAGAATTCGAATTCAATGTGCAATATGTACCGATTATGATTTGTGTGTACCGTGTTTTGCAGCTGGTTTGACCACAGGGGATCATAAACCATGGCACGACTATCAGATTATTGAACAAAACACGTATCCGATATTTGATCGAGAGTGGGGTGCAGACGAAGAGTTGCTATTAATTCAAGGATGTGAAACATTTGGATTGGGAAATTGGGCAGATATTGCTGATCATATTGGTAATCGATCGAAGGAAGAAGTTGCTCAACATTACTATAAAATATATCTTGAAAGTAAGGACTATCCTTTACCAGAAATGAACAAAAATTTTACAGATGTGTCGCCCCTACAATTCTTGGAAGAAAGGAAAAAGAGATTGGAAAAGAGAAAGAATATGCCATTACCACCACCTAAGGGTAAACCTGTCGCTTCAGTTCCTTTGTGTCACGAAATTCAAGGCTATATGCCTGGTAGATTAGAATTTGATCATGAAGCAGAAAATGAAGCTGAAGTACCAATCAAAGATATGATTTTTGATCCTGAAGATCTGGCAAACGATATTGATTTGAAATTGACAATATTAGATATTTACAATTCAAGGTTGACTACTAGAGCAGAACGTAAAAGAGTGATGATTTTGAATAATTTATTA
This sequence comes from Candida tropicalis MYA-3404, assembly GCF_000006335.3. Taxonomy (NCBI): domain Eukaryota; kingdom Fungi; phylum Ascomycota; class Pichiomycetes; order Serinales; family Debaryomycetaceae; genus Candida; species Candida tropicalis. The sequence continues at coordinate 858,555 of NW_003020057.1, read as the reverse complement.
GATTACAGAAAGAATATAAGTTCTGACAAGAGAAAGTCAAAGGAAGAAAAGGATTTGTTGAAGAAAATAAATGCTTACATTAGAATTCTTACCCCAGATGATTTTGATTCTTTTTGTCGTGATTTGTTGACTGAATTGAAATGTCGTATGAAAATACAACAATTACAAACTTGGAGACGAAACGGGATCACAACGCTTGATGATGGAGCAAAATTTGAGAAAGACAAAGTTATCAGAGCGGCCCATTATCAAAGAATGGGTAATGGTTCTTTAACGGGAAGACATTCGCTGACACCTGGATTAACAAATGGAAGTGGTATGAATGGAAACGGACACAGGAACAAGTTTTCTCCACAACCAGAATTCAAACCAAAGGCTTCTGCTACAAGAGCTCCACTTGATATCAGCCACGCAGCAGATTTCGAATTGTTATCAGCTGAAGAAAAGCAACTATGTGCAACATTAAGAATCCTACCGAAACCGTACTTGGCTATTAAAAACCAACTAATGAAAGAAGCTGTAAAGAACAATGGTATATTGAAGAAGAAAGATGCAAGACAGGTGTTGAAAATTGATGTTAACAAAGCATCTAAGATTTATGAATTCTTTGTTCACATGGGATGGTGTTCGCAGGGGTAGATAGGTGTAGGAATTATTATTGCAAATCTATAAATTTAATTCTATAATTTCTGCTAAGCGCATTTTGAATTGATTTATTTTCTCAACCAATTGATCCTCCTCGAGTTGCAATTTTAAAGCATGATCATTCACAATAGAATTTAATATATCAAACTGGTAGAATAGTTTATATCTCCTAGCAACTAATGCTTTATATAACTGGATCTGCTCTTGTGCTAGTCTAGATAACTCACTTGCCCAATCAACAAACAGCAAGTCCCTGGATAAATTGTATCCACAATCAATAGTAGAATCATGTGTCATACCTAACCTGACATGTGACAAAGGGTGAGAATTAAACTCAAAGATAGCTCTTTCATCAGTTAGATGTTCAATAATAGAAGAGTTTTCAAGTTGATTATAATAGCTATCCGAATTAGACTCGATATCTTGACCTTTCTGTCCTTCTCTTTCTTCTACAACATGATCACGATCTACGGAGCTACCCGTATCATTCATCAATTGTTCGAAACTATCACCAACATCTATTGATTCAATCAGTACGTCGTTGTCCTTCAAGGCTGTCTTCTTTCTTGGTGAAAAATCTAATATTGCGTATGATTTCTGTGATTGCTTTGCAGTTGAGCTTTCGACTGGAGGCTCCTGTTCGGCTGTTCGTGGTGTAACCATATACCTAGAAGCGTCGGTATGTTTCAGAACCTTCTTTGTCTTTGACGTTGAAGTATTGTTTGACGAAGATTCAGTGAAACTAGACGCATTAGTCAATTGATGCAGCTTCTGCGACATGAAGACGTATTCCTTTTAAACAACAAAAGCAGGTATGGGGGTACAGAGACAAAAAAAAATTTGGCAACAGAATCATTGTAATTGATAACTTGTCTCGGTTGCAAAGTTTTGAAACTTGTTAACGCGAATTGTGATGACAAAAAATGTTATCTTTCAATTGAATTATTGTTTTCGTTTTATATCTACATCATTGGTGTATATTAGAAATGAACAGTAATATTCTCTTCTGATCACCATGCCAATCGGTGGATAGTTCCTCCATTAGTCGCGTCTTTGGTTCAAAACCGGAGGGAAGCGCAATGCAGTATCTCCAGCTGTACGATTTACTAACTAAGTTCCAGGTTGGCAAAAAGATACAACAAAAACAAATGGAACCACAAAATAAAAATAATTAAGGGCAATATACTAAATCTGATCGATCGTAAGACACTACATCTCTAGATAGTGGTAATAAATGAAGAATAGAATCAGATAATTTTTATAATTATAACTGAAAAAAAAATATCATCAGATAATGTGGTTCAAGTTTCAAGATGGGTTACGTTTTGTTCCCCTCGCAGAGCCATTTTTCCTTTCTTCTTGTAATTTTAGGGGCCGACACATAAAAAAAAATCACCTGTTTTTTGCAGAAGTTTAAAACAACTTATTTTTTTAGTGTACTTTTGTTACACTTGCGAGCCAATTGGAAACAAATTACTACTTTAATAATATATATATCTATTTTGAAGTTCTTTTTACCTTCTATTAAAAACTACAAGAAATAAATTCGTGTTCTTCACTTTCGACGATACAATTACTATCTTCTAATCAACGTATTCAAGCAAAAGGAAGAAACAGAAGAGAGCAAGCAAGAATTAATACTAAGAGCTGACTCCGTTTAAAGCACATTTTTAGGGCCACAAATAGGATCCAACGCACGCATTAAACACATTATAATTGAACCAAAAAAAAAAAACAGACTAAGATAATAAAAGGACCCCGAGTTTTGAAATACTTCAAGTGAATATAGGGAGTCATTTTTCTTTCATCATCTTCAAATTTCCTTGTTGAACCCCATTGAATCTTATCTTCAGACTAATTCAAGGAAATAGAAATAGTGTGGTGAAAATAGTAGTGTTGCAAAAAAAAAAAAAAGAAACAGAGAGAATTAAAACTGAGCACTGGTAAGTGGCATCAATATTGTACTACGTCTCAATTAAAACAAAATTCCATCATTTCCCGTTCCTTTGGGTAATTTGATATTCTTGTGATTCCGACGTGCCAAACCAATCTACCATACTGAGTTATAAAGAGCAAGAGTTTCCAAGCGTATACCTACAAAATAAGTACTTTGCTACCATATTAGAAATCTAGGTTACCTACGTACATTACTCGAAAAAAAAAAGAGCAAGAAAAAAAAAAGTGAACTGATTTTTTGAGAGAGAATAGGTGGGGACATAATAGTTTGTATTACAAAGAAACGTACATTAATCAACTTTTACGCATACAAAATCAAGGAAAATATTTGAGGTCAAAAAATTCTTCACATTTCAAATTACTGGCTTCTTTTCCAAGTGACGAATAACAAATATATCCTTTGACTTATCAAAACAATCCAAACTTCTTGCTAATTTTTTTTTTTTTTGCAATTGAAGAAAAGTTTAAATCAAGTGTCACATTTTTTTCTCTCTCTCCCACTTCACCTGTTGAGTTCATCCAGTGATCATAATAATAATTATAATAACAATAAAAGAACAAAAAGAAAAAGCAAGGAAAAATTAAAGAGCACTGTGAGAGAAATTATAGAAATACAACAGGAAAGAAAAAAAAAATCTAACAAATTGAAAGAGAACGAGAAAAATTACTCAAAGGAAACTTCCCTGTCATTAATTTCAGTATAAATCCATCTACGACCATAAATCATAGTCCACATTATCTAGCGTTAACATGCCAGAGTATTTAAAGTTTCATTCGAAGCCATCGGGAAACCATGAAGGCAAGCACCATATCATAATAGTGGGAGCGGGTATAATTGGTGTATGTACAGCTTACTATCTTGTCCAGCACCCAAAATTTGATCCTGAAAAGTATCACATCACCCTCATAGAAAGTAAAAGAGTTGCCGGGGGCGCCAGTGGTAAAGCAGGAGGACTATTGGCATTGTGGGCATTTCCCGAACAAATAGTATCGTTATCTTTTGACTTGCATCAGCAACTATCGAATGAATTTAATGGTGAGAAGGAATGGGGTTACAGAAGATTGACAACCGTCTCGTTGGAAGGTGATATATCCCATTTGATGGATAAGAAGGGTAATGGCCATGAGCATGATTATGACGATGATGAGGATGATGAAAACGAAAGCGAGGAACGTGACGATTTTGATGACGGTACATTCAAACAAGCAACTGCACATGATAGTGATTCTTCATCTTCGATAACAGATAGACCACCTAAAAAGACTGCTAGAAATACTAGATCCACTTCAACACTTCAATTAGACACATTAAACAATCGTTTACCTCCCAACTTGAATTGGATTACTTCATCTTTGATTGAACATTGTTCTACTTTGGGTGGCACAGATACAACGGCACAAGTTCACCCATACAAATTTACAAATTTTATTTTAAGAAAAGCCGTGGAAGATTCAAAGGGAGCTTTAGAATTGATTTTGGGTAAAGTTGATCAGATTACGTATTCAGAAGAATCAGGGTCTGCTACGGGTGTTGAATATCAACCAACTTCTGTTAAAGATGAGAAGAGCCAGGGTGAAACTATCAGTCTTGCAGCTGAACAAGTGGTGTTGACAGTTGGACCATGGACTTCTAAAATATTACCAGATTGTCCAATATCCGGTTTACGAGCACATTCTATCACAATTGCACCATTTAAAGACCAACCTGTTAGTCCATATGCAATTTTCACTGAATTCAAGACCGGTCCATATTCATATATTTCGCCAGAAATTTATGCTCGACAAGATGAAGTGTACGTGTGTGGAGAAGGAGATTCGACGGTGGCAGTTCCAGAGACTACAGATGATGTTGAAGTTGTCAAATCCAAATGTGATGAGTTATTCCGTCAAGTAGGTAAAGTGTCTCCAAATTTAAGAAAAGGTCAAATACTAAAGCGTCAAGCCTGTTATTTGCCAGTATTGGATGTTCCTTCATCAAGTGGACCGCTAATCGGAGAAACAAACGTTGCCAACTTGTATCTCGCTTCTGGTCATTCATGCTGGGGTATAAATAATGCTCCTGGTACTGGTAAAATTATGAGTGAGTTATTACTTGAAGGTGAGACAAAGTCTGCAGATATTTCAAGTTTAGATCCATCTTTGTATTTTGATGCCAGTGTTTTGTTTGAAGATGAAGAGGATCTCGAAGATGAAGAAAACGAAGAGGATAGTGACTAATGAATGTGTTTAGTATTAGCAAGACTAAATGCACAAATATAATTAGAACTATTATAATAATGATATTTTTTTTTTAAAAAAAAAACCAAAAAAAAAGACAAATAAACAGAAGTCAAGAAAGTGGGAACTCATATATATATACTGAATGGTGGTGACAAATAAGATAAAGCCATTATTATCGCCACATCATTTATAGAAGAGTGTATATATATATATATATATATACATATATATTTATTATAAATACTGACTTATTTAGTCTTTCTTTTTATCGGTAGAAGTTATAATTCCCTTTTTGGCCTTGTTTTGATTATACTCTAAGAATTTTTGCTTTAAAGTCTTCAAAAAGGATACGATTTTCATCATGAATAAACTGACAACCATTACGAAAATTGTGGTGACCAATTTTTCATTTTTAGTCCATAACTCGTAGTCAAACAAATGGATTTCATCTTTCTTTTTATTTCGAATGTATTTATCATTACTATGTCTGATTGGATTCAAGTCTGGTTCAACTTTATGAAATCTGTCATTCTTTTCAACTTCTTGGTTATTAATCGGATCATTCAAGATATCACTGAAAATTTCAAATGAATCGGGATCTTGTTGCATTATATGCTTCGGAATAGGATGGATTACACCTGGATTTAAACTTGTAAAGATAATTGAATAATGAGGAGATGGTAACTTTCTCAAAATTTTTCTAATCAATTGATCACAATCATAGATTTGACTTGTTCTAATATCCTCATCGTTCTCTGACAATGGTGCTAAATCCATTCTAATTACTCTAGTTCTGACATCATAGTAATCAACCACTTCTTCATGACTTTGGAAAACATTTACTGTTTCTGCTTCACAGGTATTAATAATGTATTGCTCAAGAAAGTCCAAGTCCAAGTTTGCTTCAACTCGTGGCAACCCAACAAGAGTTGAAGCCATATAGAGGTATTTTCTCAAAAATGGCCATTGATCCTTATTAACAGTAGTCAAATCTTGATATGTCAATCCTGGTAAATTTATAATCAAATATGCATCAGATGAACAATCAGTGATTAATTTCTTAAGCATGTTTGTAACGGATGTTACGTTGTGAACTGCCAAATTTGAAGGATTGATCTCTTGCTTCAATCCACGAACTAACTTATGTGATGCCACCAATAATGGTGTAACTCGACAAGTGACTAATGGGAGAAATAATGCTAGTAGATAAAGGACTCTCATTTGGATAACGATGATAAGATTAATAGGGTTGAATATACAAAATTCAATTAGTTATAAATGATAATGTGTTGTTTTCTTCCTCGTTTTTCAATTACTTTTTTTTTTTGTCAACAGTTAAAGGAGAACTGGTAAAGGGACGACAATGCACAACAATTGGCAACAGCCGTTAGAAATAAAGCATTGTAACTTGTGTAGATCAATTTGTATACACGGAAGTGATTCAGGAATAATTTCAACTATTGATCTTGGTAGTTTGATTGGGAAGATTGATTTTTATATTTTATCAAAAATATCTTGGTTTGCTTTTAAACACATATAATTTTACCAATAATTTCTTACCAAATTTTTTGTAAATATTATATTACGGTTGTTGGAACATGCTAGTGATCAAAAATAGCCTATATAATAATAGTGTTACAGATACTAAAACGATAATTCCTATTGGGCTTACTGTAAAGAGAAAAGTACAACAATATAACTTTGACGGATCAATTGGACTATTAAGCGATTTTATTAACGAGGCATACAACTCTTCAAATAAGTTTACATGATAACTAACTACAAGAATGAGAATGAAATATAGTGGGACGATCAGTTCATTGAATATTGTAATCACACAACAAACCAACTACGGATACAAGTCGACCACACGATCCATAAAACAAAAAACAAAAGCTGGTTGTATCAAAGGTAGCAATTGTCTGTTCGATGGCTTGATTTCCTCCATCACCAGAACCCATAATCCCATTGCTTCCATATGAAAGCACGAATCTGAGGCAGAAACAGGAGTTGAAGAGAAAAGAAGAAGAAAAAGAGAAAGAAGAAGAGTAAATTTTTGTAGAAAATTTTTTTCTCTTTGGTGTGCTCTTATTTATAGTCTCAGCTCTGTGCGATCTTGCTCAATATGATGATTCCCAAACCATTGACAAAGCTGGTGATGATACCCGCTGTTGCAATCACCCTGACTCTCGCAGAATGCACACACCGACAAACACTAGCTAGTCACGAAACAATCAACTTTTCTCTAGTCCAACCACTCTGTCTGAGTAATGTCGGTCCAATTTGTGCCGCTCCTCATAACCCTTCGTGCCGTTTGGTCGCGGGACCAGCTCGCACCAGCGACTCAACAAAACACGGACGACTATAATAAGCTCGCGGTTCGCCCGTTATCTCTGTTAGTTCTACACATTTTGTTTCTTTTCCTATTCCCCTTCACCAATACATACCATGACTACTACAAGAGCATTGGATTATGCACAGGACTTTGTTGACTTTGTCAATGCGTCACCAACACCATACCATGCTGTCAACATAGCCAAGGGTCTTCTTAAACAAGCAGGGTTTGAGGAGCTCGTGGAAAGAAACAACTGGGACTCCAGTCACTCATTGCAGAAAGGCGGGAAATACTATGTGACAAGAAACGGTTCTTCGTTGATTGCCTTCACCGTGGGTGACAAGTTTGAGAACGGGAACGGTATTGCCATTGTGGGTGCCCACACGGACTCCCCATGTCTCCGAATCAAACCGATCTCCAAGAAAACAGCCGAGGGGTTCATCCAGGTCGGGGTTGAGCAGTACGGTGGGTTGATTGCCCACTCGTGGTTCGACAGAGACTTGTCGATTGCAGGACGAGTCTATGTGAAGGAGGGTGACAAGTTCATTCCCAAGTTATTGAAGGTGGACAAACCATTGTTGAGAATCCCCACTTTGGCCATCCATTTGGACCGTGAGGTCAACACCAAGTTTGAGTTCAACCGTGAAACCAAGTTAGTCCCAATTGCGGGACAGGTTTCCGTGGACAAGAACGAATCACCAAAGACATGTGCCGACGACCCTGCATTGAAGATGACACCCGAAGAGTTTGAGTCCGTCCAAAGCGTTGTCACCCGCCACAGCGAATCATTGGTGGAGTTGATTGCCAGAGAGTTGGATGTGACACCACAACAAATCGAGGATTTCGAATTGGTCTTGTTTGACCACCAGAAATCAGTCATGGGAGGGTTGAATGACGAGTTTATCTTTTCTCCAAGATTGGACAACTTGACATCGTGTTTCACTGCCACTAGGGCCATTATTGAATCAGTGGACAAGTTAGGCAACAATAGTGGTATTTCCATGATCTCCCTTTTCGATCACGAGGAAATTGGTAGTCGTTCTGCCCAAGGTGCTGATTCGACGTTTTTACCAGATATCATCCAACGATTAACCAAAGTAGATTTTGATGGCAAAGGAGCCCCACACGACTACTTCCACCAGACAATGTCCAAATCCTTCTTGTTGTCGTCTGACATGGCTCACGGTGTGCATCCAAACTATGGCGAGAAATACGAGGCGCAGAACCGCCCACAGTTGAACAAGGGTCCTGTTATCAAGATCAATGCCAACCAGAGATACGCCACCAACTCACCTGGCATTGTGTTGCTCAAGAAGGTGGCCGATAAGGCACAAGTTCCATTGCAGTTGTTTGTTGTGAGAAACGACTCGCCATGTGGATCCACCATCGGGCCTATTTTAGCTGCCAAGTTGGGTATCAGAACCTTGGACTTGGGAAACCCGCAATTGTCGATGCATTCGATCAGAGAAACCGGAGGGACATTCGATGTTGTCAGGTTGACAGATTTATTCAGATCCTATTTCGAGAACTACACAGATGTCGATGAGAAAATCTTATGTGACCATCTTTAGGGACAGTGGTAGGAATACATTCTGGGACGAGTGGCCGATGACGTTTCCTGGAGGATTGTAGGAACACACTGTGTACAACCCGTTGTGGCATGATTTGTATGCACACCCAACACTGTCGGTGTTGTTCCATACCAATGCAGTGAAATGATTGTAGATATTCTCGCTGCCGTAAATATACGTTTCACCTTCTTCATACCATGCCTTGATGGCACCCAGGGGCAGATATCCGAAAGCCAAGTTCTCCCCGTATTTGTAGCCAGAGTGTTCTAATATACCTGAGCAGTTGTAAGAAATCGCGAACTGAGAAGCAAACTCAAAGAGCTCCGTGCTCCATTTGAGTGGCTGTGCTCCGTGGATCTCACGCAACAGGTTGTGTTCCTTTAGCATCTGTTCTGCAAAAGTGGTGTTCAAATAGTAGGGGCCAGTGTAATCGTGGATTTCTTTGTCGAGTGTTGGAGCAGGGTACACCAATACTTGGACATACTCAACGAGAACAAGACGAGATAACGCAACACCAGTCAAAATTGCAATAGCAGTGACGGATGTAAACATAATAATAATGGTTGGTTCGTACGTTTATTAATTTAAAAAAATCAGCGGGAAAAAACACTCTCTTATAACACGTCAACGCTACCAATGCGATTATTATTATTTTTAATTTTTTTTGTTGCGCTTGCTGCGATTCGAAACAGGTTTGAAGCAGGCTTCCTACATTGAAATAAACTTTCATTAACGTTTCGTATTATTACTGTGTTGAATGACGTATTTATCTATGTGACTTATAAGAAATTTTCTGCAAAACTGTACTTGAACTTGGCCCAGCCTTTCAATGACTCCAGATACTTCTTCTCCTCTATCTCTTCTTCTGTTTCAAAATATCTATCTGTATCAAAGTCCATTTCCTCCAGCATGACAAACTTATCTTTACCCTTTTTAACTATTAACCACCAGAATAAGAAAGAAATAGGGAAAACACCCAACTCAAGGTAAGATTGAAAGAAATCATGAGCACTGAATGGTGAGAACGTTGACCAGCCTTGTACAAGAATAATAAACATTCCGAAAATCACCACAAACCAAGGACCATATGGGTAACTCCAATTCTTCATCAATAATTCATGGGTTCTACCTTGCTTCTCCAATCCTCTTCTAAACCTAAGCGATACAACACCAATGACCCACCATGAAATCAAATTCGACAAACCAACAATTGCTTGTAACCAATTCCACAATTCACCAGATCCTACAAATGCTGATGCAAAACACAATCCACCAAGTAACCATGTGGCAATAACAGCAACATATGGTACTTTCCAACGGTTAAGTGGTAAGAACACTTTTGGTATGTAACCATGTAAACTCAAATTGTATGCTAAACGAGAACCAGCAAAAAGAGCATGGTTTCCAGCTGAGATAATGGAAGTCATAATGACTGCATTCATGAAATTGCCAGCACCGTGACTGCCAACCATTTGGAAAACAATAGTGAATGGAGAAGTGGCAATGGTTTTAGTGGACAAGTTAGGATAATCATATGGAATGTTCATACCAATGAAAAAAGCAGTGAAAATGTAAAAAATAAGGATACGGAAAAAAGTCATCTTGATGGTTCTAGGAATCACACGAGTAGGATTCTTGGTTTCACCAGCTGTAAGCGTAATAGATTCCACCCCTCCATAAGCATAAGCTGCAGACACAAAAACAGATGAAAACCCTCTGAAATTATTTACAAATGGAGCATCTCCATAACTCCAATAACGGAAACCAATGTACTCATGAAGAGGGTTCTTACCAGCATTACAGACAATACTAACAATGAAGAATATCACAATTGTGATAACTTTAAGCAACGCAAGTCCATACTCTGCTTCAGCATAGATTCTGACATGCAAAACATTCAAGAAAAGGAGAAAGACCCAAAATATGATCGAGATAACATACCAGTGGAAGTCAGTCCAATATTGGAAAACCAATTGTAAAGCAGTCAAATCTGCAGCAACACTGACACAATCATTAAGCCAGTAGTTCACCAAAACTGCAAATGCAAGCGAGTCTGAACCAAATCTTTTGGCATACACTGAAAATGAACCTGATACGGGATATTGTACAGACATTTCACCAAGACATAACATCATGAAAAAGATCAAGATCCCAATGATCAAATAATTCAATAACAAACCCAATGGACCAGCGGTTTTTAACATACGTCCCAGACTTAAAAATAAACCGGTACCGATGATACCTGCAATTGTGATCATATTAATTGTTCTAGTAGATAAACTTCTATTAAGATGCTCCAGATGTGGGGGTTCCACTGGATGGTCTGAAGACGATGATTCTTCAACCACATCTTCTAAATCAGTGACTGGTATTTTCTTATCATCAGTACTAAACTGAGTCAGGTATACTGAAGACATTATGGGAAAACTAAGAGGTAAAAGAATTAATAACCAAGTTGAATTGTAGTTATTCTTTCTTAAATTTTTTTTATTCTAAATATTTTTACATTAGAGGGGTTCGGTGTGTTTTTTATATGGTTTCTTTCCTGGAACTGATGATTAGTTATCTCATATGGAAAAATGGCAAAATACAATATAAAATAAAAAAAAAAAAAATAAAAAGAAATAAAATTCTCCGTCGAACTGTGTTTTGTCCCCTGCTTGGCGGTTGCTCAGTATATTTGCCGTGCGATAATAACAAATTATAATAATCGTGTGCCACAATCAAAAAAGGGACCCAGTGCGGAACAATTCAACATGATAACCATAATGGAAACAATACGTGGTGGATTTCTTGGTAATTCTATAATTCTAACAAACACATTAAGCCTGATTATGGTAAGAGCAACGGCTGTAGTCATCTCATCTTCATCATGCTACCCTGTACAGAATTAAAGACCAAATTACGCACCTAAACCATTCTTTTAGTGTTGTAGAAAATCCACAAAATTAAGACGCAAGAACGCCGAAACTTCAAACAAAATATCGTGCTTTCACGTGACCCATTTCGAAATCACTTACTCCAAAAACAGTAACCTCCGTATATCAGCCAGCTGTATTGTGTAGTTTAATACCAAGAACTGTACCATAGATGAGGAGAATGACATGACATGCTTTTGCGTAACTGAATTTGATGTGTGTTACTACTACTGTGTTTCATAAGTTTCTACAAGTACTTTATAAATCATCTACAGACTAAGAGCGCGCTACCACTCAGATTAGTGCAATTTGTACTTTGAGTTCTCAAATGCTTACTAATTCTCCTGAAATACATAACTACAATATTAGCAGCTATAACTAGTCACGGTATCAACGAAGTATAGTTACATACTTATGACTCTTTTATTTTACAAATAAGGTACTTGATAATATATATATATAAAGACACACACAAAAAGTGAAATTTCAAGAAATATATAGATATAAATATACACTACTGGGAATGTAAAGATTTCACTATTCCCTCTTCGTGTCATCGTTTTATCTTCTCTCCTTCTTACATTACTAGATTCATCTCCGTCTTATTCTATTTTCGACTTGGCTTACTTAATTGTACAAGTCATCTTCTTCTTCATCATTTCCAAAAGCAGCCCCTGAATTACCGCCAGCAGCAGAACCATTATCAGCAGCAGCATTGGTTGCATTTTCATTGAATCTAAAGCTTGAAAATTGACCTCTAGAGGCTTGTAATTGTTGAGCATAAGATTCATAACGGCGCAATTCAGCATCAGAGACGGATCTCTTCGCAGTCTTCATAGCTTCTTCGAAATGAGCTCTGGTGATGTATGGAACAGGATCTTCTTCTTCAACTTCATTCATCTCCACATCTTCTCCTTTTGTTTTTTCATTTTCTTCTTTGAGTTTACTAAGCTTGATTTGGGCTTCAATAGAATCCTTAATAGCAAATTTGGCTGATCTTTGAACAATATAAGACAAATCAGCACCTGAGAAACCATTGGTGATCTTGGCGATTTCATTCAAGTCCAAACCTGGTTCTAATGGAGTATTTCTTAATTGAGCTTGCAAGATAGACAATCTAGCAGGTTCATCTGGTAATGGAACATAAATCAATTGATCCAATCTACCAGGTCTCAATAAGGCTGGATCGATTTGATCTGGTCTATTAGTGGCACCAATGACAAAGACGTTCTTCTTGGCATTCATACCATCCATTTCAGTCAACAATTGATTGACAACTCTATCAGATGCACCACCAGCATCACCATGAGAGCCTCCTCTAGCCTTGGCAATGGAGTCCAATTCATCCAAGAAAACGACGGTTGGAGCAGCAGCTCTAGCTTTGTCAAAGATATCACGGATATTAGATTCTGATTCACCATACCACATACTCAACAATTCTGGACCTTTAACAGAAATAAAGTTTGCAGAAACTTCAGTAGCAACAGCCTTGGCCAAAAGGGTCTTACCAGTACCTGGTGGACCAAAGAATAAGACACCCTTGGTTGGAGCCAAGCCGAATTTTTGGTATTGATCCGGATGCAAGACTGGGTATTCGACAGTTTCTTTCAATTCATTCTTAATGTTATCCAAACCACCAATATCGTCCCAGGTGACATTGACGTTTTCAACAACAGTTTCACGCAAGGCAGATGGGTTGGAGTTGCCAAGAGCAAATCTAAAGTTTTCTTGAGTAACACCCAAAGAGTTCAACACTTCGGTATCAATAGTTTCTTCTTCCAAATCAATGAGGTCCATCTTTTCACGAATTTGTTGCATGGCAGCTTCTGAACATAATGAGGCAATATCAGCACCAACGAAACCGTGAGTTTCAGAAGCGATAGCTTCCAAATCGACATCATCGGCCAATTTCATGTTCTTGGTGTGGATTCTTAAAATTTCCAAACGACCTTCAGCATCTGGGACACCGATATCGACTTCTCTATCAAATCTACCAAATCTTCTCAAAGCAGGGTCAATGGAGTTTGGTCTGTTAGTGGCGGCAATGACAACGACATTGGATCTGGCTTTCATACCATCCATAAGGGTTAACAATTGGGAAACAACTCTTCTTTCAACTTCACCATTGGTCTTGTCTCTCTTTGGAGCAATGGAATCGATTTCATCAATGAATATAATAGATGGGGAGTTCTTTTCAGCTTCTTCAAAAGCTTTTCTTAAATTGGATTCAGATTCACCAGCCATCTTGGACATAATTTCTGGACCGTTAATTAAAAAGAAAAATGCACCAGTTTCGTTGGCAACAGCTCTCGCCATAATGGTTTTACCAGTACCTGGTGGACCATACATCAAAATACCCTTAGGTGGCTTAATACCAATGGATTTGAACAATTGTGGGTGTCTCAATGGCAATTCAACCAATTCTCTGATTTGTGCCATTTGTTTCTTACATCCACCAATATCATCGTAACCAACTTCATTCATGCTATTTTCTTCATCTTCACGGTTGATTGGTTCACCTTCACAGTGAATAATGGTGTCTTGAGCAACAATTGCCATTTCTTCTGGATCAACTTCAACAACTTTAAATTCAACTTGTCTCATACCACCTCTTACAGTGAACAAGTCACCTTTTCTGACTGGTCTGTAAGCTTCAACAAAGTATGGTTTCAAGTAAAGATCAAACAAGGAACCGGTGATACCTTCAACGGTGTCAGCAATTGGCAACACTGAGATTCTGTTGGCATATTTGATATCAGGACAGGCATGAACAGTGACAATATCACCCAATCTGACACGTAAATTGTTACGAACACATCTATTGATTCTGGCAACGCCATCTTCCATATCATCGTCGGCCAATACAATCAACACAGTGTCCTTTCTTTTCTTACCCTTAACCAAAACAGTGTCACCACGGAACAATTGCAATAATTCCATTGTGTTTGAAGACATGGTTATAACTGAGTTATCATCGTTGGTGGCGTCATCAACAATCAAGGCATTATCCTTCTTCTTTCTTCTCAAGATAGCAGTGGCGGTTTTGTCATCTACTGCTGAGGCGCCGGAGGCATCAAAATGTGGTTTTTTATCTTCTTCACCAGTCATATTCAAGTTAATATTTGCGTAGTAAGACTTGGTTGTAGTATGATTATGAAAAAGAGAAAAAGTGAATAAGGAAATCAGAAATTTATTTGGTGTTGGAATTTTTCTCACTTTCTTCTTTGTTGTTCGCCCTCTCTGTCTCTCTCTCTCGCTATTTTTTTCTTTTCTCTATTTTTCCCACCCATAATCAGTGTGCGAAATCTTACAGCCTATTAATTTTTTGAATTTGCCTTTATCAATAGAAAAGTGGACACAGCAATAGTAATAGTAAACCAACAACTACCATTGAGAGAAAATAATTAATCTTTACTTATATTGGAAGAGAATCAATTAGGCTTTATAAAGAGAATGTATTAGCAGTCTAACAACTAACTCTACTGGAGAATTTCACGCCTGAGCTTGGAATAACTTTATATCGTTGGCTCATTTTGCCACCGTTCTCTCTCTCTTTTTCTATTGCCATGGAGAACTGAACTGCAAACAAATCTGAATGGAAGAGAAAGAACAAAAAATACTTTGAGACTGCACATAGTGCCTGGATCTGAAGTGTACAGTATGTTGAACTCAGGAAGAGGTTTGCCAACATAATCTAAATATAATTCAATGAGGTGATTGAATTAATACTGGAATAATAATAAATATTAATCTCTCTCATTTGATGGTTTATACAAAGACTCGTATCATATTATCATCCTCATTGTTTCTAATCAAGGTGTTGACAGCTGATCCTCCCCCTTATTGCTTCCTTTGCAACATCACCACCATCTTTCCCTCGAAAATGCCTGAACCAAGATGGTATTTTGCGGGGGAAGGAGAGAGTGAGAGAGACAAGGAAATCCATGTCTTTAGTCTAAACTCCCATCAAGAAAAATTAATACTCCTTACTTCTTACCCACCTTGCCTTTTTTTTTTCCTCGCTCACCCTCACTCGTGGTGGTGGTGGTGGTTTATGCTGTAAGCGCTCACTCATGATTTTAATTATTTTTTTTTTTTTACTTCTCCCTTAAAGGTGTTTCTTTAACCAGTAGGGTTACAACTCCGTTAGATCTACTTACTTTTTTGTATTCTTTAATTATATTTTTTTTGCAACCGTTTCAATTATGGCTTCCAATCCTTCCTGTATTTTCTGTAAAATCATCAAAGGCGAAATTCCATCTTTCAAGTTAATTGAAACTGCAAAGACTTACTCCTTTTTAGATATTCAACCAACTACTGAAGGTCATGTTTTAATCATTCCTAAATACCACGGAGCTAAATTGCACAATATCCCAGATGATTATTTGAGTGATTTGTTGCCAGTTGTCAAGAAATTGACCAAAGTTTTGAAATTGGATGAAAACAATACCCCAGAAGGTGAAGGTTACAATATTTTACAAAACAACGGAAGAATTGCTCATCAAGTTGTCGATCACGTTCATTTCCATTTGATTCCAAAGAGAGATGAAGCCACTGGTTTGGGTGTTGGTTGGCCAGCTCAAGAAACTGACTTTGAAAAATTAGGCAAACTTCACGAAGAATTGAAGAAAGCATTGGAAAATGAAAAATTATAATCATATTTATGAATGTTGTGTAATTATAAAAGGTACATATACATAGTATAAATAAATAAATGTCAGAAATGGAAACCAAGCCAGTGATGGATTTTTCTATAAGATCACACCACCCACTAGTCCACCGACATAACCAACAATATAGCTTGTGAAAAATGTCAATGTAGTTGCACCAAAAGGAAAGTAGCTAATTGAATAGTACAATACTGCCAATATTTCAATGATACTAGTAAACACAGTTAATATACTGCTCTTTATAATACATGCGGAATAAATAGTCAACAACACAGATGAGAAAAACACCACAGTGAATACTATTCTATCTCTAGAAAGTAAATGACACGCATAGTTGTATGGCCCTTGTAATACCCCAAATGAAACCACAAACAATACCGATCCTCCTGTCCATAATAATCCAAACTTTCGTGGTCTCAACGCTAATACAGGAAACATGAAGAAACACAATACAAAACATAACACTGATGCTCCTAGACAACATCCAAATCCAACTAATCTTTCGAACCTAGTTAAATTGAACCATCCAGGTTCCAGTACAGTGTTGCTTGTTGCGCCTATCTCTTGTACGGATGTAGGCAATCTACTGTATAAATCATTTGCTCCGGTCTTGAAATAGTCGGTCCATTCTGCAAGTACCGGTCTGCTATTTGGTTGTGTGGTTTGGTTTCTGGCTGATCTATCATTCCAGTTTCTAAACAGTTGTCTAAATACGTTTTCTGATTCTGTTGACATGTTTATTTGATTACAGGTCGATCAAAAAGAAAATTCAATTACGTTTCTAAAAACTGTGATCAATCCAAAGAGACAAGACAGAGAGAAAAAAAATTATATTCAGATAAACACCAAAAAAAAAAAAAAAAACATCAGGACGTGAGTCGTGCATGCGTCGGTTTTTTGTATTGTCGTTTTAACGTGTTCTACTTTAATTTATGTTATTGAAACTAAGCCTACATTTAAATCAAGCAATTTATATAATCCATTTGCTGGAACCTTTTTGGTCTTTCTCTACATCTTCTCTTCTACCTTTGTCTAAATCAACCTCACTCAATTTGACCCATGTGGTTTTATTCCAAAACTTGAACCAGAGAAATAAAACACCAAAGAATGGCAATAATATATAAGCATCTACCCAGTTTCCAGCATCGAATGGTTTGAAATAGGACCAACCTTGAATCAATGCCAAAAGAATGTTTAAAACCAATCCAAGGATTGGTAAATATGGATACCACAACCCTTTATAAGGCAATTCATCTAAAGAACGTCCTTGTACCTTTAATGCTCTTCTGAATCGCAAATGATAAAACATAATGTTACCCCAAACAATAAAAACAGCAACACCAGAAAGATTGACAATGTATTGATATGCATTAGCTGCACCTGTACTTTGATTCATCATCGAAATCAATCCCAAAGTACTTGTCAATATCACCGCAGGATATGGAACCCCTTGCTTGTTGACCCTCTTGAAGAAACGCGGAGCAGCACCTTCATGAGCCAAATTCACAATAGCTCTAGATCCAGTGTAAATCGATGAACTAATGGCAGAAATACAAATGACAATAATAAAAGCATTGATTAAATGAGCACCACCTTCCCAACCAGCTCTTTGAATTGCAATAGTCATTGGTGACTTTAAGGTTTTGCTACCACTAGACAAAGCTTCGTCATTGTATGGGACTGTCATACCATAAGCAATTGCAGCACCAATATAAACAATTAAAATTCTCCAAAAAGTCTGGCGAATAGCTGTTGGCATGGCTTTCAGTGGATTTTTAGATTCTGATGCAGCAAGAGCAGTCACTTCACATCCAGAGTAAAAAGTACTTGCAAATGTTAAAGTTTCAACAAATGACTTGAACCCATTCGAGCTAGCAAATGCTCCCGGATCATTCCAATAATGAAACCCAAAAGCAGGTGTCCCACTAATTCCACCAGAAACATATACAATGGAGAAAATATAAAATGCCACGAATCCAAGAATTTTGGTGAGTGCTAACCAGAATTCAAACTCACCCCAAACACCTACACCCAAGAACTGGAATGCAGTGAAAAATGCCCATAACATCAAGATATATCCATATAAAGGAACTTGTGGGCCCCAAAACTGAAGAATAGATGCAGTTGAATTATATTCATTTGCTAAAACAGCAACCCAAATAATGACGTAATTCCATCCAACGGCGCTCCCCCATGCATAATCAACAAATTTAGCACCTAATGTCGAAAATGTACCACCTGTTGGGTACATGGTTACTAGTTCACCAAGACTTTGCATCATACAAAAGGCCAAGATACCAACCACTCCAAAACCAAGAAGTAAAGCCGCGGGTCCTGATTTCAAAGCAAGCCCAGCACCAACGGCCAAACCTGGACCAATTATACCTGCCAATGCAATTAAACTTAGATGACGGTCCTTAAGACTATGTTTTAATCCAGTAGTTGTGTCATATGATATAGATTCTTTTTCGTCAAGATTTGCAGAAGCAGATGCTGATTCTACCCATTCTAACAGTTTTGATGAATCAACCATGTTATTATAAAATCAACAGAGCGGGAAAGTGAAAAAAAAAAAAAATTAAAAGTGAAAATAATTTGTAATTAAAAATTTGAAAAAAGATTACCATCGACTCTTCATCATGTAAAAAGAGGGATTAGTTTGCTATATTTATATTTTAAGTTATCTTTAAGAGAACCCCCAAGAAAATTAAAATAAAAACGATAGAGAAGAGAAGAGCTGAAATTTTTGGGAACGGCAACTAAATTACGTCACGTGCGGAAAACTGTGGATCCACTGATGTTTTTGCCTTGTATTATGATTTTGTGGCTAATTCGTCATAATTAATTTAAGAATGAAATATTTCATTTATTATCATCGTATTGGGATTTAGAGTTACGTTGATTAAATTTGAATAAGTGGGGACTTTTGGTCAAACCAATAGTTTTGCGATTTTAATCTTGTTGGCCAGTTTTCAATAAAAACTAATTTTAGCCAAATCACAGTATTCGGTGAAATCACTTGTTTCTTAATTTTACTCTGTTTAACCAAATTTTCATAAATGGTACGTTTTTCCAAATCATACTATTCGGTGAAATCACTGGTTTAGCGATTTTTATCTTGTTGGCCAAATTTCTATAAATGACAGTTTTGGTTAAATAATCGTATTTGGCCAAATTCATGTGTAATTGTGGTTTTACCGTTTTGTCTTGGGATTACATCCCTGAAACCACCATCGTTTGAAAGATAAGGTAAATTAACGTCAATATAAATCGATTTCAATGCATTTCCTAATGATATAGCATCAACCGTAGCCAAATCTTACTTTGGTGAATATGGAACACCTTTTTTTATCAGGAATTATGATTTGTATAAATTTATCAATAAATGTTTTATCGAGTCAGCTGAAAATGGTATTGTTATGTTATTCATATGTTTACCATCACATTAAGAGTTTTGGATATTGAAAATTCACAGTATTGGTGTATGTAGTGTTCCTAATGGATTCACTATGATCTTAATTGATTTATTTCCGTAATTTTCATTTTGATTCAGGCACGAAAATTGACTTGAACCTCATTTTACCATACAAAAAGTAACAACTGTTATAATTTTGATAAGTTAGATTAAATAGAAGTGAATAATGGTAGAAATCACTATAATCAAGGATCTTATATAATAATTAATTAAATAACGAAGATTTCCTACTTAAAATTATGATCAGATTAAACTTTTATATTGAGTGAATCGGGTTAGTAAATTTGATATGTTGCGAGTATACCTCATATTTTTGTAATGATACAGAAAAAATGAAAGCATTTTAGACACTCTTGAACATTTCCTTTTGACGTATATTTTATAATCCATTTGAATATAGTGGGAATCAATCAAGATATTCAATTTGACACAATTCTGAATAAGGAAAGACGCATAACAGTAGATTATATTCATCAATTTGATGGCGGTAACTTATAAATCTACATTCCAAAAATAAATATATATGTATATTCGAATATTCCATCCTTGAAACCATATTTTTGAATGTCACTTTTTGTTGTACATTTATATGTTCCAGTGATTGCGCCATATATCTGTGTGTCACAGTGTTCCATCCATTAAACCATTGATTTGTATGTTCCTGATTTGGTGCGCATTTGTATGTGCAAATTTTCCCTCCATATATCCGTATATTCGAATATTCCGTCCATATATCCATAGATTTATATGTTCCAAATTTGTAGAATATTTGGATGTTCCAGAAAAAAGTAGCATTTATATCTCTGTTTTCTATGGTCGTCACAGTGCGACATGCAAATGTTCCACGATTTGTAACATTTGTCACTGTTAGTACGATTTTTGCAATTTTGAAAATGGTATATGATTTGGAGTGAAAAATTATGCTATATAAGTTCATTCTGAATCAATTGGATAAATATTGGTGTAGTTATCTATCAATCTTACTCTTGGAATTTCAAACAATCTTTTTTTTATCGGGAATTATAATTTTTCTAAATAAGTCAGTAATTGCACTATCCAGACCGTTCAAATTACAGTCATTTGAATATTAATGTAAATAGTATTCCATTCATATGATTATTAGTTTATATTTCTTATTTTTAGGGTATCTAGTATTCCCAAAGGGGTTCATCAGGATCTCAAGTGGTTTATTCCCGTGAAATTCAAATCGGTTCACACACGAAAAAATCTTCAAAAATGACATGAATCTCTTTTCCCCATACAAAATGTAATAAATGGAATGATTTCAGTTGTATTTGAAGGAAACATGTTACATTTTAGGTATTATGCGTTCAACACGTTTATATAATAAAAAGAATTACATAATAGATTGTCCTGGTAAGTATTAAAAGTGGTAGAAATGGAACAGAAGCCAAATTATAGATTATTTATTTCATTCTTTCTGATATTTGAATTCTTTTTTTTCTTCAGATTCTTTCGTACGAACCATGGACCTAAATTCAAGAAGTTTCCCCACTTGCATGTCAAGAATAGGCTGAACATAACTAATAGCCAATTTAAATATGCAAATATTTGTAATGCTGATTCATTTCAAACCATCTACTACTAATACTTTATTCAAAAGGTAAATTTTTTCTTCCAAATCTACCTACAGTCCACCCCTTTGGAGAATGAAGTACATACTGGATTTTTATTACCGTACAGTATAGTTTCATTAATTGCCGCTGATGTATATTTGTTACTATTTTATATATAAAGATAGTCTATAAGAGCATTCATAGTATTCCACTATATTGTTTATCAATATTATTGTCTAACAAAAATATGATGAAAGCTGTTACCAGTCAATTGATGTTGTTGCAAGATTTTGGAAAAATAGGTGTATTTGTAAAGTTGCGGAAAACTTTTAGAAATAGCCAAAATTGAGAAACACCAATGTTCTTTTTAGTTTGTTGAAAACTTCATTAAGTTGCTGAAAAGCGGCAACATTATAAGGTTGCCCAAAGGTTGCCAAAAGGTGGAAAATAAGAAACTTCATTAATTTTATGGCAATTTCCAAAAATGCGACGACAGGAAATTAATTTTCTTATTTTGCAAACCAAAGCAATTTCATGAAGTTGCATATGTTTCGCTAGATCTATCAATTATAGCTCGATTCTAGTCATTTTGGCAGCATGATATTATCTGTATCAGTGTTTAAAACTGTCACACTAACTTTTGAGCCAATACAGTTAAAACTGGTGGAGTTATCTATCAAACCTTACTCTTCAAAAATCAAAGTATCTTTTTTTCTTCGGGAATTATAATTTTCCCAAATAAGTCAATAATTATGATATCCAGACCGCTGAAACTGTGTTCATTAGAATATTAATATACATATTGACACATATATACTATCTTTATATTCTATTTAAGGTTTTTAGACCATATAGTGTTTCCAAAGGGGTCCATCAGGATCTCAAGTGGTTTATTCCCATGATTTTAATTTTGGTTCACACACGAAAAAATTCCAAAAATCACTTGAATCTCTTCTCCCCATACAAAATTCAACTGATGGTATATTTTCAGTTGTACTAGAGTGATATCATCAATTTATTGTCACTTGAATCTATTGTGACGGTCATAAAAGGTGAATGTATTCTTCTTGTAAAGTTTAAATACCCTTAAAGGTATTAATAGTGTTAAACTTGTACATTTGTATCATTAAATCATTTTCATGATTTATTTCAATTTTTTTGAATTCTACATTTTTTTCGCGGTAATTGTCAACTGAAATTATAAAATTATCGACCCGTTTACGTCGAGAGATAAATTTCCAAGGAACATCCCTTGGAATTTTTACAATCGACACCGTAAATAAGCAAATTATTAATTACAAATATCAAACATACATATATTGTTTTTATAACTACTGCAAAATATTAAGACTGTTATTTAGAATCTACAACACTTGGAGTTAATTATTTCTTGTTATTAAAGTGTCTATATTTTCATTAATTCTAACTAAACCGTGCATTCTAATATATTTGTCACGTGATTTAACTTTGTTGTTGGTTAACCGTGATTTAACTATGCTTTCTATGAACCAGAAAATAAGTCTAATTGAGTCCATAGTGGTGAATTGGTGCTAACTCAATCATTGCAGCCTACACCCATTAATTCCCTACCAGATTCAATAACTCTTAACCAAGAATAACTTGAACGACAAGACACCAATGAAAGCAAGCACAAATTTAAAGCCTAAGATTCAGGTAATGGAACAAGAAAGGAAGATTAGTATTTACATGTACCTCGATTAATACTATGTTTCATTTTTAACTGATTTAGAGGAAAGCATCATTGTCGGTCTTTTAACGACAGTAAGTACTAAATTCAATTCATTTGTTTAAGTAGGATGACTTTCAAGTGGATTATTAGCAATGGTGGTGGTTATTCAAACATTTGGAAAGTTGTCTTTAATTATTAAAGAGAAATGTGTCATGGTTGTTGCTGGTAAAATTCCCCTGATGGTAATCATATTAAACGAAATTTCTTTGTTTATCTTATCAATTTAATCTGCCCATAACTGTTCATCATATTTCTGTAAATATAAAATTCATTATTGTTCTACGTATTTGCAAGATATTATTTGATTAATTAAAAGTATGCAAGGCTATACGAGGTGTCCAATATGAATGAAAAGTAAAATATACCACTTAGACTACTGATATTGTTTACTATATACTAGAGTGAGCTTATATTTGGTCAAATGAAGTCAAAGAGATACATGTCTCTAATACTTTTATGGTGGTCTTTTTCCTAATGGAGTACTACAATTTTATTAGTGGACTGTATATAAACACGACCAACACGAGACGGGAAAATGTTCATTATCTACCAATGCAAACAACCAATCCATATGGTGGGAGTAAATGAGATAATCTCTTTGATAAGTTCTATTTCAGATGGATAAAACAAATGGATGTGTATATTTTTGTAATTTTTCAATCTAACCAGTATATAAATTTTCTTATCTCGTAGTACAAATTTCTCTCTAATACTATAATCCTTAATCCCTTGGAGTATGATCAACTAGGTCCGACGCTTTGCTTTATTTCAGATTGTGATTAGATATAACGATTTCTTTATTCATATTCAATATGAATTATTCAACCTCTGGTCTTAAATCTGATCTTCTTGGTGCTTCTAATGGATGCAATTGAGCCAAGTAGGTGATAGCCCACATCAAGTAACACATCGACAATGCTAATATAACAGATGATCTAAACACAGTTCTATTTTCTTTTGGTGCAAATACCCAAGCCAAACATGATAAGGCAACAACTACTACTAAAACGGCTACTACTGTATATCTATAGTCATTAGTTAGTATTACTCACGAATCCTTTTAGAAGAAAAGCACACGTGATTCGTGTACATTATACATTGTAATAAATAAAAACATACCCACTCATAGTTTTAACAATTAAATAAACAATTAGTTGGAAAGAACAAATCTATGAAGTTGTTGATTAATTAAACCAAGGTGATGTAATTTTAGTTGATTTTTTTTTTTCCGTTGGTGGTATTATCTGACTGGTAATCAATTTTCTTTTTTTTTTTTTGTCAGTTTTTCTTTATAGTGTACACTAACATTGAGACTATAGGAAACAACACACCATTGGATTCAAATATCATTTAATATGTCTGATCCTATCCCACAACTGGTATCCAATTGGTTGTTTAACGTTATTCAACCGTTATATGACAACAAACAAATAGTCTACACCCATGTCTACCAATTTCTACAAGTTCATTTAAAAAAGAATCTTAACTTTAAGGTCAGAACTCGTGTCTACACCTCAAGTGGATCGGGGCAATCCAATTTACTAATAAATCTATTTGGTACTATTGCCATTAACAATGAAATATCTGTTCCGGTAGAGATTTGGGTACCTACATCATACCCATTTGTTGATCAAGCTGGGAATGGGACACCATTGGTGTACATAGTTCCAGATCATAATAGAAACTGGTACCTCAGGCCAAGCAATAACGTCGACACACAAGGAATGTTTTATCACCCTTACATGTCTAGTTGGTATAAAGAGTGTAAAAAGGTGAACCAAAGTTCTTTGAATAGATATAACTTAGTGGAACTACTTAATGTGGTGTATCAAAGTGTAACAACAAATTGTCCAATAGTTTCCGAGCAACCGATCCCAAGCAATTTACCACCAAAACCAGCAAAGATAGCTATCAATTCACCAGATGCAACGCCAGCACCTATCCTTCCTTCTGTGCCTACACAATCACCAGTGCTGATGTCTTTCTCGGGTGAGAATCAAAATCAACCAGGTCGTCTACAACCAGAGACAACAGGACCTCCGTTGCCAGCCAAACCTCCGAAATTACAATCTCCACCACTGCAAAATTATAGTAATACCCCGTTGAAATATCAATCTCCGTTGCCGTTACCAGATGAAAGAAACAATATGCAGATCCCATTCTCATATCCAGTGGACCGTACGTCTTCGCCACTCCACCCTACTGGATTTGACAAGCCGCCATCTCGTACAGAGGATAAATGTGACGTGATTCTTCAAAATAGATCAACTGTGTCACCATCAACGACAATTCAAGCGCCTGTGGACTTGATGGATAATGAGAATAGTGTTACTTCTACGGGCAACTTACAGAGGAAGCAAATGTTAGATCAATTGGCAATTAATATAAACAAGTGTCTTGTTGATGACGAGATAAATCAAGACATCAGAGGAACAAATGAAAATATTATGAAGATTGAAGCGTTGTATAATCAGTTGGATCATCATCTTCAACAAGCTCAAGGAAACTCAAGAAACTTGGATGATCATATCAACTATCTTTCTACACAGTTGACCAATTTAACTAACCTAAACAGAGATTTATCTCAATTAGATGAAAAGAATAGTCATGATAAAAGCAATGTATCGATAAATCCTTTGACGACAATTTCACTTGATGACTTGATTATCCCAGATCTGCCATTGACAAAACAACTATATGAAATAACACTGGAAATTAAAGCTATCAAAGATACAATAAATTTGATTACCGGGAGCTTTCACAACCAACAGGAAACTATAAATGACGATAGATTTGATACATGTGTGAAAATGGTTAGAAACATGGGTAGAGATTTATTCTGGTTGGAATTGACAAAGGAAGAAATTTCAAAAAAGATAATGAATTTATCCTGATAAATTTGATACTGTCGTAAAAGTCCAAACTATTATAGATAATATATTGTTTATAGTTTATTACAAATCAAGTATAATATTCTCATAATGGAAGCTACCTAACAGGAATGGCTTACCCTGACATCGTTCTCTCTAAATCTCTGCTGGTAATATTACTGGTATCATCAACGTACTAGTCATAATCACTACTGTTTATTGAGGATTCACATATCATATACTCAATTAATATCAATAGCGTTGCTTTATTTTATTGAGAATTTTAGACAATTTTTGAAATAAAACCATAATAAAAATCCATTTCAACAATAGCAAGCGCTACCAAATGTAATCTTAAGTTAATGTTGTGTTTAGAAACCATAAAAGGATGAAATACCACCCATAATGGATATCAGTCAGTAAACAACTATAGTTACGAAGGAACTACGTTACTACCACCGAATATTTCTCTGCCTTGCACTTTCAAAACGCGTCAATTGATATGCAACCTCCGGTCAATTGTCATGTAACAGAATAAAAAAAATTTATAAGAGTAATTGAAGTAGTTAAGAAATACCTACCATCTCTGTAGAACTTAATGAGTTGGTTTTTATGGGAATGAAAATTCATTTCGTAGGTAAAATCAATAAAAATTTACAGATATCACGTGACATTATTTTATGGGTGGATGTTAAATGTAATACGATAAAACACCAGCAGTGCTGTTTTCAATTACTAGTAATAAGAGCTCGAAGGGGTTAGTGTTACTTACTAACTACTAAAGACAGGTATTGACAAGATCCTTATCTATTGTTCTTGGATACCTTTCTACTGACGTACATATTTCTTCCATTGTATACCATACAATAGTTTACAACATAGAAGAATATAACATTCTTAATCTTTAACACCTCTAAGAATAACCCAAGATACTTTGTCTCAACCATACCAATCATCCGTCTGTTATGATGATATATACGGTCGTCAATTTAAGAGGAGAAACTATTGGATTAAGTTTGTGTTATTTTCCCTTGTTTAGCGCATTGGTCATTTTATTTTTTCATTCTTTGGGTTAAAATTTTACACACGCATCACAATATCACGTGACCCAATAACCTGTGCTTTTCTCATTTACACGAAGATTTACGCAACAGGCAGACAGACAGACAGACAACAGAGACAACAGACAACAGAGGAAACAACAAAAACAAAAACCAAAAAAAATTTATTCGGTGTCGCTCTCTAATTCAATTTTCTAAGAATAAAAAAAAAAAAAAAGTAAAATTACTACACTCGCCTTTCCTTGTTACTTTTCCTCAAACAATCTGCCAATCTATAAACCAATCAACCAATCGTCTAACCAACCAACCAACCAATCATCACATACTTGACTTAATTCATTTTACATTACAACATCAGTCAAGTTTCATAATCCAATTTCAGTTTTTTATCGTTTATCTATTTGTTGGTATAATCTGAGTTGTGTCATTTCTTTTTTTTTTTCCTTTGCCTTTCCCTTATCAACTCGTTCATTCAACCAACAGCAACCCAGTCAATTTCATTTTTCGACAGAGATTGTTTTATCATCAACTTCCCTCATTTGTCCAATCAGTATTTGACAGATCTATTTATTATAATCTAAGTGAATTTAAAACTCCGTTCATTTAATCCTATCTATCTCGTTTCATTATAACTCACCACTTTTAAACGAGCATATCATTTATATACCATGGGTTCTTGTTGCAGTTGTTTAGGAAACCGCGGAGGCGATGGAAGTCAAACTCAATTGTTACTTGCCGAGAATGAAAGAGAAGCCATTTCAGCATTGTTGCAATACTTGGAAAACCGTTCTGATGTTGACTTCTTTAGTAATGGTCCATTGCGTGCTTTGAGTACTTTGGTTTACTCGGAAAATATCGACCTACAAAGAAGTGCGGCATTGGCATTTGCTGAAATTACCGAAAAGGATGTTAGAGAAGTCAATAGAGATGTCTTGGAACCAATTTTAATTTTATTACAACTGACTGATTCTGAAGTTCAACGTGCCGCATGTGGCGCTTTGGGCAATTTGGCCGTTAATACTGAAAACAAAATCTTGATTGTCGAAATGGGTGGTTTAGAACCTTTGATTAGACAAATGATGTCAACCAATATTGAAGTCCAATGTAATGCCGTTGGTTGTATAACCAACTTGGCCACTCAAGATGACAATAAATCAAAGATTGCCAAAAGTGGAGCTTTAATTCCATTGACGAAATTGGCCAAGTCTAAAGATATTAGAGTACAAAGAAACGCGACTGGTGCATTATTGAATATGACACATTCTGGTGAAAACAGACAAGAGTTGGTAAATGCCGGCGCTGTTCCAGTTTTGGTATCATTGTTATCCAATGACGATGCCGATGTTCAATATTACTGTACAACCGCGCTTTCGAATATTGCTGTTGATGAAGTTAATAGAAAGAAATTGGCAAGCACTGAACCTAAATTAGTGAGTCAATTGGTTCATTTAATGGATTCCCCATCCCCTCGTGTTCAATGTCAAGCTACTTTGGCATTGAGAAATTTGGCTTCTGATTCGGGTTATCAAGTTGAAATTGTCCGTGCCGGTGGCTTGCCACATTTGGTGCAATTGTTGACTTGTAACCACCAACCTTTGGTGTTGGCTGCTGTTGCTTGTATAAGAAACATTTCCATTCATCCATTGAATGAAGCATTGATTATTGAAGCAGGCTTCTTGAAACCATTAGTTGGATTATTAGATTACACCGAGTCGGAAGAAATTCAATGCCATGCGGTTTCAACATTAAGAAATTTGGCTGCTTCATCAGAAAAGAATAGAACTGCTTTATTAGCTGCTGGTGCAGTCGATAAATGTAAAGAATTGGTATTGAAAGTGCCTCTTACAGTCCAACTGGAAATTTCTGCTTGTTTTGCAATTTTGGCATTGGCTGATGATTTGAAACCAAAATTATATGAAAGCCATATCATCGATGTATTGATTCCTTTAACTTTCAGCGAGAATGGTGAAGTTTGTGGTAATTCTGCTGCTGCTTTGGCTAATTTGTGTTCACGTGTTTCCAACGACCACAAGCAATACATTTTAAACAACTGGTCACAACCAAATGAAGGTATTTATGGATTCCTTATTAGATTTTTAGAAAGTGGTAGTCCAACTTTTGAGCATATTGCTTTGTGGACAATCTTGCAATTATTGGAATCTAATAATAATGAAATCAATTCTCTAATCAAAGAAAATGAAACTATTTTAGCTGGCATTAAGAATTTAAGTGCATCTCAACAACAAATTCAACAATCACAAATTAGTCAAGGAAATAACGAGAATGGTGATAATAATAACAATAACGATGATCAATTCGAAGATCCAAAAGTTGAACTATTTAATTTGACTCAACAAATTTTGCAAATTTTGGGATAAGTGTCTTCAAGTTGAATGTGTCAACGGTCTGTTAATTTATTATTATAATTGTTCCTTTTCTTGTTATTCATTTTGTTTGTTTGTACGAATTATATATAATACATAAAGTTTCGATGTTTTTTTTTTTTCTATTTTTGATTGTTTAGTTATATAGGAGTTGGTTTAAGTGTATCTTTAACAAAAGACTCATATGAGTATTACTAAAATCCTATAAATAATCTAGTTTGGTACTAATTGTTTTGATTCTTCTTGTCGTTTAGAATTATCCTCTATATCAGACACTTTCAAATTGTCCAATTTGGTCAACAAATCCTTATCAATTTCATTCTGCTCTTGAATACCTTCTTTACTTTGCTTCTCCTTTGTAGTTTCTTGTTTCTTCATTTCATTTGTCATATTTTGTAATTCAGTTTCAATTTCATCATCATCATATTCTTCAACTCCATGACCAACACCTAATGCTTGACTTATTTCATCTTCCTGTGCAATGGCCTCATCAATATCCAATTTCACATAATCTATATCTTCCAAACTGACTTTATCATTTAAATTTTTCAATATTCTAGAACTTGAAACTAATTGTTGATATACTTCATGATTTAAATTTGAATCATTAATCTTAATCAAAATAGTATTTAGTTCATCCCATAATTTATTTGAAGTTTCTAATGATTTAACTAATGATAATTTTTGTAATTTCAATTGTTTCAATTTACGTAATTGATCTGATTTTGAAGGTAGATCTAATACTGTTTTTGGATTAATTTGAGATATCTGAGTTTCAAGTTGATTTATTCTATTGTTGAGTTGAGACAATGTCAGTTGAATATTAATGATTCCAATATCATCAGTAGTTAATTCTAAACCTGAATCAAATTTAATATATACAATCTCTGAATCTTTTAATTTCTTGATACTACATGCCGATTTATCTCTTGACCAATATAATAAAAGAATACCAAAATCGATACTTGTTAAGTATGGAAATTTATGTATCAATTTTTCAAGTAAACTCAGATTAGAAAATAATTTTGATGAATAAGCATTACCTTCTTTCTTGATAATATCCTGAGTAATATAATTCAATACTTCATCTCCATATTTAACCAACAGATTCCAATAAATTAATCTATCATTCTTCAAACTACCATTTTTATTAACTATGGAATAATTTTGTCCAATAATCGCATCAACACTCCATTTTACCCATGATTTAACAGATAAATAATCCAATATTGAATTACCAGAATTATTATTCATTATATCAAAATATGATCCTTTACTAGATTGATAAACGGAATTTGGTATAAACACCTTTGTATGGATTAATTCATTAAGTATATTACCTAAATTTTGAGGATATCCATAAATAGGAATAGTTAAAAAATCATTCAATCCAGTAGTATCTAAAGATATTATTGATTTAGGTAGAATTGATTTGGAAGTAGTTAATTTAATTAGTAATGATTTCCAAGCATTTATATTTGCTTCATATCCTATTTGATTTAACGTTTTATTATGTTCGAAATTGGAATAAAGCGATGATAATCTAGATTGTTTGAAATCAGGAACGGTCCTTATAAACTTCTCAAAATCTTCATGTTCATGTTCCTCATCAATATCATTAGAGTTTGTCATTTTTGTAGTTCCAAAAGAAGGAAAACTGTTGATCCCTTATCAATCGTGAGTTTTCTTTCTGATTTGTATTTTTTTTTTCGTTTTTTCTACGATTGTCGTGATATCAGCTTTTGTCAATCAATTCACAACTACAAAATCCACGTCATTGATATTGACATTCACTTCGTCTATATCTCTCTCTCTATATATGCTTCTTTTCATTAAAATAAATAAACTAAATACTGCTATTTAATCAATGCTCAACTTCTGTAGGTTCAGGGTCAATTCTACCTCATCTCTCAATGCATCCACAACGTCCAAGATTGCCGTGGCAGCTGGAGAATCAGGATAATCATCAAAGAAACATTCACCTGAATCACAAGCTTTGCCAATTCTTGGATCCAAAGGTACTGATCCCAAAAATTTAATTCCCAATTCTTCACACAATTGTTTACCACCACCAGTAGTTGCTTTGAAAATTTGAGATTCTCCTTTACAGTTGGGACATACAAATCCAGACATATTTTCAACTAACCCCAAAATTTTTATTCCAGCTTTTTTACAGAAATCAATTTCTTTTCGAACATCCAATAATGCAACTTCTTGAGGTGTTGTTACTATTAAAGCACCATCAATACCAACTTCTTTCATATATGTAGTTACTGATAAATGTTCATCAGAAGTTCCAGGAGGGGTATCAACTACTAAATAATCCAATCTTTCTCCCCAATTAACATCTTTTAAAAAATTCTTAATCAAACCATTCTTCTTTGCACCTCTCCAAATAATAGCTACATCAGGATCAGGCAACATAAATGAAATACTCATTAATCCTAAATTATCCGCCACATAAACTGGTTCCCAACCTGAATTTGATTGATGAACAGATTCATTTTCACTAGCTCCTAACATTCTAGGTAATGAAGGTCCACAAATATCTAAATCCATTGCTCCTACTTCTAAATCTTCATCAGCTGCAATCGCCCAACTTAACATTGATGTAAATGTGGATTTTCCAACTCCTCCTTTCCCACTCAATACAAGAATTTTATGTTTAATATTAGATAATCGTTGAGTAATTATTTCAAGATCAGGATCAGGTCCTTTAAGTGCCAGTGATGAACATATTTCTTGATTAGCACATCCTTTACATGCATCTCCTTGTCCAGCATTAATAGATTCTGGTCCTGGACAATGTTCTGGCTCTGGTGCTGCTAGTTTTGAATTTTCTATTTCAGTGGTACTATTACTCGCCGTTGTTGTTTGACTTGGTGACATTTATTCTGTAGTTGTTATGATAAGTTGATGAGTAAAGAAATTCTACAACGATTCTTGTAGATTATCATTTCATTTCTTTTTTTTTTTTTTTTTTCTTCTTGTTGTTGATGTTGCCGCTTAGTTAGATTAGTAATCACGCTTATCGCACACAATTGTCCGAAGATCATCAACAAAAATATTAGCCCATTATCAGACTGTTTAACTTAGAGATGAAGTATTTTGGAAGCTAATAGAAACATTAAAATGTGATAGTAGAGTCATTTATTGTCAAACCACATAACCCAATGAGACAACCAATGGCTCACTTCGACAAAACCACGCGATTAACTATAACTGTAATATATTCTTTTAAAATTAACATTAATATTTATAATTACAAGTTTTAAGTTTCTTATGTATTAACTATATGAAAGATCATTACACTCTAATTAGACAATCTGAGTTCAAAATACCTCTTATCAACAGTGCCCAATGGTAATTCCAAGACTTTGGATTTAGACGAAGCATCAAATTTTATGTTCTCAAGTGTTAAATTACCAACTTTTTTGGAAATCAAATTAGCAGCCACTTTTTGATCAAAAGATTCAGTTTTAACAAATGGTAAATATGAAAGTAAAAACTCTAAATCCTCAAAGCAATCTTTGTCGTTCTTGCTCAATACAGATAAATATTTCTCAAAGATACCTGCGCCTTTATTCCAATCAGGTATAATTAACCCGTTTGATGGAAATTGCTTAAGAATCTTCAATAAGTGACTCTTATCTTCATTTGAATTTGAAAGAACTGTGGCTGGACCTAATTGATCAACAATTGTAGCATGTGCCTTTTCCCATAATTCAACCTCAAGGAATGCTTCACACTCACCCCAATAGTCCTTTTCCTTATTCTTTTGTAAAGCAACTGCTTCGTAAATGATAACCCTAGGAAGTTTTAATACAGAAAGGACATATTGTTCTTTATCAACCGATGTGCTCTTGATAAACTGGATCTTAGAAACAACCAAGTCTCTTATGGCTTCTTTAGCTTCTTCATCGTTTGTCAAAGTAGCAAAAGTAAGTACACCTTCTTTCCAGTAATCATTTGATGCCAAGTATTTACCAAATTCTTTTGTTATATCGTCGTAAGTAAAACCAGTTGCTAGAATCTTTAACACAAACCATTTTAACTTTGTATTTAAGCAAGTAGATTTTATCGAGGACAAGCTCACACCATCAATGTATAATGTGAAAATATCTGTAATAGGACTTTCATGTGGTAGGCTGTCTTTAAACTCAGTGATCAAAGTCTTAATATCCTTGAAATCACCATAGAATAGCTTCAATGCCAATCCAAGATTCCATGACAAACCATCAATAATCTGTTCAAATTCGCCAGCCAACAATTGATAGATTTTGACAATTGCTTTTGGAATTCTATTGATGGTATTACGGGTAGTCCAACTATCCAATTGATTTTTGGCAATAGATCTTACCACCACATCGTTAGCATCGGAAAGGGTAACAACAACAGATAAATGATTGCAATTAGCATCAATTGCTGCTTGGATAGCCTTAGTTAAATCTCCAGCGCACAAGTAGATGAATACAGTCTCCAAAGGATCAGATTTATTTTCCACCAATAATTTTTCGACATCAGAACAATTAAAGTTTCTTAACCAATCACCGAATACTCCTTTCCTAGTCTTTTCAACCAAAGCTGCAGTAACATTTGGATCCGTGGAATTGTCAACTTGCACATCGTCAAATAATGCAGATGCCAAAGTGACAATATCATTCTCTTCTTTCTCTTGACCAGGTGTAACCAAATCTTTAAATTGAAATCCAATAGTATCCTTCAACATTGGATAAGAATTATCTCTGTTGGTAACTTTTGATTGTGATAACAATGTACCAAAAACAGTAGGTATATTATCATTGAAAATATCCTCAGATTCATCCATATCATCTATTGGTGAAAGTTGCTTTGTCGGAGTTGAAACATTCATACTTTTTTGGTTGAAATCAGAAAACAAAATATCGTCGATTTTTTGAATACTCAAGGGGTCATTCTTTGTTTTTGGTTTAGTGACAAATGGAGCTAACGCAGAAGTCATCTGATTAGCTAATTCCAACTGAAGTAACCAATCATCTGAAGTTGGCAAATTTGGACGAATTTGGATAGAATCAAACACAACCTCGTTGGTAACGTGAGGCTCGTAAACTTTTTCACTAACCACTTCATTCAAATCAAGATCCGGAGGTAAAACATTGGTCATTTGATGAATATATTCAGCAACTCGAGGAACAGGTGTTGGTTCTTTATCAGATTCTATTGTTATATCACTAATTTGTTCACTTAATTCATCAGTGCTTTGCTCAGAGCGGTATTTGATCAATTGCTTACTGATTTCATCGGAAACCAAACGACGTTTGATTGACAAAGGATCATCTGATGGTTCAATGGTATAAGTCCATCCACCAGGAACAATCTTGTTTTGTTCATTGAGTTTTTGTTTCTTGAGTTCCAGTTGTATTTTATCATTTTCATATAATCTGGAATATTCAGCGGATGCTTCTAATTCTTGAACATCTTGCTTTCTCTTCATTGCCAATAAATCCTTCAGGTCGGCGTCTTCTTCATCAATCAACCCCCATATACTGAAATGCTTAACTTTAAACACCCAAACACATGTTATTGGATCGTAGGTAATAAATTCCATACCAATTTGCTTCTTCAAATAATTAATATGGTCATCAAGGGTCATATTTGGTTTTGGTTTAACACCTTCAAGTGTAATTGTTGCTGGAACATTCAATCCGAACCCCATGGCCGGTTTGTTTGTGTCTTCGCTATATGCTAAAATAAACTTTGAATTGATTTTAATAACTGACCCAAAAAGTTCTTTCTCCAATGGTATTCCTTTCTTTTGAGCATCCAAATACACTTGTGACAAATCAACTGGATAATTGTAAGCAATTTGTCCACAGCCAACCCTTCCAATAATAAAGTTATCCAAGCTTGACAATTGGTCAATATTCATTTCTGAGAGCTGCTTGATTGTTGGGGTGGACCAGTAACCATCATGCAATTCATCTAAATTACTAGAATCATCTTGTTTAACTTCGTTTTCATTAGCTGATGTCTTTTCCACAATTCTGGTAGCAGTGGCTGAAGCAGAGTCTTCAAATGTTTTGCCAGCTTTGTATGAATATCTAGAAAATGCCTTATTCAAAGCAACATCTCCTTCATCTTCCAACTCATCATCACTTTCTTCTTCTTGACTGTCATATCTCTCGGTTAACAATTTATCTGCTGATAATGACTGAGTAATAACTTTTCTTCTCTTTGCATTGAACACTTTATTAACATTAATCATATGATACTTCATTGGTTTGGTTTTAATAATCAATCTTTTCATACTTCCAATTCTTCTTGCATCGACAGCTCTATATGATGGCTTAGTAATTGTCTTTGGAGTAATTACAGAAGAGCTATTAGATGATGATGATGATGCAGCTGCAGCAGATAACATAATTCTTTTTTGTTGTGGTTTTAATTCGTCATTACTGGTGAATAAACCTTTTAACGATTCAAAAGAAGCAGCAGCATTTCCATTACGGATAAGTCTGAAAGTTTGGCCCAATTTACTCAACAATGAAGATTTTGGCTTATGAGTTTCTGGCTTTTCCAAATAGGAGAATCTTCTCTTCTTTTCATTAGACCCCTTCATCATATCAGGGAAAACAGATGTGGTGACAGACTCTGGCATATTGGCGCTTGATGCTTGTAAATTTGAAAGAACTTGGGAATAACTGTAAGGATTACTATTGTTAACAGTTAATTGAAGCGAAGGAGCTTGGTTCTGTTGAGCTCCAAATAATCCACCGGAATTGGATGAGCCGCCAAAAAGACCACCAGATGTTGGTTGTTGTTGTTGTTGAGTGGATGTAGATCCACCAAATAATCCAGTACTTCCTTGATTTGAAGAATTTCCAAAAAGTCCTCCAGTAGTAGTGGCTGGTTTTGAGCCAAATAAACCTGTTGATGTGCTTGAAGAAGCAGCACCTGTTTGACTATTTCCAAATAAACCTGTATTTCCAGTGCTGGTGGTAGTATTTGAACTGCCAAATAAACCTGTACTACCAGTATTTGTAGTATTTGAATTACCAAATAAACCTGTACTACCAGTACTTGTAGCACCAGTATTATTATTAGTTGCAGTTGCGGAATTTCCAAATAAACCAGTATTGCCAGTTGAAGTATTTCCAAAAAGACCACCACTACCACTACAAGCTGTAGATGCTGCAGTAGTGTTATTCAGATTTCCAAATAATCCACCTGGTTTTGATGCTGTGTTTCCAAATAACAGTTGATTTGTATTTGGAGCTGCAGTAGTTGAAGATGATAATGGACCACCAACAGATGCTCGTCGTCCAAATCCTGTTGATGCACCCCAATTGTTGGTAGTAGCGCTGGTGTTATTATTATTTGATCCAAAGGAAAATGACATGATACTAATAAATTGTCGATTTCAATT
Source organism: Candida tropicalis MYA-3404 (assembly GCF_000006335.3). Taxonomy (NCBI): domain Eukaryota; kingdom Fungi; phylum Ascomycota; class Pichiomycetes; order Serinales; family Debaryomycetaceae; genus Candida; species Candida tropicalis. The sequence continues at coordinate 821,718 of NW_003020057.1, read as the reverse complement.
GGTTTAATCAATTATTTGTTGTCAATCACCAGGTATAGATATGCTATATTATGAAAATGGCGATGATGGTTGTTTACTTCTTTTGTTTTGAGAAAATTTTCGATTTCAATTTTTTTTTTCTTTCTTCTGTTCGATGAAACTGGGTGCGCAATGAATTGTACGTAATGTTTGCTTGTCTAATAGTTTTGTCCAATATACACATAGTATGAATGATGAATGATGAATGAACACCGTTAATTAGAATTATAAATATCTAAGTAGAGCTAACGCCTGTTGACGATCAATAATAATATCCACATGGACAACAGAGTAAGCACTAAAAATTATAACTTATATTTTACATGGAGTCAGAATAGTATCTGCTTCCTTCTACATTACATATAATATACACATAAGACCTAATATCTACACTCTTTTCTAAGATGAAACTTCTAGTTTCAAACTGGCTTCTGCACTGAACCAGAATTTATCAAACTTACGTAAGTTACCTTTGTTACTGTAGACTTTGTTTGGAATACCAATATCCACCACATAATGGATAACTTCATCATCTGTTGAACTCATATTTCCATTCTTATAAGCTAGTATAATACCAGATAATGGTAATCCCATTGAAATACACCACCTACAGTTTAATTTCAATGAATCATCCAGTAAAGTTCCCGATCCACCATCAATACCAGATGGGATATCTAGCGACATTATCTTATTTTGTTGTTGAGGTTCATTACACCATTTCATCAATTTTCGTAAAGTAACTTGATCTTCTTCTTGGTAGAACACATCTTCCAAATGATCATCATATCCTTGCAAAGCATCTATTATCACTTCCACTGGTGTGTCCAATTGGTTATTAACAATGTCCAAAAGTTCAAGAACATTTCCAATTACAACTTTACCGCCAGCTGATTCAAACAACTTCCATTGTTGTTGTAAATCCGAATCAACTTCTTCGGTGTTAATCATAAATGCTAGTACTCGAACCCCATGGTTTGTTAAATGTCGTCCAGTAGCAAAAGCCCTGCTTCCTCCTCGACTACTACCTATAAGCAACAATACCAAAGGTGGCAAGTTATGATTCTTTTTATTGCTTAGTCTTGAAGCACCCCCTAATACAGATTCCATGATCAACTGACTCAAATTAATAGCACAAACTTCAGCCATCATTGCTGGGGTTATACCATAGGTATCAGTAGATAATCTTTCAATTTCCAATAATTGAACTGGAGAAGCTGACGGAACAGTGGCCAAGTTAACTGGATTAATCAATTTCAAATTTTGATTCTGTTGTTCTTTGTATGAACTTTGATGAATCACTGGAGTACCCGCTTTACTATTAGCAGCAGTACCAATATTATCCCAATTATCTACTCTATTTTGTTCCAAAACCATTTCATTGTTATCATATTTCTCCTTCTTAGTCTTGTTTACATTTTCGATCTTATTGTGACCCACTAACCTATCATTAATGCTGGTATGGTCTCTCTTTTGGAAATCAGCAAATACAGACTTCTTATCAAACATTGCCAAATTAGCTTGGAAATCAAAATCATTCAGACTTTTTATTTCTTGAATATCACTTGAATCATCCCAATCTGGTTGTTCAGAACCACCAGTGTACGGTGCTGTCTGTTGTGGTTTTGGATTTCTCAATTTCGGAGTATTAGGCCGAGGTGTGTTTGGTTTGGAAGCAAATAAAATCGCATCATCAACAAGACCTTCATTTCTTGACTTTTGTTTTCTCTTGGATTGCTGTTGTTGCTGTTGTTTAAAATCAGAAGGTAATTTAATAACTTTCAAATCAGCAATTTCAGTACTACTAATGTTAAAACTTGGTACTACTTTTCTTGGTTGAACAGAATGAATTGCATTGGAAAGAATAATTTGTTGTCCATCCACATGGGAAATCAAACCACTAGATCTAGTACCATCTTTCAATGTTAAATCAACAGTGTAATTAAGAAATTCAGTCATGATTTGAAATGTCTCTGGTTCTAAAACAATTGAAATTCCAACAAAAAGAAAGAAAAAAGAAAATTAGAAAAGCAAGATGGTATTAATATGGGTGAAACAGTCTTCAAATTAATTGATCCAACAACACTGAATGAATGTATCAAGAGGAAAAAAATTGAATGTAAGAGAAAACCCAAAAATTGGTAGACGAAGAATTTTTTTTTTTTTTTCATCGAGGTAGAAATCATGAACAACTGCACACGACCGCGAATTGGTAGCCGTGAACCACATGAAACCATGATATTTGACCACCTAATCAAAGGCGAAAGTGGTGACATTAGCAATGGTTAAATTTGATATAATACATCAGGATTACAAAGCAGGTAGATGGTTAACGACTGCTGGTTTCAACTATGTATATCACGTGTATTCCCAAGTGTACTTTGCAGTGTTTTTAGCAAAAAAGTTGAGTTGGTAAGGTCAATAATAACGAATTCATTCTTTATTACATTAGATTAAAAAAAAAGCTAACAATGTCAATATATCTGAGTAAACCACAGACTCACTTTAGTAGAACGCTATCTTGCCTATGGTAGAAATAATCAAAAAGACACTATTTACATGCTATCCATCTCTAAAACTACTAAAAGTAATTCCCATAATCACCGGAAACATTGCTCAGATGATAAGATTACCTGGAATTAAAGTTAATTTCGATTATCATTACGCTTGTTGATAATTTTCAATTGCATGTTCGATATCATCATTGTCGTGTGCTACAAACATGAGCGAATCGATCGACAAACACTTTTGTCATTCTCAGACAGACAGACACCGAAAAAAAAAATAAAGGGTAAACAAAAACAAGCGTGTTTTACCACTTGAACCATACGAGTCTATGATCAACTTCATTCAACACCACCCATATATTTGAATATACCAATAACTTAGAATGGTGAAAAATGAAATCAAGCTATTGCTTACGGAAGATTTGTCCCCTTACAAGTTATCATTATTGATATTAATACAATTATACTTGAACAACAAATTACCTGTTCCTCAATTAATCCTTCTAACCCAATTGATCGAAAAGAAACAGGTATTAGCAATACCTGGAGCATCACCTGGCGTAATCATTCATAGTTTAAAGGACTTGTGTGACATTATAAAGGATGAAAAAACAGAGCGAATCTTACTAGATGTTGTATGGAACGTCAGATCAGTGGAAGATTTGGAAAATGATCATATCAATCAATTAATGAAATGCGTTAAACTGGGAATAATCACAGTTAATTCATCTTCTCCGGAAGCCACGAAAATTGTTTCTTCAAAATCCCTATTTGGTTCGTTTGTTCTTAAAATATGTACCGCATTTGCAACATTGAAATTTGATGAAAGTCAATTATTATTTCAAGCGTTTTCTGAGTTTAGAGAATCAACACGGCAGATATATATTAATCAAGGAGGAATTATTAGTGACAGCATATCTGATCCCGATTTTGAACTATTTAATCATTTGAATAACAATTTGAAAGAAATTGGTGTGATAAATACGACATCAAAAATCATTCCTGTTCCTCGATATGACTTGCAACAATTGCTAGACAATCAGATTACTTTGTTAGAAAGCTATGGAACACCAACACCTCAATATTTGAAAGATATTATGCTATTAATGACATCTCCCAATTCAAATGTTGGACGAATACAGAATATTAATTTCAACAACTTACCTTCATATCATTACCTTCGATATTTAGAATGTCTACAAGAATCTGACTACAATGGGGCGTTTGATGCATTACACCAATATTTCGACTATATGGTATCGAACAATTCCAAGTATTTTTATCATTTTGCCTTAATTTCACGTGCAGCGCTACACCAATATTTCGGAGAAGATGATAAGGCAATGGATGCTATTGAAGAAGCAATATCTGTTGCCCGTGAAAACAAAGATAATTCCACCTTGACGTATATTTTATCATGGTTATTCAATTTTATGAAGAACAAACCGGAATTATGGAATCGTCAGACTTTTTACAACAATAATAACGAAACACAAGTTCTTGACTTTCTTATTAAAAAATCCAAACAAGTATCACCACTGCTTTATTCGATGAGTTATAATTTTGAAACTTTGCAAATCATGCATAATGGTGGGAAGAGCTATATGAATAGCTTGATTAAATCCATGTTCATTGCTATAAACGATGCTAGACCTACATTTATAAAATCAGCCGAACTTGCAGCCACAGTATGGAGTCGTATTGGTGAACCAGCATTGAGTGAGGTTTATAGTATGATTGCTATGGAACTTACCGATAAAGCAACAGATAAAGTCAGTCTTTCTATTCGTATGAGTTTTTTGAAATTTTTAAGTGGAGATGTTGACTTGGCGTACAATAAGTTGGAAAATTTGAAAAAAGAAGTTACCGATCATTCAATGTATAATTCAATCCACAAACGATGTCTCATGATGTCAATAAGATTGAACCTTCAAAAGGGAAGATACAATATCTGTAAAAACATCATTAATGTATTGTTGGATAATGCTTTTAAGGATACAGAATTAAGAAATGAATTGTTGATGTTGCAAGTTGAAGTTGAAACGTGTTTAGAAAACTATAGTCATGCTTTATGCTTGCTTTCTAAGATACAACTGAACGATGTATATTTGGCAATTAGAGTGGCCCTATTGAAATGCAACATTTTTATCAGGTCAGGCAACCATTATCGTGTTTTCTCGTTGTTGACACAACAAATACAGTTATCCAAACGATGCGGGTTTGGATATATCTACACCGAAGCTGTTCTATTATTTTGGGAAGTATTGAATTCAGTTGGTGCACTTTCTGATGCTCTAAAATTAAGTGAAGAAGTAATGCCCCACGTACAACGATTAAACAATCGAGAACTTATCTCGAGAGCATATTATGAATTGGCTCGTAGTTATAAAGATCAATCAACTGCATTACTGTATACTCAACTTGCAATATCAGGATTTGAAAAATGTTCAAATTTTATTTTATTGGAAAAATCATTAAAGTTGCAAATCAATTTGGCAGTTATTCATAATGAACCAGAAATTGCTCAAAAAACCAATAATGTACTTGCAATAGTTCAACAAAAGTTACAGAAAGAAACCAGAAAAGGTTATATATGATAAGCAAAATGTGAAAAAAAAAAATGAAATCGTATACTTTATAAAAATAATAATAACAAGATGTATATATAAAGAGAGGGTGAACAAACGACCAATAGTTGTATAATAATAATAACAATGCATCTAAGAAAGCAAGATCACAAATAAACTCATTTCAATAATCTCAAGTGACTATTTCTTTGGAAGAAGCAGAACAATCAATCTATAATAGTGAAATTAATCTCTTTTGCTATGTTCTTCAGCGTCCATTCTGGCCAAAATCAATGAAGCATTTTTCAATTGAATGACATTTGCAACTTGTTTAAATAACCAAATTGGAGCACTTAAAACACCCATTAAAGTACCCATCCAGAAGTAACCATAGTAATGCAAGTAAACAGCCATGTAAAATAATTCATTGACAAGACAAACAACAAACAAAACGGTTCTATTTGTATAATATAAAGATAATAATTTTGATTGAGTTTCATCAACATTTTTATGTGAAGTTGAACCAGCAGATAACATAGCATACATGTGCATATAATGAGAAGCCAAATCTAAACTGACTAGTATTTGCCACATGACAGTATATTGAGGATATAAAACACCAATATAAACAATTAAAGAACTAGTGGCACATCTATCAGTGACCATATCCAACACAGCCCCAAATCTAGTACCTTGATTATATTTTCTGGCAGCGTATCCATCAAATGCATCTAAAAATCCAGAGATACCATAAAAAATTGATGTTAAAACTGGATGATTTTTCATACACAAGAATGAAATGATACCAGTTATTATTCTAAAATACCCAATCAAGTTAGGAATATATAATAGAATGTCTTTAACTGTGACAGGTGTCTTTGATGTTTTAGTTGATGTCATGATAAGGTAATGTATTTCTGTGGAAATGTGTTTGAAATCAGTATTATAGATGAATAATTAGGATGAATTAAAAACAAAAAAGCCGGTGAATTGAGATCTATATATTATTTGCCAGCAATGATTAGTAATGTTATTTAAAACTTTCAACCTAGTTTCTTATTCCGGTTCTTGAATAATCAATTCGTTCTTCTTTTGAATCACAAGGTTGGATCTGATTTTCACATAGAAAATTTTTTTTTCTTTCTTTCTTTCTTTTCAACTGAAAAAACAAAAAATAAAAAAAAAATACAAATTGGTTCAAATATTTTTGTCCTATTTTTGTCCTAGCTATTTTCTTTTTTTTTGGCTTATGATATTTCTCAGGTGAGATTGACACGTGATGGAGTGGTGATATGTGTATGACAAGTGATAATAGGGCCGACACTGGATCTCTTGAATGGTAAGGAATGGAAATCACAACTGCTATTAGTGGTGAAAACATAAATCGTATGCTGCGGTTGTAATTCTTATTCGAAAACCCATTTGATCGTATCGCCTGGGATGTTTGAATTTGTGACGGAAAAATAATTCCTCTTGCGACAGAATTTTCGCCGAAAATGCTTCGGTGGTGTTGTACCGGCGATGCTATTGTCCCTCTTGTGATATTCTGTAGATATTTATATATCCAAGGGAATGGGTATGATTCAAAGATATGAATTACAGCATTCAATTTGGATATTCCATTTAACGTAGACCATACTGCCACTCAATTATTCGAACACTTTCTGACGTTCTTGAGATTGTCGATACGGTTCCCTCGGGATAAAGATTGATGATTTTTTTTTCTCTTTTTGATTTCTTGTCATATGCATGTGGACTAAACAACAACCAGTGGTATAATCAAGTATAAGACGAACTATGCCAGTGAAGTGATGATTGATAAGAAGTTCTAACTCATAAGAATACCCAACCACTCAGTCATGACTTCATTCTAGCCAATATCAATTTTTCAAATTAAAACAATGTCAAACTGAAACCAAATCCATTGATGATCCATCATTTGAAAATCCATGGATTATTGTTATTATTAGTAGTATTATCAATTTAATGTTGATGAACTTAACCACTGAATTTTCCCCTTAAAATATACCCATCATAATTTGCAACCCTCCAATTAAGAATTGTACAATTTAGAATTCTTTAGTATTACCGAAGAATGCAAAAAGTAATTTGATTGGCAAATGTGTGTGAAAATCAAGGCAGGCAGTGCTGGACTGACAACGTTGCTTTCTAGTTATTACATCACCCTTTTTCTATGCACCAAAACAACACGTTCCAGATAATTTATGGGGAACGGAGAAGGGCAGACTCCAGTATCAAATCCATTTCTCAATGATCATGATTATATTATCTCACGATGGAGCATTGATTAAGCCCCATATAACGTGCAACCATCATCCGGGGGAGGCTGCTCATTTCCAAATTAATTATAATCAACATGTCTTCCTTTAACTTTTGTTTCATAATGAAATGCATACCATTGTAATCAAGCATTGAAAATGATTTGCAACAAAAAAAAATAACAATATTAATAATAATAATATTAATGAAAAATTGTTACAAAGCAGAAACAACTCCATTTTTTGTTTTTGAAAGAAGAGACTATGTGATCTACGGAAAATCACGTTTCAATGGATAACCCTTCCATAGCACTTGGAAATTCAAAAGTGTAATGAATACAAAGGAAGATTTAATTGGCCCGCTTGGAACGACCAAGATGGTATAAATAGGACCCAAAATATCCAAACAATGATGCCACAGAAACATCAATATATTCAATTCATCAACCAAAAGAAAAACTAACTGACACCAACAACAATGAGATTCGCTTCCACTATTGTTTCTGCTTTGGCATTAATTTCCGCTTCTGTCGCTGAAACCACCCAACCAGAAGTTACGGCTGCTGTTACTGCCGTTCCAATTGCTGCTCCAATTGCTGCTCCTTCTGCAGTTACTGTCCCAGTCGGCGTTGGCTCTCCATTACAAGGTGCTGTTGTTTCAGACAATGGCAACGGAGGAATCAATGTTAACTACGGTAACTTTAAGCTCAGTTGTAACTCCCACTGTAAAATGGCTGCTGATGCCATTCAACAAAATTGTGAAAACAAAGGTATCAACTGTATCTGTGCTTTGTCTGATGACGTCTTATGGAACCATATCCCACAATGTGACTGTGTCAACCCATTCAAGATTATGAATGGTGCCAATTTCAAGAATTTGGCTTGTAACATTGGTAGAGGTGTTGTTGCCAATGTTGCCAACAATGTTGGTGCTACTTTTGCCACCACATATGCTACTACCTTTACCACTGTTACTACCGCTTAAACAATAAATAGAACAGTTATATCGTTTCTTCTTTGATACCCCATTTATGATAAAAATATACATTATATATACACATATACACATAAATATTTGTAAAAATCAACTCCTAATTAAAGATTGTTACATAGCTTCGCTACCAGTTGTATTGTCACATTTGATTGTAGGAAAAAAAAAACTGGTAAGCGAAAATACCTCGAATAAAAAAAGAGAGAAAAATAGAGAAACAACGATAAATTTAGGTTGTAATCATTTTTATTTATCATCACTTCCAGGGAATCATGTCATCAGCATTGTCATCCTGGAGACAATTCCAATTATTTGAATTCACACCGATACGAGATCCAAATTGTAATTCGGATGAACCTTTATATTCCGACCCAACATTGTCATGTATTAATTCCACTACTTCCACATATTTATTGATTGCCGTCAATAATTCAACAATCAGAATAATCAACCAGAAGGATTTGACATGTCTAAAGACATTTCAGGCATATGATGTTGACTACCGAATTACATTCATTGAACCCGTACACAACTCCAACAATCTCATCGTGACTTTGGCAGAAAAGCAAGGAAACCCAAGTGTCATTAAATTATGGGATATCAACAAAATGATACAACTTGATTCCAAAGTAGAAGAATCTGATTATAAATACAAATTTCAAACCCAAGTACTAGTTAGTAATCATGATAAACTAGGGGATAATTCATATCCGATAAGTTGTTTCCAATTTAATTATGATCTTACCTGCCTTGCCGTGGGGTATACGAATGGGAAAGTGATTTTAATACGTGGTGACTTATTGCGTGATAGAGGATCGAAACAAAGAGTTGTTTACATGAGTGGTAATGATCCAATAACGGGAGTACATTTTAATGAAACTGAACAGTTGTTGTATGTAACCACAACTGGGAAAATTTTAACTGTGCCAACAACTGGAAGAAACCACGAAAAACCAACCAGAATATTATCCCAAAAATTTGGAGCAGATTTGAATTTTACTGATGTCAATCAGGATGACGAGACACATGAATTGATAGTTGGATTACCGGATTCCATACAATTTTATGATACAGTAAATAAAATCTCGACGATTAACTTTGAAATTCCTAAATCAAAGATTGTCAAGTTCAAAAATTTTCTTTTAATTGTTAGTCCCCATGATGATGTCGAAAGCAAGAAAGTTATGACAAGAGTGTTGATTCTAGATTTGGTAAACAATCATATTTCATTTAATTTGTTGATCCCAAACAGTTCTGTTTTCCATGCTTTCATATTGTCAGGAGATCTCTATCTATTGACTAGCGATGGAGTATTATACAAAATCCACGAAAAACCAACTAACCAGCAAATCGAGCTTATATTACAACGTGAATTATTCTCTGTTGCATTTAATTTGGCCCAACAGAAGAAACTACCTAATGAGACGTTGCTAAAAATCGAGATACTTCACGGTGATTATTTGTATGACAAGGGCCAGTTTGATGAAGCAATTGGTATTTATATTAAATGCCTCGAATTGTTTGACAATAATGTGGATCAGGACATTGACGAATTTATCATGAACATAATCACGAAATTCAAGGAGGCAGTGAACATTCCAAATCTTACCCAGTTCTTAATTCGATTGTATGAAAAGTCATTAGCAAGTATTGATCATGTAACATTGTTATTGTGCTGTTACTGTAAGTTGAAGAAACTTGAAAACTTGGATGCTTTTATAAACGATTTTGACTTGACTATTGAAAACTTGCAGGATTTGAATTTTGATTTGATTATCAATTTGTTTAAAGAATGTGGATTTTATGACCAAGTATTAAAGTTGTTATATAAATTAGACCAACCAAACCTTATTGTCGACATCCAATTGAATGATCTCAAAAAACCCAAATTTGCTTTGAGTTATATGAAGACATTGCCAATAGATGAATTGCTTTTGATATTGATAGATCACTCGGAGAATTTATTGGACTCTTGTCCTATTGAAACCACCGAATTATTGATCAATGTTTTTACCGGGGAGTACATTCCCAGAGAATCTAAAGAAAGTGCAGTCACTAATAGTAAATCCGAAGAGCAAAAGGAGAAATCAGTTGAAATATCTAATTATAGAGCATTTTTAAACTATTTGTCACTACAAGATAACAATGAGTCCGAACAAGCTGAACAAGAAACCAGAAAATCATCTGCTCCAACGTACTTACCACCAAAGCCCAACTTGATTTATGCTAGTTTTACCAACCATCCAAAACAGTTTGTTATTTTCCTTGAAGCAAGTATTGAAGCATTTGAAAAATTTCAAGGCAAGTCAATTGATAAACAAGAAACAGTGATGACCTTGCTTGAAATTTATTTGTCGTTGCATAAATCAACATCTGATCAAGAATGGTTGGAGAAGGCCAATAGTTTGAGTGAACAATATGCTGATTTATTAGATAGTCAATCATTGCTTTTGCTTAGTACAATTTACGGTTTCAAAGTTGGCGAAGTCATATCACATGAAAAAACAGGAAGTGAAATTGATTTATTTATGAAATACCAAATGAATGAAAATATAGAAGGTTGTTTCAAGATTTTGGATAAACATGGTGATACTAAACCAGAATTGTACAAATACATGCTTCGATTTATTGTGTCCAAGAAATCCATTTTTGATAAAGTATCTGAAGATGATATACAAATATTACTTCAACAGATTAACAACTACAAATTATTAAAACCAATGGAATTGCTTGAATTGTTGACAGAAAATCCAGATAATGATTTTATAACCTTTGGGTTAGTTAAAGATTATTTTATTAATTTTTTCACAAATCAGAATCAAGAGATAATGAATAATGAAAAATTAATTGAGAAATATGAACAAGAATCAACCAAAAATTCATACAAGTTATCAGAATTGACCAAACCTATGATTATTCAAAATAATAAATGTTCAAGTTGTAAGAACAGATTGGATTTCCCAGTAATTCATTTCAAGTGTAAACATTCATTTCATGAGAAATGTATTTCGGTAAATTTGATTGCTAATAGTCATGTTGATGATGAAAGAAATAATGGTGTTGAAATTAATGGTGAAAAGATTAGATGTCCAATATGTGCAGAAAAATTTAATGATATTAAAGAACAAAAAGATATGCAGAATATGATTGGAAAGAAAGAAAATTATGAAATATTTACTAATGCATTACATGACAGTAAAGACAAGTTTAAATTTGTTTCTGATTATATTGGTAAAGGAGTTATGGAACAGGATTCCATCACTTTGAATGAATAAAATACTTGAATGTATGTTTTTGTATATATTATTCTATATATTAATCAACTATAGATAAAAAAAAAAAACCTAACTGTTCTTCTATTTTTTATTTTTTTTTAGATCAGCTAGCTTTTTCATTAAATAAATTGGTTGGAGATGCCAATGGTAATGAAGTTATTGCCTTTTTGCGTCTAAATATTGAATCTCCTGAATTAAAAATAAGCACAATTATGGTAGCAGAAATACTAACCACAAGAGTAAGTTTGAAAATATAATTATAACATAAATTTCCAATAGTACAAACCAAAGATCCATTTGTTTCATCTAATGTTGAATTTCCATCATAAAATTTACCAAATAATTTAATAAAATAATAACTAGGTAGTATAGGACTCATACTAATTATTCCCCAATTGAAACTAAAATCATTCATGCCAAATATATCACCTGTTATAATTGGCATAATACAGAAAATAAATCCATAAAAGAATCCAATCATAAATGAAACCAATGGTAATTCTGTACAATCATCTATGTTATATGATATAATTTGACATATTGTCATGCCAAATGCAGGAATAAATAATAATAATGATCTTGGTTTGTTGAAAGATTGAGAAACAATATCACCAAGAACACCAGCTGCTATACGTCCTAAAAAATTTGCAATTGATAAGATACCCACTTGGAATTGTTGATCTTGTTGAATTAGAATAGATAATGAAGAACTTGTACCTGATTCTTTAATGATCAACGCTTTTACTATATATCCAACGGAGTAAATGTACATTTGGCCCAATGCAGCTAACATTCCTGTGATTACAAAAAGTTGATAAAATCTGAAACTTGTGAAGATATTAATCTCGCTTGTGGTTGTACGAGGTGATTTGACATGTGCCTTAGGAGTTGATGGTAGCTGTGGTTGTGCCGATACTGGTGTATTATTGGTACTGCCTTTCGATTGGTGTTCACAATCTGCTAGATAAATACTAGGGAAACATGCAATAAAAATAAGTACAATTGAGATCATGATGAATCCAAAGAAACTACTTGTATCATTGGGGAAAAATACAGATGCAATCACAGAATAAAACAATGCACTTAATCCAAATAAAGCCAAAGGTAAACTAGTTGCAACTCCACGAATTGATGGGAAACTAACAGCACAACATTTTAAACTAACCGAATTAATGGTTGAAGATCCCAATCCAATAACTAATAAACATGCACATGAAACACTTAAGTTTGCCCACTCAGTATCAAATTGTTTTTTCATAATATAATATCCACTAGTCAATAAAATAAATCCAATTATAGACACCAAGGTGTAACCTTTCCTATCGATTAGAATACCTGAAATGGGTGCACCAACACCCATTCCTATACTACCCCATATCGAGATCTGTGAACTTTGAGAGGCCGTGTATCCCAATCTTTGGGAAAACTGAGGACTATAGGAGGAGTATAAATATAGTGTTCCACATATTAATCCAGCAAATGTACAACTAAGTAATAGAATAACTCTCTTCAAATTTCGTGACATTAATTCTTAAACTTGTCAATGTTATTTGAGGGGAGAAGTTGAAAATCAATTAATTCTCTGTACTTTTCTTTTCTGGCTTGGGAGGTTAGGAAACTTTTGATTTGAAAGCAATTGATTATAACTAAAGAAAAAAAAAAAAAACAAGTAGACAACAACAAATGATATTACTTCTGTTGAAGATCTAAACCAAGATAATTTCCTAAACTCTGAAAGAGGGTTCTTTTTCTTTTGAATTGAATTCAGAAACAAATACAACTGAAACAGAAAAGGAAAAATGGATAAAGAAAACAACAAACACTATGAGAGCAAAAGAAAATAATCAAGTTTTTGGTCTGAATGACGGAAAATTGTACACAATAAGTTTGTTTATGCTGATTATGTAAGAAGAAAAACCAAAATTATAGTCGTGCAAGATCCAACGCGTTTTTTTTTATTAGTTGAAGATCGAAAAGGACACATCAGCTGAACTAGTTAGTCTTGTACTTGTTATATTCATCTTCATCTATGCCACAAAACTCCTAGAAAATAGATCATACTTGTTAGTAATTAATCAATTGAATAGCACCATGGTAAATACATACAAATATATTGTGGATCTCCATGAATTCAGATGTGATTCCGATCAATTCTTTAAACTACAAAGAATGTTAGTATGCACGATATGACACAAAATCATAGTTCAAGTTTGGCCATACCATATTATACCTTTGCTTTCTTGTTCTCTTGAGCTTAGCAACATGATCTGATACAACTTTTGGGTCCATTCGTGGTATTTCATTCCTTTGAGATTTTTTCAATTCATTCTTCAATTTGTCAATCTTGGTGGTGTAGTTAGCGATTTGTTGAGCCAATTCTTCATTTGTAGGAGTAGCACAAACATCTTGGAGTTCTAATGAGACAAATAGTAGTTAGTCTGCTGTATTATCTATAATGGGATGTCTTCAGTAATACATACCTATCTTCAATTCTCCAATTTCTTGATTTAACTCTTTAACTTGCTTTTGCAACAGATCGTAATCTTCTTTGGGGTTATCACCACTGCTGTCATCAACATTTAGTTGTTTATAGGTATAATAATTCGTTTTGCCAATTGTTTTACAAATCAATTCATTATCAGAAACTAACGATTCCAATACGTTTGTTAGTTTTGCTTTGGTTAGAATATTGTGCATGTTTAATTGAATATCAGTAGTTGAGTAAGGGCGATATTGATCTTTCATGTATTGTTGCACCAAAAGTTTAGCATCTTCAGGTGTGACTTGATTCTTTTTAATAGGCGGCATGACTTATAAATGGTTAGTAATCAAAATAGTCAGTTGAATATTCTGTCTTTTGTTTTTGGATACTGAATTTATATTTTTGCAACCCACGGCTGGTTGTTGATATAGTGGTTGTGTCGGTAAGTGAAATTACTTCGCACTAAAACCTCGGACGACTCTGAAACTAATTTAACTCAAATGAATTAATTTCTAGAGTATAACGCAGCAGTGAATACGCCACTAATGAACTCAATACTTCTCTTATTAAAATACAGCGAGTGATCTAAAGATAACCAGGTTTCTGGGAGCAACTTAGTTTAAGTCTATTTCTTCTTTCAAATAGTTCCTTATATTCACTTAAACATCGATACTATATAATTATAACAAATAAAACATTTACTACTTTTCTCTCATTTATATCTAATCCAATGACTATTCGTCCAAGTGGATCGATAATACTTTAAACCAAACTAATGAAAATCAAACGATTTCATAACAAATAACATTTCAATCAATAATAAACAAAACTTTCCAATTTGCAGTATATTGCATAAATCAATTTCCATTACTGCACAATTCACTTGTTCGGAAACAAACTAAATCCGGCATATTGGCGCGATAGTTTGTTACTTCGCGACAGGTTGTAAAAAAGAAAAAAGAAAATCCGTGGTTGATTGATCCACTTTTACACTACCTTTCTCTTAATTTGTCAGAACAGACAAAATTGTTTTGTTTACTCAATTATGGACGACACTTGTACCCAATATTGTTAATGACAACTATATACCGTGAAAATGATAGGATATCCACTGTCGATAATGATCTAGGGACAATACGGTTCATTGGGACATTACCTGTTTGGGGTGACAAAACTATAGCATACGGAATTGAATGGGATGATCCTACCCGGGGTAAGAATAATGGAGATCTAAATGGGATCCAATATTTCACACCAATAATTCCAGGATCAGGCACATTTATCAAATCTACAAACACAAAGATAAACTCACAGCACAAGTCGTTTATTGATGTGGTCAAAGAGAAATATTTGGACCTGGAATATACTGAACAAAACATTCAAATTGGAAGCAAAATTGTGGAAGAGCTTGGATGGGAAAAGTTAAATAAATTCCAATCAGATTTAAAGAATCTTACATCATTGACGTTAGATTATTGCTTGATATCATTTGCATATAATACAGATCAAGAGAGCAATAGCGGTGACATTTTCGATAATCTTAATAATTTAATCAATTTGGAATTGAGCTGCAATTTGTTTTCTGATTTGAATGAAATTTCCAAAATTATTGATAATCTTCCATCGTTGTCACAATTAAATGTCAATGGTAACAGATTTGGTAAATTTTCGGGCATCCAGAAACCTCATGAAAATATTAAAAGATTACAAGTGTCTGGTACATTACTTCCTTTGGAGACTGTGTCCAATCTTGTCAAGAAGTTTCCTAATCTAGAAGAGCTTTATATTTCAGGAAATAATTACACCGATTCTGACATTCAACAGTTTCTACTACCAGCTAGTGTCAAATTGGTAGACTTGTCATATAATAAGTTAACGGTTTTCCCAAACACAGCAAATTCAGTCACAACTTTGAATATTTCTCACAACAATTTAGCAACAAACATCATAAGCCATTCTTTACCTACACTTGTCTCACTAGATTTGAGAGCTAACCAAATCAATACCTGGAAGGAAATCGATTCATTATCTCGCTGCTTACCGAACATAAAAGAACTTCGAATGAATCATAACCCAATTTTCAATGATTTATCTATCGATGACATGACTGTACAATTAATTGGAAGGTTTGAATGCTCAAAATCAGGCTTGTGGAAACTCAATGGGACGTATTTGAACGAAGAAGAAATTGCAAATGGGGAGCTTTACTTTATTTCCAAGGTCGAACAAGGTGTTTATCAAATCGATAATGATTCACGATGGAAACACCTTCTTTCAAAACATGATAAAAAAGAACAGACATTGGACAACACATTTGAAGAATGCAAAGATTGGATACAATTGACTCTTGTAGTTTCTACGTCAACTACCATATCCAAAAAGTTTCTTAAAAGCACATCCATTCTCCAGTTTAAAGGAATGATGTCGTCAGCATTAGATGGACTATCAATCCTCAAGTTTTCAGTTTATTTCTACACCAATGAAGGATCACGATTTGCAGAGAGACATGAATTAGAAGATCTTCTTAGCACGTTAGATAATTATGGATTACTATTTAACCAGAAAGTTTATATAGATATAGAAGCATAGAAAAATACAAATCTAATCTTGGTGGTTCCACAAACCATCACCCAAATAATGCAACAATTCAATACCAATACCTTTATTCTTGCTTTTGATTTCATCTGTGCTCATTAATAGTTTACCGATGGCTAAGGCGTTTTCTTTTCCTTCAGCATAAACAGTAACAATAGTATCCTTTTCAATATTTTCATCTGGTAATTTGGCACCAGCACTTGTTAAACCTGGACACATAATATTGGCACCACCCAAAACGAATTTGATAGCACCACGATCTACTTGAACACGAGGGAAACATTCTGGATATTTATGAACAGTTCTCAAACTTGGAACCAATTCATCACTGAAATGTTGGAACATAACTACTTCTGGTTTATCATTGTTATCAATTGAATATAATTGAATTTTATCTTCACATTTGATGAGAATAACTTGAGATTTTTTGGGTATGAGATTATCAATGGCTTGTTCCATTTGTGGATATTCATCAACAAATTTTGATTTAAGTCCTCTTTGAACAGAAGACTTTATATTAGAACGAGAATGAACATCCTCTTTGGTGAACTTCTTAAACATGATGTTGTATTGTTGGGTTTAAAAACAGTGTTTGCTTTTTTTTCACTCTTTTTTTCCATTCATCTTTTTTTTTTCTTTTCCTTCATCTACTTTTATGTGGACGGAAAAAAATCAACAGGAGTTTTGCGATTTTCGATTTTATAAAGAAATGAATATTTCACGAGAGGCTGGTTCTTTTGAATGGTAATATTATTTACAAGAGGATTGAGAGAATGTAAAGATTTATAATTACAATGCCACCATCCAGTTCAATAAAAACCTTGATGTCATCGCACTCAAAGGAAATCTTTTATTTGTTAATAAAATAACAAACTCGCTATTGCCCATTACTTTCAACGTTTGAAAACAAACAAAGAAGTATCCAGCTCAAGATTTAATTAAATAAATCAAATTAAACCGAGCGAGGCACAAGGCGTTCTAGATATTGTATATAAACGATGTTCTGATGAACTCCACCTTTAAATACATTGGTAATGACCTCACATTATACAATGTCTTAAAAATGATGAACCTAATAATAATAATAGTAATAAAAAGCTAATCAGACAACATCAAAAATCAAAGTCACTTTATTTCACATTCAAATTTGAGATTTGCCTTCAAGGAAGTGCCATCCCAGTGTTGATGGAAATAACAGTACTTATTTAGAAAAAAATAAAAAGTTCATTTGAATAAAATAAAAAAAGGTTTCCAAAAATTCCCTTGACATTCACAAACACATGGTTATAGAATCCCAAGAAGTTGTCAGGTTAAGTTTTCAACCAGCAAAAACATGATCTCGGACGAATCCTCACTGATACACGTAATGCCCCTGCATAAAGACAAAGAAACAAGAAGAAGAAAAAGAGGAAAAAAAAAGTGAACTAAAGGCAAAAAAATTTTTCTTTGGCTAAACGATTGGCAAATTTATAGTCGCGAAAACCAAAATAAATTTGTTGAAGAAATTGGTACATGCACGCAACACACCAAACACATTTCACATTCATTTCTGTACTATAAATGATAAATCTATGTCCTGTTCCAGTTGAGGTAGCTTCTTCAATCGATGATCTACCTTCGAGTTGAATACTTTAAGTAATCTTTCTGTTTTTACACTATGAGATATTTTACCCCCAGCTTTGGCTTCTACCACGTTCGATTCTTCATTGGTTGAAAATCCTTCAACTGGATCATAAAACTGTACTTGTTCACTAGGATCAAGGATCATATAATAGTTAGTGTACAAGTCTCCCAGCTGCAGATTAGTCAAAAAACCTTCATTCTCATCATCATGATTAGGCTCAAAAATCACACTGGTATCGACTTTGGGTTCTGTACTCGAACTGATATGTCCAAGTACATCATCTAAACCATCATCAAATATTTTATCGTCTTCACTCTCGTCATCAGTGTCTAAACAAATACTATTGGTGAAACTGTTGTTTTGTTTAGGAGTGTTGGAGGTTCCATTTACCGACGCTTTAGCTATTGGATCACTTTTACTTGAACCGGTTGAAGATGATGTTGCTCCATTGCTTCTTGCAGTTGTAGAATATTCAGTCTCTGAGGATAGCGCATTTATGGTTGGACTCCAGGACTTCAGCTTTTGCTTCTTCAACTGATCAATAATACTTAACGGACGAGATCTTTTGATACCCAAAGATTTTCTGGTTTCTGGCACTTGATTCACTGGTGCAGCCAAAGTCGTTTTGGAAAGTGATGGTCTGTCAATAGTTGGTTCGTGTCGAGAAACAGCATTTGGCAACTCTTCAACAACTGGCATTTGAACCATAGGTTTTCTTTTCTTCACTCCTAAACTCTTGCTTACTACTGGATCAGATTGACGTTCCACCATCTGAACATCCTTCTCATCATCACTGCTAAACTTGAAATCACTCTCATCATCGTCATCCCTAATAACTGGATCATTTTTTCTTTTAACAGCTTTAATATTCAGATTATCCATTAATAACGAAGATTTTGGTTTTACAAACCCAACGTCACTATCATCACCATCACTTTCAGAATGAACAGTTATATCCATCACAGTTTTTCGCTTTGGAGGTTTCTTGACTACCAACTCTTTATCTTCATCGTTTGTACCTTCTCCTTCCTTTTCCAGTACTGAAAGTACCTTGTCCCCAAGGCTTGTTGTGACTGCTTCAATATTTCCATCATCTATATCTTCATTTGTGAGATCAATGCATGTCTGCTGGTTCTTCTCCTTAACTTTCTTTGGCAGACCAAAGTTGTCATCACTACTGTCACTATCTGAATCCACAAGCGTATCAAGAAACGTCTTTTCTCTTTTCCGCTCTTCAAGTGACTTGTCATCACCAACTTTCCTGACCATGCTAGCAACACTTCTAAATCCTGTTTCAACATCGTCAGGCATAAAGAATTTCTTTGTTGCACTCTTCTTGGCAGTTGTCTTCCTACCTTTTTTCCCTTTTTGGCCCAACATATACAGTGTTGCAATCTTGATAATTTGGTCTTCATCATCTTCTGCTTTTATCTCAATATTCTCCTCTGGTATCTCTATAAATGTTTTCACGACTTCCGGTGAGAATGACTCGGGTATAATCCTATTCTGTGGTCGAAGTTGGAACAAATCGCCTTTCATAATACGTTGTTGAATATACTCATATCCTCCCATGGCTTTATCAAATTTAGATTCTTCGTTACTAGAGAACAACAATAAAACTTTACCATCACGTTTACGACCAGTTCTACCCATTCTTTGGACATTCTTAATAGGAGAAGATGTTGAATCGTAACAGATAATCAAATCAACTTCACCAATATCCAAACCTTCTTCCCCAATAGAAGTAGCAACTAATATGTTGTATTCACCGTTTTTGAACTTCTTGATAACCTCCTTTTGCACCTTTTGATTCATCCCTGAAATCTGCGCCGCTTCTGAACTTGTTCTCCCCGATGGTCTTTCATCATTCTTCGGTTTCTTGCCTCCTTTCTGTTTTGACTTTTTCTTACCAAAGTTTTCAACATCAAACTTTTCCTTCTCCTTTGCTTGACCAATGAAAATATGTGGTTTTCTATTATCACCTGCTTTTTCTATACTCTGAACAATTTCTAAAGCAGAACCACGAAATTCAGTAAAGATAATAACTTTGGAATCCGCTGTTTGATGATGCTCAAAAAAATCACTAAGTTCGTTCATCAATGCTTCGATTTTAGGATGACTATATTCACAGTCCTCAATCATTTTAGGAACTTTTTCCAATAACGTTGTTATAGTATCACTAAAGTAAAAGTCTGCATTGAGCTTATTCGTCGACTTTTTTGCATTCCATTTAGTCTTGAATTCTGTGAATTTTTCATGGAAATACTCATAGAAATAACGGATACCATAGATATTCAACCTACGGTAACACTGACCAACAATTCCTAGAAGCTGCAATATAAAATAATTACTCCACTTCAAACCTTCAGGGATACTTGGATTGGCTGTCATTTTTCGAGATAACTCATTACACTGAAAGAAGTTGATCTTCGTGGGATCAGTAAGATCTAACAAACCTCTTTCATTTGCCGTTTTCAAAACTGGTTCAATTGCAGTTGCCAACATATCAATACATTCTTCAATTTCTGGAGATGGGGGAATTGTTTTTCTCTCTATGATCTTTTTCTTCATATACTTTACAGTATCAATACTCAGTTCCGTTCGAACTTCAACCTTGGAGATATTCAAATTGTTGATAATCTCTTGTACACCTTCAACATCTGATGACGGGGTTGCTGTCAACGCCAATATTCTGTAGGAAAAAGTGAACCTATCTAAAAACTTAACAACATTATTATAAGCAAAGTTTCCCTTGGCTCGATGCGCTTCATCAATGACCAACAAAGAAATTGATTTTGGATCAACTGTACCAGCTACCAAATCATTCTCAACAACCTGAGGTGTAGTGAAAAACACTTGACGAGAATCCCAAATTTCAGCACGATTCTTACGTGTTTTATCTAGTAAAATTGCAACTTTTGAACTTGGAATCCCAGTTATTGAACAACAGGCTTTAATTTGTTGTGCGACCAATGGTCTGGTTGGTGCCATGAATATGATTTTTGAATTCGGAAACCATCGTAGAAAATTTAACATGACGGTGGAAGCAATGAATGTCTTACCTAAACCAGTGGGTAGTGCTACTAGTACGTTATCATAAAATGCTCTTCTAACTATATTGAATTGGTAGTCACGGATTTCAAAATTGGTTGGGTATATATAAGTCTTTAAATTCTCAAAATCCATGACATGATGAGTAGGTAGATTTACTTTCTTCGGTACGGGTATCTCTTCATACTGATCTCTTTGTGGGGTTTGACCTGTGGCTACACGTCCTTCTAAAGTTCTCTGCGGTAAACCATTGTTTATTGCTGGTGGAGGATTGCCACATAAAATAGCCTGGAACTCTGGGTCATCATCATCTTCTAGAACCCAATCATCGTCTATATCTTCATTTTGTGCTGGCATGATGGTTTATTTTGATTTGGTTGTATATAACAAAAAGAAGAATCGTTATCAGACATAAATGAAAAATTCTACATAGACGCGTATGTCTGAAGAAAAATTGTACTGTCCGGAAAAACTGCCACATAGTGATACATCACGTGATACGAGAAAGAGTAAATCAAGCTAAATCATGTCAGTCAACACACACATTCCGATCAGCAAGCTACAAAATGTAATATCCTGTCAAACAAATGATTCACTAGCTCTATTGGTACAACCAGACTAGTTCATTGATCTGATTGAAAATTATCGACAAAGTCGTGTTCTTGGTTCAAACGCATCTGCGTGCGTCTTTCCACAGATTTAATGATTGTCAGAACATCAAAAATACACTCATTGTTTACATTACAACCCATGCAATGAATGAATCTAATACACAGCCTGAATCAACTGATCCATATAAAGTCCTCACTGAAGGAATAAAACGATTACATGATCCATTGAATGAATTGTTAAGAAATCATGAAGAGTTGCTCATTCAGAATTCAAGCATTATGAATAATCTTTCAACAATACCTAAGCTAACAAAGAAAATAGAGTCAACGTCTACAACTAAATAGCGTACATATACCATAATCAAAATTTACTGTTCTTTGTATTTCCTAATATACACAAATTTAATATATCTACATATATATATACTTAAACTATTGAAGTCCAAAGTTGTCGCCTAGGAGACCATCCAAATCAAATTCTTTAGCCCAGGAGGTAACAACTGTTGTTTGTTCAACCTTTGGTGGTTCTTTGTCACCTCTCAATGAACTCTTTGGAGCATCAATGTCAGAAGCATCGACAGTATCAGTTGCACTGCTCTTTGATGCCTTTGGTAAAGTCCAACCGATAATTCTACCATCTCTCCAGTCATTCAAAACAGACATAGCAGCAGATTCCATATTTGGAACACCACCTCTTCCTAATCTACCTTTAGTTCTAGCAATGTGAATCAAGAAATGCTTGACAAATTCGTTTAAATCGTTTGATGGCAATGCTGGCAATTGGTAATAGTTCTTTAAACCATCAGCCATTTCGTTATCCTTGGAGAATTTCTTCAACAACATAGTAACAGCTGGAATTGGATCGACAATTTGTTTTGGTGGAATAGCAGATAATAATGCTAATTTTGCCAATTGTTGAGATTTAGATTGTTTCTTGGAGTTTACAACTTCATCTGGGAAAACAATACCTGGTGAATCCAAGATTTTTAATTTATTATCAATCTTGACTTCTCTCAAAGATGTGGTCACACCAGCTTGATTTCCGACTGGACAGGCTTTAGAATTGTTTCCGTGTCTGTTTGTCAAAGCATTTATTATGGAAGACTTACCAACGTTAGGGTATCCAATAACACCGACAATAATGGATCTCTTTAAGTTAGACTTGGCAGCAAAACTTTTCAATGCTTTCAACAATGATTCAGATGTCATGGAGTTAGTCAAGTTTTTGTTGAATGATGTAGAATTAGTGGCACCTGGTGCTGCTTTGACAGGAACAGTTGGGAAAGATGATTTCAAGAAATTAAGCCATTGGTTTAAAGCATTGGTTGGGATTAAATCAACTTTGTTCAATACCAAAATCAATCTCTTACCTGGGTTTTGTAATACAGCTTGTTCAACTTTTCTAGATCTAGTTGATTCTGGATCTCTAGCATCCAACACATACAAAATAACATCTGCTTCATCAACAACAGTCTTGAAAATCTTATCATACGCTTTACGAGATTTTTCTAATTCACCAAATTCTTCATCATTGTCTTCTTCAACATCACTGATTTCATATTCAACATCTTCATCAGAGTCAGCCATGTTATCGTCATCACCATTGCCATCTTCTCCGTCATATTCTTTGGCAGCTTGTTGAGCAGATTCTAACAAAGCTGCTAAACCATTAGCTCCATCGTTTTCTTCATCATCATCTTCCATGGCATCATCACTAACAACTTCTTCTCCACGTGCCAATGCTTCTTCTTTTTCTTGTTGTCTTTGTAATCTCATTTCTTCCTTTCTTTCCTTTTCTAATCTTCTACCTTCTTCTAACTCTGTTATGATTTTATCCTTGTATGGGAAACTTGCTGGAATACCAGGATCCTTTTGTTTTCTTGATTTCCAAGTGACATCTTTCTTTGATAATTTTTTATCCTTTCTTCTCTTTGCTGCAGCTTTCTTCTTAATACCCTCTCTCATTCGAGTGGTAGTTCTCTTGGAAGTTGGTTTCTTGACTCTCATGATTATATATACTATGCAAATGGGATGTCGTTAATACTAGTTACAAATAGAAGTTCCGCCTTCTCAAAAGTTCTATCAATCAAAAAAAAAAAAAAAAAAATATCAGTGCGATGAGTTTGATTTTCCAACCAAACGAAAAATAAAAAAAAAAAGAATCTACAAAACCTGAGAAATAAAGTCGTGTAGTGTGACCAGGTATCTACAGATCATACCTGTAATTGATACAAATTTGAAAGTGTATGTATTTCACCTATTTACATGCTTATGCCCAATCGAAACGTACCAATGATATCAACTACAACAAGATTCTGCTGATATATTGCGTGGATCGTAGTAGTCTATATCAAACAGACAGTTGACAGATTCATGACAATAGTACTTCATATTTTGTCTCTTAGCTGCTATGATATCGCCTGCTAAGTTTATTAGTTGACTATACTTTAATGTTCCTTGGTTGGAGGATATACAACAATCAATCTTACCATCGTGGTTTTTGATTTCAATGATTTTAAATTGTGCGTCTGGGTTTATCAACTGCATGTTGTGAAATAACTCAATCAAATCCATTCTGTCTTCGATGTCTGTAGTAATAGAAAATGTCCTCACACTCATGATAAACTTAATGAATGATGTAATTACAAAGCTTCTAAAAACAAATAGTAATAAACAAACGATATCAACTATTTTATAT
This sequence comes from Candida tropicalis MYA-3404, assembly GCF_000006335.3. Classification (NCBI taxonomy): domain Eukaryota; kingdom Fungi; phylum Ascomycota; class Pichiomycetes; order Serinales; family Debaryomycetaceae; genus Candida; species Candida tropicalis. The sequence continues at coordinate 797,023 of NW_003020057.1, read as the reverse complement.
TAGATCTTAAAGAAAGAAAGAATGAAAAAATTTCATTACATTTTTCATCTTTTTTTTTTTTCTTTGCCGTTTCTTGATTGAGATTTTTTTTTCTGTTTGCTTTGTTTTCCTTACCTCGGAGTTGTTTTTGCAACCTTTTGTTGTTTTGTTTGTTTAACTTAGAGACAGGTGTGTGTGTGTGTGCGTGCGTGTGTGTTTATACTCTTTTGTCGCCTCGTGCCTTTCCCCTCTCAGCCTCGCGCCAGACAAAAATGAAATTCGCGCGGATTGGTTTTCTCTCTTCTTACTCAAACTCATACTACAATGATGTAATAGGGGAGAATATTTGAGTAATGTCATTATTTGTTATTACTCATTACCTACACTCTTTCAATATCAAATTCCGTTGAAATTTGTTCAATCGTCATAAAATGGATCTTTGGATTTCTTCTTTGTCTTTCCTTTGGCTACGTGTTTATTACCAAACCCCGTTTTGCTACCTTTAATATTCTCTTCTACGTTATCATAATCGTCCTCCTTCTCCTCTTCGTCTTCTTCTTCGTCATCCTCATAATCTTCATTCTGCTTAGCATCTATACTTTGCACGTTGCTATTTGGGATCGCTGGAAGTTTCTTGAACTTTTCTCCAAAGTCATGTTTATCATTCTTGATTTTGGTAGGACGCAGATAACCCATATGTTCATTTTGGAATTTTTGCAACTCCTCATTGGAAAGTTCTGGTAATCCTGCAACTACTTCTTCCATTTCTTTGTTTACCTTCATTTTGGCTATTTCAACTTTATTTGAATTAACATTTGGATTATGTACAGTTATTTTCGCCTTCTTCTTCCCTGTCGGTGGAGGTCCTTTCAAAACTGAATGAACAAGACCATAAGGTTTCTTGATATCAATTTCCACTGTTTGGAAAGAATCTGCAAGCCGATTCTGTTGTGCCTGTCCAAGTATTTGATCATTATGTTCCTGTTCTGCAAATAATCTATCACCTTCGTCGTCTATTTCATTCTCATAAACAAAAGGTGGATTGGGATTTATATCTTGAAGATCTTTGTTCAACAACATATTAAGCATCTTTTGTTTAACAGTGGTTTTAAAATTCTTCTTAACTTCGGGAACCTTCCAAAATACATAGTCTGTTGTCTTTTTTACATCCTCAGGAGTGAATACTAGTTCTATAGAATCTCTAAATGGAACTACTGCTGCATAAGAATACTGAGACAAAAGGTACCAGAAGTATATGAAAGTAACATGTATAGGAAAGTGTAGAATCATGGTGTCTGCTAAAACCGATACAAGTCAATAATTCATCATAATAAAATAAAACTTGAAAATTAAATCAGACTGGTAAGATAATCTACAGTCTGTTGATATGCATAACAATTTTGGTTGAAAATTGTACAAATTTGTTAGTAAATCTATAAAACGCACAACCGACATACAAAAGAAAAATAATAAATGCATAATATACAGTATAATACACTATTTAATGATAAATCTAATCTAACGAACTCTTTGCTCTTGGAATAGATGAATTACTAGAGCTTCTAGGTAATGACTCTCGACTATTGTTTGCTGAGAAATGATTGTTATAAATATTCTTTTTCGGAAGCACAAACGGCTTATTCAAGAAATTAGTAGCTCGTGGATTAAACAAATTTGAGTTGGCTAATGTCTGGGCTGAAACCCCTCTAGCATCGTTGCCGAAATCTTCATTCAATCCAATAGCCAGACGAGTTCTCAATACCGATGCTGATGCAGAATTAGATTCGGGAATTGTATTCAAGTTGACATTTGAATTATCAGCAACACCTTCTTCCAACATAATATTTTGATCTTCAAGATCTTGGTACATGACAATGCTCTCAAAGTATTGTTTGATTCCTGGAATCTTCGATCCAATAGAATTAACAGCCTTTCTAACTTGTATTGGAACATGCAATTTCTTCAACTTGTTAGTCCATCTTCCAAAATGTGATTTTCCAAAATGATACAAGAAAAATAACAACAACAAAATAAATATCAAGGAGTATAAACCATGCATTAGACCACTATCCTTGTCATCGTCTTCCTCATCATCGCTTGAGTAGTAGTTACCATCCTTCGAATGGATCATACCTCCAGGAACAAATTTCTTTCCTGAAACTTCACTTGGAAAGATACCTATTTCCCTAGCATCTTCTTTTTTACCTTTTGGCTCAATTTGTGAAGAAGCAAAGAGTAAAATTTTACCCAATGTCCAGGATAATTCCCCGCCATCTACCGAGTTGGCTGATTTAAATGGAACGTGTACATTCGTGATATCCTTCTCTTTTTCAGTTTCACCCTGGTCATCGGTCTCAAATCCAATGCGTGGCAACTCAAACCCTTCATGCAAAATATTCATCACCCAACTTGCTTTAAAACATGCATCTTTCAAGAATTTTTCAGGCTCCAAATTGGAATAATGTCCCTGTTCCGATTTCAGTAAAATTGTATCCCAATTACTTTCACAAAATTCTTTGACCTTCGTGTTAAACGCTTTATAGTTGTACTCTCCACCACTTTGGAAAATGTCATTTGCAGTATACCAATATTCTGAGATTCCAATAAACTTATCCAGTTCAAAATTTAACTTTGGCCCATGAATACCATTGAAAAGACATGGCTCATCGATACAAGGCATGTTTTTCATCAACAATGGATAAATTGTCTTGACACACATTTCATAGTTCCCAACACCTTTGATTTTGTATTTCTTTTTATCATATGTGTAGTCTAAAAGAGCACCCTTGGGTAAACAAGGATCACTAATTTCATGGTTCCAGTTATCTTCCTGAACAATTGATAAATTGATTAATTGATTAAGAAAACGTTTTCTTGCTTCATTGGCACCGAATCCCAACCAAGTTGCGACAAACAAATCCCAAGTTTGCGTTTCCCCATTTATATTTCTTAATGTCACTTTAGATAAGTCATCTGCATGTTTAGAAATCTGGTCTTTGGATGACGGCACAAATGCGATCTGGGTCGAAGCACCTCCCATATCCATAAATCCGATAGACTCGTGAATTTTATCTTGCGTGCTATCATATCCGTTAAACTGACCCATAAGGTAATTTAACCCTAACCACCCATAAATACCTTCTGTTGACCCATCAATGATTTCAACAAAGTTATCACAATCTTTGGTAGGAATATAAAAATTGGTATTCTTCTTGATACTTGAACAAGTTTCTTTAAGTATGTATTTTTGAGTTTTCTCAGGTAAGAGTCTCATACCAGCTGTACTCAAGACAAACACGGGAGTTTCTGAATGCTTTTCAGGCGGAATGATACCTTCAGCAAACTTCAACAAATCGGAATAATGGTCCAGCCAAATTTTTGAGAACTTACTCCTTGTATTGAATGATGATATACCAGGAGTGATTTTCTTACTCCAGTCTTTCTCTTGTACAATTTTTGGTGGAGATTGTAATACGGCTTGATCTTTTGATTTCAATTCTTGTTTCTGATCCTTCCATTTATAGATTTGAATTCTTGAACCAGATGAACCAGAATCTATGACTATCCCATATTTGTCATCACTCTGTGTAGACCTTTTAACAATTGACATTACTGATGAATAATGAATAACAAGCCACCAAAACAGAAACCATAAAAATGGAAAACAAAAAAAAAAAAATGAGATTCTTTCAGAAAATTTACCACCACGAAACAACAACGGACAAAAAAAAAAGGAGTGATTCTAAATCGCGTCGACAAAAAATTAAAAAAAGATCACCAAGTGGAGCGAACAATAAAACCTGCAGCCTAAAGATAGTAGATATCTAAATTTCATTCACCAATAATATGCTTGTATTACCACAGACTCCACCGGTAGCTCTTCCCTTTACTAATCCGAATGTTTCATCTCAATTGGTTTCCCTACGTGCAGCTATACAAGTATCTCAGCATTCAATTGATACCACAGCTTACCTAATCCATTTAGAAGATTATTTACTGTCAATCTTACATGGTGTGAAGACAAACAGTTTCAAATATGATACTATCATTTGTGAGGGAATACCATGGACTAGCATAAATCTCCCGAAACGAAATAAGTTACTGAAATTTTCACCAAGCTCTGGATCATCATTGGATGATAAGGTATCTTGGTCGGTTCAGAACGAGATCTATATGACATTGATATCCATTACATTGACATATCTTAAAAAAGCCGCTGAACTGACAAATGAAATCATTTCTCAAGATACAAATAATGTTGATGAGTTCAATGAAAACTGGAAACGCATAACGTCATATTACAAAACTGCTATATCCTACGTATTGTATGCCATGGAGTTACAACGTTGTGAAACAGTCAAGGATGGTACAAAACTTAACGGTATACTTTTGAACGTAATTCATAAAGTGTGTGAGATTTCAATTCAAATGGTTATTCTAATTAAATTTTCCTGGATCAATAGAAATGCATTTGAGTATAATAATGAAACTATTCAGACAGAAAATAACTCAACATTATGTAAAGTTGCTATTTATATTTTGCAGGAGTTGAAAGTTATTAGAAATTTGATCAATAACATGTCCCTTTCCTCCAACGATCAAGTTTATGACTTTACTTTGGATTATTCTGATTGGTTGGATTATCTTAATGTAATTGAAAAATATATCAATGGGTATGCTGGGTTATTTTTGAGTTTGCAAATGTATAAAGAAGACAAATTGGGAAATGCTATAGGGTTGGTCCATTTTAGTTTATTATCCTTACAAAGTAAGAAATCAATAGCAGCTGAACCAGTCAAGTCCAAGAATGTGTTACGGAATGTCAAGACAAAGATTAGCAATAAGAAAAATGATTCCTTATTGTCTAGATTAAGTTCCGTGTCAAGTTTACAAGTTGATAAATCGGCATTCAATGAAAAAACTTCTCCTTCTTCAAAACTTATATTGAATGACTTGACATATTTATTTGATCAATTGATTAAATTAAACTTGAAATTTACTAAAGAGAATGATAATTTGAAATTTGACACCATTGTTAATTGGCAGGATATATTTGTTGATAGCAAGTGGCCAACTGGTTATGCCATTCCAGTTTCATCTATAAAACCATATGATCCGTTCCCAGTTGATGCATCAGATCAAGATAAACACGAATATGCTGGACGCGGAGCCTACTATTAGTTAATAGAGATCAAGAAATAGAAAATCAACGTTACAACTCGTATCTCTCTTTATTTATACATATACAGAATTCTGTAAGTCATTATGTAAAAGCTTTAATCTGACTTCCATCTTTTGGAATATATTGGTCATGTTGTCGACTTCATTCAATGCCGATCCAATATCGCTTCCTGAATTATTAGTCAAATCAATACTAACCAATTTGGAAACAATATCCTGTTTTGTGTTTGTTGCTTCTTTATTCAATTTCTTGATAAGAGTACTTGCATCATCTTGTACCGACCATCCAATATCGTCAAGTATATTATCAACTTCAGCATCTCTATCACAATCTGGAATTATCACTGTATTTGAACGTGTAATACCACTACCCGTATTAGTACCACCACTTTCTGGTGTTGCAGATTTTTTAACAATATTCAATCCAGGTTCAAAAGAATCGCCATCCTCTTCAAAATCATCATCAGCATGAAGCATATCCTTGCTCATCCTTGACTTTGCACCAAGTGGAACTTCATTGTTCAAGTCATCATCATCATTCAAATCGTCAACATCTTCATAGCCTTCATTATCTTTGTCATCATATGGAAATGACTCTTCTTTAGCATCACCAAGATGTGAGTTCAACATATCTTGGATTTCTTGCATGTGAGAATCAATTCTAGTTTGACCCTCCACTTTGGTGGACTCTTCGATAAATGAATTGGAATTTGGTGGATAGATACCCAATCCTTTCTGTGTGACAAAACTTTTCTCATCATATCTACTGGATTTATCTATATCAAACCTGTCAGTTTTATCTGCATCGTACCTACTTGATTTATCCATAAAACTGTCAGTAACATCATTCACGGATTCCAATCCTGGTTGCTGTTGCTGTTCTTCAGGTGTTGGCATCAAGTTTTGCGCCTTCTCTAATGCCTTTTTCTGCTGTTGACGTTTTCTTATGCTGAATGTAGGAGTTGGACGCTGATCATCATCACTATCATCAGTGATCTCTTCAACACCAAAATCAGGTACATTTGCTGATGCTGCCATCTTTGGCTTAACCAGTGGTGATGGAATTGATTCTGAAAACTCCTTAACAACTTCTTCTGCAGATTTTTGAGACACCTGTGAATCTTTCTTTGCATGTGAATTAGCATATGGATGAGATCTACGTTGAATCGGTTCGTTGTTTTCTTGGATCGATGGAATAGATTCAGAAACTGATTCTAACACATCTCCAGAAAATTTGGGCTGTTCTTGTTTTGCCGTGTCTTCTAATTTTTCTTGAGAAGACTCCTTATTGTTGAAAATAAAACTATGCGAATCATTACTGATTTCGCTGGCATTGTCCAACCCATTCATTGGTGTTTTCTGGTAATAAGGATGTTGGTTGGCTTTCATTGTTGGTGGTGAAAATTCTCGGTTAAGATTTTCCTTGGATTGATCACCTCGTTGATAACCACGAGAGTCTCCTTGTTCTGACCGTGCAAATGATTGTGGTTGGGAACGAGGTTGAGGACGCGTCTGTAACATGGATTCAGAATGTGCAAGATGATGCGGTTGTGGCTGTGGTTGAGTTTGTGGTTGTGGTTGTATATGTGGGATCATTGGTTGAGATTGTGCATGTGGCTTGTTTGGTCTACTACTTGGTCCATAAAGTGAAGGTCCAGGATCAAGAGTTCCACCCCCAGTGCTCTTTGGTGAATCACGCTGTATGACTTTCATTGGTTTCTGTGGAAGACCACCATTTACGGTAAAGTCCATATCCTTGTATAAATCATTTACATTAGCACTACTTGGAGCTGTTGTCTTTGATACACCGGATGGTATTTGTGGTGGGGTTGGTGCCGCTACTGGAGGAGTCGGCAAAATTGGATTTGGCATATTTTTTCTCTTCAACGAACGTGACTTCATTAATTGTGGATCTGGAGTTGGATCTTTTACAGATGAAGTTCGAGAAGGTGTCGTGGATGGTGATTTAGGTGTAGACGGTAACATAAAGTCGTCAAGACTAAACCCATCTAGTTTAGGGTATCTGCCAGTAAACATCCCGTAATGTTGACATAAGTAACGGGCAAATTTCCAAACTCTACGTTCATCTTCATCACATTTCCAATAATAGGTCTTATTGAGTTGCAATATCAATCCATCCAGTCCAACTCTCTTGATCGACTGTAATTCCGATAAGTCCCAAGTACGCCCAATTTGATAGTAATTCTTCTCTGCTTGAAACTTTCCTTTTTGTAACTGCATTCTTCCCGTGTGTTTTTTACATAAAACAAGAATACGGTGTTTAACTGATCCCGGATTGGAATTCGGTGGTGGGGGACCTGAAGGTGAATGAGAATATTCTATTATTCCAATGTGGGTAATGTAGGATACTTCATTTAATTTTCTATCGCCCTGATGAATTGTCTTGGAATAACAATCTGAAATGATCTTGTCGGTAACCAATTTTCTTTGCTGTTCTGAATTCGAGCTTCCAACTGGAGATCCTGGTGACGTGAATTTAGAATGATGTGAAGTGACAGGGCTTGCTCCTGCTCTAGGAGGAGTCGAGAATCCCGAATTCGTGGTAAATGAAGGAGAAGCAAGTGCTTTTGGTGACTGTTTACGACTGGAAAATGGGTTTGGAATATGATGTTTTGATTGTTGGTGTTGCATTGGTGGTTGTTGTTCTTGTTGGACAGGTGGACGGCCCTGAGATTGGAATTGGGCTTGTTGTTTTGATTTCTTTGGACTTCTAAACATTATCAATTATAACTAGTCATTAAAATGGAATTGAATTAACAAAAATTATAAAACAAGAAATAATAATATTGATGGCTCAATTGGTGTGTTGCCTTGTTATGGGTGGGTTAAGTGTTGTTCTGTTGATATTTTTTTTTCTTCTGATTATTTTTTTTTCTGTTGCTGACCTCACGGACTATTTCTTTTATTTTTTCCCAGTTGATCCAACACTTGACGCTTTCAAAGTGAACTTGACTTTGGGTTGAGATTTGGCGGGAACGATTTGACAATCGTAATCAATGCTAAAAATCAAATTTTTTTTGCTAAACAGATTTCTATGGGCTTTCTATAGTTTTTTAGTTACTATAGGATTAAATCACTGCAGGAATATCTCTATGACTTCTGACTAGTTTGGCGAATTTGTAATACAATGTGAAAAAAAAAGTAAAACAACTAGAAAATTTAATCAGGAAACGTTCAATTGAACTTTGGCAGGTATATAAACCACCCGAAGTCACCCTCCAGCATTTGGTTTGAATACTAGTTAACGAAAGGAGATAATCATATTGTTATTTTTCAAATTTGCATGTGTTTATTTGATATCGCTGTTAAGCGAAAACAAGCTGTCATGATGAAACAATTTATGATACACCTCAACCTCTACGGTATATCCAATCTCTACAATACTATACAATAAATAATGTTATACCATTGATAATGTAATAGAAAATTATTTGCGTATGCGCAAGTACGTTTTTTTTCATATTTTGCAGCAAGACCAAAAAGTACAGCAACATCTCATATCTAAATTAATTCTTGTATCTACCTTTTTTTTTACTTCTTTTCTTATAACATCACTTATCTTCTTGATTTCATTATTACTTATTTTTACGTCAAAAAATGGTCCAATCACACCATAGTCTCACATTAAGGTTATATTTACTGTGGTTTCTTGTTTGCTTAGTCTTACCTGTCAGTTCATTGATTGTTAATGATGAATTCGGAACTTACATGAATCCAAATCCACGTAAAATTCCACAATGTCAAGCCAATGATTTAGTTAAATTATCATCTTGTTGTAATGATTTGTTACACCAGCTTGACCAATGCAAACCAGACGATTTGGCATGTGAATGTTGCGCATTACAGCTGATTAATCAAGACTGTTATCATCTATGTCCAGGAAATCCACTGACTAACTTTTTAACTGTACTACTTCTGGATTGTTCTCAATTGAGTGACGTTAATGCTTGCTCATTGCCATTCAAGAAAACAGACGAGTCTACTGTTGTTTCTAAAAAGAAAGGATCCAAATCTGTCGATCAAGTTCTTGAGGAAGATGAAAAATTTGATGCTAGTTTAAAGAGCAAAGTGTTTAATAAAATTGATGGGTTGAAAGAACATGTCCTGCAAGAACAATTCATTAAAAAGAAGATAAAGTTGGTAATTGATAAAGAAGTCACTCCTGTTCAAAACTATTCTAATATTTCAAACATTTCTGTGGTTCAGGAACTTTCAAAGTCATCAGATGCATTGTCTTACTTACATTCTGTTAATAGAGTGATTTTCGCAATACTAATTAGCATAGTTATTATTGCAATGTATTAGCTAGCTATTATTAAATATTTCTATCCTTCTGAAGAAATCCCTTCCCCAGCCCATTCTAGATTTTATATTGGCATTAATGGTATTTTATTACGATTATTGCGTCTTTTACTTTTATGTATTTGTTCATAGAATGGAGCTATATATACGTACATGGATACACTTGTAGGCTATTCCAAATCTTCATTCATCCAGTCCAAGGTATATCTAATACCAGTTTCTAAGTCGACAGCTGGTTTATATCCTAATAATTTCTTTGCCTTGGTAATGTTATGATATCTGATAGCACAAACAATCTTAACTCTAAATGGTGTGAGACCAGGTTCTTTCTTCAAGAGATTCTTTGCAACAAATTCACTGATGTAACTTACACCCAATGCTACTGGTCTTGGCAACTTGATGTAGTAATTGTCGATGTAACCATCACTCTTCCACACAGTTCTTGCCAAAGTCCAGAAGTAGGTTGGTGAATCATTGGTAACAAAAAATGTTTCTCCACTGATAGGATCCCTTGTTTCTGGATCTAAAACCTTTTGTGCAGCCAAAACATGGGCATCAGCAACATTACCAGCATAAGACCAATCAAACAAGTTGTTGTTATCTCCCAATTGGAACTTCAGTTGTCCCAATTTTGCACTGGCTCTCAACCCTGGAACTAATTGACGATCTCCTGGACCAAATATACCGGCTGGACGCAAACATACAGTACGTAAACCATTATTATCATTGGCATTCATCACCGCAGTTTCAGCTGCTGCCTTGGTTTCATTGTAACCATCCATGTGGACTTCTGGATATGGCCATGTTTCATCACCATTGATGACATCTTGCCCATTGAAAATAACACCAGCTGAGGAAGTATAAACTAATGCTTTGACGTGTAATTTTTTAGCGACATCAATCAAATTATTAGTACCTCTGACATTGACTTTCTCATAAATCTCTTGTGGTAAACCATGCATTGGTGAGGCAGTATGGACAATAACATCACATTTGGATTTAGTGATGGCATCAGCAACATCACTTTCTGAAGTTAAATCCCCTTGGAAGAATGTAATTTTAGACGGATCAAATGTGAAATACTTTGATATCTTTTCTGGTAATGGGCGTATATCAAATACGTTAATAGAAACATCAGGACAATGTCTATAAAATTGTTCAATTAAATGAAGACCAAGAAATCCGGTACCTCCAATAATCAATACAGACTTGAGTTTGTTTTCGATTTCACTCATGGTTGTTTAAATAAAGAATATATCACCGGTTTAAGTAGAAGAAATATCGTACTACTATACTGAAATTTTTTTTTTTTTCTCTTTTGTATTTATTTTTCAACGGTCTCTCAGTTCGTTCTTCGTGGTTTACGTCGCGCGACTCTCGTGTACAGCGCGACGCTTCGTATAAAAGTAGACTAAACGATCGGGGAAAATGGTGTCACGTGGGTACAATTCTCGTGGCGTGTAATCGGGGAAATACAAAATTGTAACACAATACAAAGAGTTCCCATTAGATAAGATATAAAGTTCTTCAACAAAAAAAGAAAACCATTTGGAGGGGGGTAATATGTTTTCATAATCATCAGATAGGATTTATCGTGTACTAGATTTGTTTGCTTTCTTTAAATTTGACTTTCTCTGTTCTGTATCTTGATATACCTTCCCAGTTGTTAATATATATTGAGAATTTACAATAGGGGTAAGGTTGACATGACGGAGAATTATAAATTATTCATTGTTTCATTTAACTTTTTAACTTTTCTCCTCTCTGTTCAATCGGATTTATGGAATATGTATCACCAGAAAATTTATACAGGGGGAGAAAGATGAAATTGAAAACCTCCCTGAATTTGTATTTAATTAGGTTTGTCCCCCACATAGCTAGCTTTCTTGTTCATTTGCTATATATTCTACGATCACATATCTCTATAAGGAGGAATTTGACAACCACCTCAATTGCCAGCTTTGTATAAACAATTACGCTATCTTTCAACGACTAGGGGCTTGTTAGCACGTGCACTGTACCGATCCAACGAAATAAAGATGAGTGGTGCAGTAGAATTTGCAAAAATTGTTACCCCTAAACAAGATAGCATTCCAGCTGTGAACTCCTATAAGAAAAAGTTTGCCAATGAAATCAAGAGTGATCCTTATTCAATTTTATTGAGAAGCTCATACGGCAGTGCCGGTGTCAACACCAAGGTTGGTGTTAACTATTTCAAGTACAATGTTACTGGATTGAAATTGTATTCGTACCGTGTTGAATTGGAAATTGGTTCCAATGTGAAAACTAGGCTAACCACTAAACAAGCTGTGGAACGGTACTTGTTTGACTTGGAGCCGTTTAAATCCAAGAGATCTCAAATCTATTATCGTGATTTCAACAACATGTATTCTAGTATTCCATTACCAATTGAGGATGTGGTTGTTTACCCAATTGAAATTACTGTCAGTGGTGAGAAGAAAACCGTTCACTTGAAAGTGAAATTCATCAAAGTATTGAACTTCAATGACTTGATCAATTATACCCAGTTGAAAAAGTACACTACCGATTTTCAAGAAACTGCGGAGTACACAAATGCATTAGTTTCTGTGATTGGATCTCAGGTATTGCAAAACAACCATGTTGTTGGAATTGGATCGAATAAGTTCTTTTTAATTGATAAAAGTACCAAAAAACATGAATTAGAAAAAGGCTTGTATCTCGTCATGGGCACTTTTGCTTCAGTTAGATGCTCATTTGACAACATTCAGGTTAACCTTAATCCTACGCCAGCTATATTCTATAAATCAGTGAAAAGCAATGGTGATCAGATGAATGTTTTGGATTTGATTGCTGAATTTTTGAACCTTAAAGGGTTGCCAACGGAAAGAGATATCAGAAAATCTGAGCAATTTATGAAAGGTGTTAAGATTCGTCGTCAATATCTACCAAAGGCTTCTGCAAAGGCAATCTTGGGTTTCAATTTCAAAGATAATTCAGAGACATTGAAATTTAAGGACTCTGATGATAAATTAGTTACTGTGAAACAATACTTCAAGCAGAGATGGTCGATTAGTTTAAAGTACCCCAAGTTACCATTGATAAAAATTAGTCTGGAAGCATATTTGCCTATGGAACTTGGTTTGATTATGCCAAATCAGCAGTATAAAGGTGAATTGGCTGATCCGGCAAAGATTATTAAAATTACAGCTTCAAGGCCAATGGAAAGAGCTAAATTAATTGCTCTGGCTAACAGCAATTTGTTCCAGAAACAAGTTGATTTTGGTACCATAGACCAGAAATTTACTGTTGTCCCAGCAAGAGTATTGAGTGCTCCAACAATCGAGTATGCAAAGAACCAAAAGGTAACTTACAGAGATGTTCCTGCTAATGGGAAAAATGAAACTAAAAAAGGTAACTGGAATCTTGAAAATTTTCAATTCGTTGAGCCTGCAAGAGCTAAGCAATACCTTTTTGGAATTTGTCTTTTGAAGGATGGTTCAGTCACTAAGGAGAAAATCGGAGCATTTTCTTCAGCGGTTCCACTTTTTTTATCCGAGCTTGGCAGATTAGGTATCCCTATTCGCAAGTCTAATAATGGACATGACTTCAGAAAATACTCTGTTGATTTACAGCATGAAAGTGTGAAAACTCAAGCTGGATTGGAGGCAACTTTGACAAGTATATTCAAAAAGGCCAAGTCACAAGACAAATGTGATTATCTTTTAGTTTTGTTACCGAGAAGCGATACAACCTATTATTTGTCTGTGAAAAGAGTTTGTGATTTAAAGGTTGGTATTCTTAACAGTTGTTCTATTTTAAGTGTATTTATCAAGCAAAGAAGAGGCTCGTTTGATACTATGACTTATGCACAAATGGCCATGAAAGTGAACATTAAATTGGGTGGTTCAAACCACAAATTGTCACACCAAGATAGTGCCAGTTTAGTTGATAAGAATGGTGTCCCTATTATGATTCTTGGAGCTGATGTTACCCATCCAACTGGACAAATAAATCATGAATCAGTTTCAATTGCTGCTTGTGTGGCAAGTGAGGATGGCATTTTCAACAAATTCCCAGGTTCAATTCGAATTCAATCTGGTGGGCAAGAAGTTATCAAGGATATTAAAGGAATGGTTCTTGAAAGATTGGAAAATTTCCATAATAAAGTGAAAAAGTTACCTTCCAAGGTATTGTTTTATCGTGATGGAGTGTCTGAGGGACAATACTATACTGTTTTGAAAGAAGAATTATCAAAGATTAAGGCTGCATTTGCGGAGTATGGTAGGTCCAAGAAGGTGCCAAAATATTCACCAACTATAACTTTTATGATTGTTGTAAAGAGACACCATACTAGATTCATTCCATTAGAGAAAAATGCAAAGGATCCACGAACAAACAAAGTAGTGGCTGTTCAAAGCTATGAGAATGTTATACCGGGAACAACTGTTGACAGAGATATTACATCGCAAGCGTATTTTGATTTTTACATTCAATCTCAGCAAGCATTACAAGGAACTGGTGTCTCTGCACATTATTATGTTTTACATGATGAAAATAACTATACTTCGGATCAAATTCAAAGAATCACTTATAATTTATGTCACACATTTAGCAGAGCTACAAAAAGTGTCAAAATTGTTCCTGCTGCTTATTATGCAGACTTACTTTGTACTCGTGGAAGGGATTACATTTATGGTTTTGCCAAAGACACAACTTTGGGATCTTCTCCAATAGAACGAGCAAATGCAAAACTAGGTGATGGCATAGCGCCAAATATCCGAAACACCATGTTTTATATTTAGTGGGCGGTGAAAAATTGAGTTTAAATTGGTGATACTTGTATAACAATGTGAGTCTAGTTGTTTACTTCTTCTTCTTCTTTTATTTATTAGTGTTATTTTTGGTGAATATAATAATATCTATGCAATTATCGAGTATAAAACATTTACAAACAAAATAATAATAATAATAATAATCTGTACACAAAAGTAGTTATGAGCTCAAATTAAATATCTCTAAAATTGGAATAATGACTTGAAATCATCAACTTTATTTGAATCAATAGCAACTTTCTTAATGTCAACATCAGGGAATACAAATTCGGTTGCAAATTTATCAATTCCTGTATTAGACTCTTTCTCTGGCTTGTTCGATTTATTAGTGGTTGGGAATGAAAAAGTTGGTTTCGTTTGTTCTTCAATCTTCTTGGTACTTTCAGATGACGATTTGCTAGAAAACAGTGAACCATTGCTAATTGGTTTGAATGAAAATGTGCTTTGTGTGCTTGTGGCTGGAGGTGCTTTGTCTTCCACGACGGTACTTGTTTTGGTGGTTTCAGCAACTTTTGCTGGAGTCGTGCTGCCATTTTCTTTATCGGCCAGTTTCTTATCCAATTGTTTCTCAATGGATGCATCTTTAGGCTCTTCTGGTAACTTTTCTGATTTGTCATATGATATAGTTTCTTCAATATCGTTTGCTGTAATAGAAATGGATGTTTTTGGTTTTGCAACAGTTGCGTTTGCAGCCGGGGTTTTCTTGGATCGCGATATAACTCTACGTCCGTTTTTAGAATATGGATTAACAAACTTAAAAGCACCCTTTTGTGACTCATCTTCCTCTGCTTCGGGAACTTCAGGACCCCCTTTTCCATCTAGAATTGATAACAATAACTTAGACGTTTCACTCTTAAATTCGTGGGTTTTATTAGCCAGTGTATTGTTAATACTAGTATCAGTCATTGTGGCGTTAATTGATCTGTCTATATCCCCTCTAACCCTTTGTGGTCTTCTTGACGAACTTGGAGGTCTAATTCTTGTTGAGTATGGCGAAGGTAATCCTGAAAATTGGTAGACTCTCTTTATTGAAGGGATCATTGAAGTAGTATTGTTATATGATTGATTATGGCTTCTGTCAAATGTATCATTATGAACAGTATGGTAGCTTGGTTTGTATTCTGATGTGTTGAAGCTGATGTTGGAAGCATCGTGTATCAATGTCTTTTGCTCTTGTCCAACATCATGTCCCACGGTATCATTCTTGGTCTTTTTTCTTTGTGGTTGATCAAAGAATGATTCAGACATTACTCTCTTTCTCATTGGTGTTCCTGACCTTGACTTCGATATCAATGCCATAACTCCTTCATATTCAATATCATTTAGTGGTTTATCTCCCTTTCTTTTGAAAAAATTCGACAATGCCTCATTTGCCGTAACATCGGCATCACCATCACCATCATCATTCATTGAGGCATCTTCGTTTAATTCAGTAGTGGATTGTACACGACCCGATCTACTTGATATCATAGTAGCGTCGAATTGATGCAGTGGTTGTTTCTTCACTTTTGGTGAGACAATGGTAAATGACCCTGGTAACTTAAAATTTTTGTTAGTGGGTAATGTTTCAGATAATTTCGGTTCTGGGAATTTGAATGGTTTTATAAACAGTGGTGTGGCCCCAGTAGATTCATTCACTTTCGTTGTTGCTATACTTGAAGCTGATGATTGATTCTCATCATTCGATGGGGATGATTTTTTGAGCTGAAACAAACTCTTCAATTTTCCAGTTATCAATGAATAAGGTTTGAACCCATTATCATTATTAGATAGTTTTTCCCTATACGACTTATAAACCCTCCTGTTATCCATTCTGTAGTTATCAAAGTTGCTTTGTATGTTTTCAGGTTGGAAATCAATACTAAAAAAAAAAAAAAAAAAAAACTTGAGAAAAAAAAAAATGTGAACAGAATCTTTTCATTGAAATTTTCTTGAAGGAGAATAATCTAGAGACCGACATTGCAACTTAACACGACATAATATTTTTGCGACATAACTACTTAGTGAAACAAACCACCTACTGAGCAGTATAACCACCGTCTACTACCAAAGATGTTCCAGTGATAAATGATGCTTCATCAGATAATAAAAATGCAATTGCATTTGCAATCTCATTAGGTTTGCCTAACCTTCCAATGGGATGTTTCTCAATCAACTCATCAACATCTAAGTTTGAATTTTCAAGCAATGGAGTGTGGATATAACCTGGGCATACAGAGTTAATTCTGATCCCTTTCTTAGCATAATCTAATGCTAATGCTTTTGTCAATAAGTTCACACCACCCTTTGCCGCACAGTGACTGGCAAGACAATTTGTTCCCACTATCCCCAATATTGAGCTCACATTCACGATTGAACCGGTTCTATTGAATTCTTCCCAATAATTAATCGCAAGCTGGTTCAATGAAAAGACTGAGTTCAAATTAACATCTATGCTCTTTGCAAACAGTTCAAAACTATCATCAGCACCCGGTATTAACTTTTCCGAACTAGCTGCATTTGCAACAGCATAGTCCAAATCTTTATATTGGTCCAAGGTGAAATCAACTAAGTTTATATTATCTTGGTAGCTACTCACATCTGTTCTCAAAAATTTGAAGTTGTGGTTCTCTGGAACTTCATCTTCAAGATAATTCAATGTTGTATCGATTTCTGACTCGTGCTTATAGTCACCAATAACAACTTTGGCTCCACTTCGAAGCAATTTGATTGTTGTTGACAAACCAATTCCAGATATACCACCTGTTACAATGGCCACTTTATTAGCAAAATTGTAATACATGACTTTGTGGATATGAGTCGCTCCGTGGGGCGAAGTTCGTCTAGTGAGAAATTGTGTCAAATTATATATGTGTGTATATTTATTAAATGCAAGTATGTGCAGGTGACTGTATAGTCAAAAGGTTAAAGCATTGGGGAACTTCCTCTTTCCTTAATTTTCTCAACCTAATAAACAAATTGTTGACAAAGAGACTATTCCTCGGTATTAACTGTCACTCAGCTTGATGAGGAATAGATACTATTATTCCTGTGATTTAATGTATTTGAGGTCTCTTGGAAATCACTCGCAATATCCTTCTCCACATCTTCATTCTTTGTTTTTTTCCTTCTTTCCTTTTCATCTGAAGCTACGGTAAAATTTCTAATAATGAACTCATCAGCAACCTCTCCGTCAAGTCTAGCTAATTCTTCCTTTGGAATAAATAACGGCCATATCCATTTAGCACAAAACGCGAGGAATAACAAAACCCCTGGAAACCCAACTGCCCCTTTAGTCAATGTAATAATGAATTCGGCAACTCCACCAAGTACTTCTAGCACAGTATAAATATAAAACCACTTCTTGGTCGGAAGCTTGTGTATATCTTTCCATACATCTGGACACAGGGGATCATTCTCTATATAATCTTTGTCTAAAAGGCAATATCTTATTCTGTTGGTAACAATATTACCATGCAACCCACCAATAGCCATAATGAAAAACAATCCCGAAAGTACAGCTTGAGGTACTAATCCTAGAAGAACCAAAAATGGACGAGACATCATTACAAATGTCATGGCTCCCTGTAATGTATTAGTCACTCTCTGTTCAACAACTGACAACTTTTTACCTGAACTGTCATACACCACCAAAGAATCAGTGTGTAGTGGAGCCTGAGGAATTAATCCATTTGGAGGTGGTATACCCATTATTCCAGCAACACCAGTAGTGATTCCCAATAACAAGAAATCCCAGTGAAATGCAGCAGGTTTTGTTAACGGATATTCTTTCAGTTGGCACATTAACGATGAAACATTGTGATCAAAATAGAATAAGAATGTCAATAATATGGCAAATGGAATGGCCAAGAAAACGTCCCCCACAGATATATTCTCTCCAGGCCAAAAATGAATGAACCAACCGTGTGGTCTTGTATCTCCACTTTTAGTTGGTTGGAATGCTTGGGTTATAGGTAACTTTGCCAATGTTGTGTCATCAAGTTTCCCACCAAAATGGATAAACCCGGTGAAAAATATCACCAGCGCTACGACACCATAATCTGTGAATACTTTTCTAACCCATGGTTTGAAATAATGTAAGTTGTTTCCAAAAATTGATGATCCAACACCACAGATAACCATCAACAAAGCAATCATTACGGAACAGTAACCGCTAGCAAGATCAACTTCGTCAAATTGGTTACTTATTATTTGAATACCCTTTTGAATATAAACCATATTTATAAAGAATCCAAAGATATCACATGAATAAAGACTGATAA
This sequence comes from Candida tropicalis MYA-3404, assembly GCF_000006335.3. Lineage (NCBI taxonomy): Eukaryota > Fungi > Ascomycota > Pichiomycetes > Serinales > Debaryomycetaceae > Candida > Candida tropicalis. Next base: position 778,464 of record NW_003020057.1, on the reverse strand, counting down.
TTCTCATAAACGAAATGTAATTTCCCACGGCGATAATGATATGAAATACCATGGACCAAAGGTATATCCAACACATGAATGGGAAATACGGTGTTCCTCTTGGTTGCATCAACTCATAAACTGTATAACTGAAAATCGAAATTGGACCAGTAACACCAACTATACATAATGGTTGACCAGATAATAATCCAAAAACCACACCTGCCATTGCACTCAGCATTAGCACTTCATTAACTCCATATGCATGATCTGTTTTGTCAAACATATCCTGGGCAAATGCTATAGCTGGTAATAAATTTGTGAAGAATATAAATGTTGTAGACGGTATGACTCTATAATTGTAAGCATCTTTGAAATCAGATGCATAATGCGGTAATCTACTTTTGATATCATTGTAGATACCATACCCCAAGTAATTAACATGTCGAAATGCAAGACCCATTATTGTATGAACATATATAAAAAATACTGTTTGGTGATCTATAAGAGTCTAAAGGTGATTCTGGTAAGAAAACATGTAAGTTACTGGTAGATTTCAATTTATCAATACTAAAATTTAAGCACGACCCACATGTGGATATCACCGCATCACCATTGTAGATTGAGTTTCTTTTTTTTCACTTTTTTTTTTCTGCCTATCTATGAGGTCGTGCGCATCGCACTAATTTATATTGTTATCGCCTTGTGTGTGTGTGTGAGTGCGCGGTGCAGCCGAACTGTAAAGGCAATAGATAATTTTTTTGTCACGTCATAGCAATTGGTCGTTTCCGTTTAATTGTTGGGAAGATTGCTATGATTCATTGAGTAAAACGTGGGTGGGATATATACAATAGTTTGGCTTATAACACTTGCGGGCTTTCAACTAGCCTTTATTTCTAATTTGTGTGTTTAACTTACCTTTTGCTCTTAACCAACACGATTGCCAAATAATAAAGTCCGCAACAACAAAGTTTGTATGATATTTTTCTTCAAAGATATGAAAGGGTTCAGGTCGGTATGGAAACAAAATAACAAAATCCGATCCTATTGCTCCGTATAAACCATGCATGATCTCTTTGAACAATGCCAACAAAGATATATATTATATGTTGGACTTGAAATAAATCATACCATTTAAGTGGTTGCTTGCTCTCTGCAAATCTCCACATAATTGCTTACATTTATTAACATATAAAAGCCATAACAACTTTTGAACGACACACTACATATCGGAATACTCTATATTGTTGTCTACACTACTTAGGGGGTTCAAGCTTAATACATGACAAACATGTTGTACCGGGATTGTTATTTTCGGCATTCAAGTCGGGATGTTAATTTAGAGTATTTTTCTCAACTGGTTTAATCAGCCCCCCTCCCCATTTAAAAACCTTATTCTTCTAAGTTAGGTTAACTCGGGTTATTGCCAGAGTAAATTCTACAAGAATGGACAAACAAAATTAATAATATTAAATAAATTACGTCTTTTAAAAATTCTAATGTACACTCGTTTTAAATAAGTTACCCGTCTTTACCACCTATAATCTTCTTAATGACAGGAATCTTGAAAGTCTTGATGTTGGTGATGATGGTTGTGATGCAAGTGGGGTCGAGTTTATTCTTCTTGGTCTTGGATAAGCACGTCTGTCACCTGTATCCATCAATGTCTCCAAATTTCTTTGTGATTCAGATTTAACTGGTGGAGGATGTAAACCACCTTCATCTGAACTTATTTGTTGTGAAATGATTTCAGCATTTGTGTCTTCATCAATAGTCAAATCGTCAATGTTTCTGTTGATCAAGTAACGTAAGGCATTGTACCAAATATTGTGTCTTTGTCTAGTTGCACATGTAATCTTGATCGATCTATCAGTAGAATGAACAATAATACTCTTATAGTATAAGCCAGTTGGTAATGGGTTATTATCTTCAACACTCTCAACACCAATGATAGCAGCAGCTCTAGTTCTAACCTGGGATGGATTGGCCAAACTTGGATTATTTTCAGACCAATAAAGTGTTAACGAATATGGATGAACCCAGAAGTATCGTTCATGTCTGGTTTCACTAATAACTTTAAATGGACCCAAACGACGGTAATACTTGAATAAATACTCACCAATAACAACTTGTGTGATTGCAGGAATCATTGATTTATCTGTCAAAGACACATCTGTGGCCATCGAGAATATGGCATTGGATCTAAGTGAATCTGGAGCCGATTGTTCGGACAAATGTGAAACAACAGAAGTCGACTGTGGTATACCAGGACCAACACCTCTTGTAACGCTACCACCAGAACTATTTCTAGAGGACCCAGGTGTTGTCTGGCGCTGTCTAGCAATGAGGTTTGAAGGTGGTGTGATTCTGTTGCTCAGATCAAAAGAGTCTCTTTGTTGTGAGGCTGGACTCGATTTAAATTGTGCTGTGGAAGCTATAACTGGAGTAATCTCATCCTTACGAATGAAACCACGTTTCTCAGCATGCTGTTTGAAAAGTTCATCAGAACACTTCTCAAGGGACATCGCCTTTAACTTGAGCAATTGGTTGAAGTAACTTGTTGGTACCACTTTCACATTTGTAGCCTCTGGTTTTGGATGAGCTGTGGTGCTGATATACTGTGATTCAGGGATTGGTAAAATCGACAATTTCAAAGCAGCATCTGACACAGCTTGTTCATCTTCTAATGCCTTAACACTAGCATCTCTTTCTTGGATCAATTTCTCAATCTCACTAGCTTTAGTGTCCCTTTCTTTTGCTAAACTGTAAATCTCATCATCTTTAGCAGCTAATGATTGTTTCCATTTAAGCAATTCCACTTCAGCAATGACCGACAACGACAATCCAGCAGCTAATCCACGAACTTTTTGTTCATCAGCATGCGACAACTTTTCGTATTCACTCTTAGATATAACCACCATTCCTAATTTCGATGCAGAATTAGTCAACTCTTCTTCAGAAAGCACAAACGACTCTTCGGCATCATGGTATTGATCTGATTCAGAACTGAATGATTTTGAAGTACGTACAGTCTTCACATGCTCATTAGGAACGACAGTAAATCCCAAGGTCTTAAATTGGTCCTTCACATTGGCAATGGCCAGTTCGTCTCCAGTACTTATATTGACACCAGCAAACTTAGCATCAAGCAAATCTCTTTCTCTGACCAATTCATCATATGACTCTTGTGAAATAACAATCTTGCCATCATTCTTTGCTTTTTCTTCGGCCAGTTGGGCGGCAGATATCTTGATTGCTTCTAATTCGTCCTTGTTAATCAATTCGAATCCTTCAGCAGCAGCCTTTTCAACCAAAGGCTGTTCTAACTGTGCAGTCATTGAATCGTGTGCCTCTTTCGTAACCATTACCAATCCTGCTTCAGCAGCTAATTCATCTAATGGTTGGTTCAACCTCTTTTTCATCTTATCTGCTTCTTCAATAGACAATACGGTAAAGCCGATTGCTCCTGCAGACTTTGTGATATCTTCAATAGTTGGCTGGTGCGCTTTAAGAATCAACTCATCATATTCTTCATTCTTGATCAACTTCCAATCTGTTCCTTCAAGCTTGTCCTGGATCGTAGCATCAGCTCTTCTAACCAAATCCTCATGAGCATCGTTGGTTACCAATGTAAAGTTGTTCTTTTCAGCAATTTGTTGTAATTTTTCAATGCTTGGTTCATCGGCTCTCGACTTTAATTCGTTCAATTCATCAACAGCAACCAATGTATGACCGTGAGTATGGGCGTGCTCTTTAACTCTCTCTAAGCTTGGACTTATAATTTCATCATGTTGGTCTTTAGACATCAATACCATGTTGGCTAAAGCAGCTTTATCCTCAAGAGGAGTTCCTGCTTCTTTTACCAACTTTTCATGCTCGTCTTTATTCACCACTAACAATCCTTGGTTATCGCATTTCTCTTTAAGGAATTCAACACTTGGTTGGTCTTTTACTTCTTTTAATGACAAAACTTCATCTTCTGGCAATACCATCAATCCTTTGGCTTTAGCCTTATCCTCCAAAGATTGGTTAAAATCATCAGTCATCTTTTGGAACTGTTCTTTATCAACAACAACATGACCTTGTTTATCTGCAGCATCCAGAAGTTGTTCAATAGATGGACTATTAACCTTCTGTTGCAACTCTTTCAAATCAGCTTCACTAACCAATGACATTCCTTGTTCCTTTGATTTCAGATGTAAAAAGTCAAGCGATGGAGTCATGTGGGTAGATTGCAATTTCGAATGTTCATCTTTATCCAAGACCACCATTCCTGCAACTAAAGCCTTATCATGAACAGATTCATTGGCCAGTTTGATCAAATTATTATACTCTTCTTCGGGAATAACAACTTCATTCAAAACATGTGCCTTTTCCACCAAGAAATCATGGGTTGGATGTTCAATCTTGTTCATCAATTCTTCATAGTCATGCTTTGGTACTAACTGTAAATTGCTTCTTTCTGCTTTTTCTTCAATAGTCTCTTCGCTTGTGGCAACGGTCTTTTTGTATTCAGCTTCATCAACAACCACAAGTCCACGGTCTTTTGCTTTCAATTCAAGGAACTCAATATCTGGTGAATTGTAGTTGGTCAAATACTTGTCATATTCGTCACCTTTAACAACCACGCAATTATGTTTACCAGCAAATTGTTCAACTAATTCCAATGAAGGTTCATTTGCATTTGACACTAATGTGTTGTATTCATCTTCTTTCACTGCAACCAACCCTTTATCCTTTGAAAGTTCTTCTATTGGTTTGGCTAATTGTTCTTTCATTTGGTTCAAATCTTCAACATGAACTATATTAAATCCTTGAGCACTAGCCTTATCCTTGATATAATCCAATGTTGGTTTTTCAATTGATTCTTCAAGACTCTTCAATTTATCAGCGGCAATAACTTCCATTCCCATACTTTTTGCTTTTTCTTCAATAGGTTCATTGGCAACCAGTTGAAGGTGTTCGTAGTCTTCTTCCAGAACAACTTTTTGCAAGTGCTTTCTGCAACATTCTTTCAAGTATTCAAGAGTAGGATTCTCAATAGTGTTCTTCATCTCATTCAACTCAGAAGTTTCTATGACTGACATTCCCAATTCCTTGGCTTTAATATCCAATGGTTTGGTGGCAGATTCTCTTAACTCTTGTAATTCATCATGATCAATAACAACCATTGAATGTTCCTTAGCATGATCTTCAATGGACTTTTCTGATTTGGTAACCAACTCAGCATGCTTCTCCTTTTCAATGACTACCAAGTTTTGCTCTTCAGCAAGGTCATGAACCGTCTTTGAAGCTCTCTCACTCAAATCACGATGGTGTTCAAGAGGAATGGCAATCTTGCCTTCTTCTTCTGCCAATTTATCTGCAGTCCTTGATGCCTTTGATACTAAATCATCATATTCACCAGTTGCAACAATCTTCACTCCTTGCTCTTTTGCATGATCATCCAATGTCTTTGAAGCTTTGGCAATCAAATCTTGATGCTCGTCGTGTGGAATAGCAACCACTCCATGCTCTTCGGTAATATCCTTCAATGATCTTGATGCTTTCATCTGTAAGTTATCGTGTTCGTCAAGTGGGAGTAAAATCATACCTTTGTCTTTGGCATGCTCTTCAGCTGTCTTTGAAGCCTTTTTGACCAATTCGGTGTGTTCTTCATTTGATAATACAATAGCTCCTTGCTCATCAGCGTGGTCATTTAATGTTTTGGATGCTTTAGTTATCAACTCTTGATGGTCTTTCACTGGAATCACAACCAATTTGTTCTCTTTTGCAATATCTGACAAACTCTTTGATGCCTTGGTTGTGAGCTCCTTATATTCTTCAGATGGAAGAACAACCATATCGTTTTCTCGAGCAAGATCTTCTACGGATCGTGAAGATTTGTTTACCAAATCAGAATGTACATCTTTACTTATAGCGACCATTCCTAATTCATCAGCGATGGTATCAATCGACTTGTTGGATTTTTCAATTAATTTATCATGATCGGATTCAGGAATCACAACGTGGTTATGTTTGGAAGCTTTATCCTTGATATGCGCCAATGATGGTGTGTTTGCCGTAGAAACCAAACTCTTGTGGGCTTCATTTCCAAGCACTGATAATCCCAATATTCCAGCAACGGACGCAATATGATCTTTACTTGGCTTGTGTGCCTTCTCATTCAATGTCTCATATTCACTGTTTGTCAAGGTTACGAGACCTAAAGATTTTGCCTTGTCAACAACATATTTCTCTGTTGGCTTGTCAATAGACGATTTCAATTCATTAAATTCGCCTTTAGGAATAACAACGAATCCTGTATTGGCAGCCTTCTCAGTAATGAATTCAACACTAGGCTCTTCAACTGTACTCTTCAACAAATCCAATTCTGGTTTCTCAATAGTGGCTAATCCCAATTTCGAAGCATTTGCTGTCACGGCTTCTTTGGTTGGTTCCAATAACGACTCATATTCAGCTTCTGGTAAAGTCACGAGATTATATTTTGCTGCTTTCTGTTTAATGTACTCTTCACTAGGTGAGTCTACACTTGATTTCAATTTTGTGAGATCATCTTTGGCTATCAATTCATGGTTCGATTTCAATGAATGTTCTTTAAGGAAATCCATACTTGGTTCTTCTGAAATGGATCTAAGCTTGTTCAATTCAGCAGTAGCAACAACAGCCAAATTCTTTTCTGAGCATTTTTGTTCCAAGTAGGATGTATTAGGTGAGTCAATTTGATTCTTCAATTTACTGTGCTCATCAATCGTCATGACAACTGCACTCTGTCTGTCAGCATGTTCACGCAAGTATTCCATAGTTGGATGGCTTACTTGATCTACCAACTTTTGGTGGTCTTCTTTATCAATAACCAACAATCCTTTTGCATCTGCCAAACTAGATAATCTTGATTTATCTGGATTGTTTGACTCTTCAACCAATTGATTGTATTCTTCTTTAGGAATCACCACTAAACCAGCGGATTCAGCTCTCTCTTCAATATGCTCCTTCGATGGTGAGTCCACCAAAGTAGTCAACTTGTCATAATCAGGTGATGATACTACAGTATAGTTCAACTTACTTGCGTGTTCTCGAAGATACTCAACTGATGGATTATCAATCTTATGGGTCAACTCTTTGTGATCGTTTTGATCCAATACAACCAACCCGAGTTTATCAGCATTGTCATGGACCTCTTCTCTCGATGGGTGGTGAGCAAGACGTTCAAGATTATTCAACTTTTCAGTAGAAATCACAGAATTTCCATGTTTCTTAGCATTGTTCTCGATGAAGGTAGCGCTTGGGTCAACTGAAAGCTGTACCAAGTCATTATACTCTTTGTCATTAACAACAACAGCCAGGTGAGACTTTGCCTTTTCTACCAAGTAATTCCACTCTGGTTTATCTATGCTTTCCTTTAAGGAATCATATTCAACTTGTGGAATGACAACAGAATTGTGTTCACTAGCTGCCTTCTCATTCAAGTAATAAATACTTGGCTTATCAATCTTAGTAACCATCTTATCATATTTAACTTGAGGAATAGCAGCCAATCCAACAGCAGTGGCTTTACTAATAATGTGATCCTTCGATGGTTCGTTGGCCAAAGTCGACAATTCACTGTGTTCCTTTCTTGACAATGTAACCAAGTCATGCTGTAATGCTTTGGACTCAATGAATTCTTTGGATGGATTTTCCTCTAATCTCTTCAAGCGATCAATTTCTTCATTCGAAACTAATGTGTGACTTATGCTAGTAGCGTGACTTTCAAGTTTTGATTTTGGAGGATTCAATAATTCCTTATGTTCCGCCTCATGGATAGTTACCAACCCTAAACCAAGTGCTTTGGATCTGACATGATCCTCATCTGGAGAGTTTGCCAACTGTTTCAAGTTGTCCAATTCGTCATTAGGTACAACAGAATGGTTCACAGATGTAGCAACTTCTCTAATATGATCAACATCAGGTTTGTGAGCTAATGTTTCTAACTCCCTCTTTTTGTCACTGGAAATGATCTCTGATTTGAAAAGATCAGACGCTTTAGTTTGCAAGTATTCCAAACTTGGTTTCTCAATGCTTTCTTTCATGGTTGTATATTCTGTTGATGGAACAACTGCCAATCCTAATTTGGAACCCATGGATGTTACTTGTTCAGAACTTGGATTAACCAATTTGGTGTATTCATTGTCTGGAACAACAACACATTCTCTCTTCTTGGCAGCTTCTGTGAGTTGTTCAATCGAAGGATTATCTGCCCTCTGTGTCAAATCAGCAAAAGCATCATTATCCAAAACAGTCAACTGTTTGGCCCCTGCAACTGATTTAATGTGTTCGACAGATGGATCAGTTGCATTCTTCACTAATTCTTTATGTTCACTATTCAGCAAGACAGTCGCATCCTGTTTCAGAGCAACCAGTTCAATATGAGCAATATCTGGAGAGTATGCTAATTTCTCCAACTCCGATAATTTTTCATTTTCAACAACTGACAAATCTTGGTACTTGGCTTTTTCAATAAGATATTCCTTGGCAGGGTTGTCAACTTTATCATTCAATTGCTTCAACGCATCAACACCAATCAAAGTCAAACCTAATGCACCAGCTTTTTCTGCTAAATGGGATTCCTTTGGAGTATGTGCTTTCTCGTGCAAGTCCTCATAATCCTTGTTCTCTATGATCTTTAATCCCTTTGATGCCAGTTTTTCGTGCAAGTAATCATGTGTTGGGCTTTCAATAATAGATTTATATTCTGCTAATTCTTCATGAGGAATGATGACATGATCATGAATTGCTGACTTCGATTTCAATTCGTCAAGACTTGGTTTTTCATATTCTTCTTTGGCAACAACAACAGAACCCAACGACTCGGCTTTGGTCTTTATAAAATCAATAGTAGGTTCGTTAACAGTTGACTCCAATTCTTGGTATTTATCCTTCGGTACTGCAACCAAATTATAACCTGTTGCTAATTCCTCAACGTGTTCCTTGGTTGGGTGGCGCAACTCTTCTAACTCGTGTTCTTGTACTGGAACATATCCCAACTCTCCTGACTTCTTGATGATGTGATCAATAGTTGGCTTGTCAACAATTTGCTTCATTTCGTTGAACTCTTCTTCTTTGACAGGTATGTAACCCAACTCTTTCGACTTGTCTTCAATATGCTTCAAGTCTGGGTGGTTAGCCAATTCTTGTAATCTTTCCCAGTCGTCTTCCTTAACTGGGACATAACCTAATTGTGTCGACTTCAGACGGATATGATCAATAGTTGGTTCATTAGCCAATTGGGTCAACTCACTATATTCTGATTCCTTCACTGGTATATAGCCATGGTTCTTAGATTTTTCAATTATATGATCCAATTCCGGTTCATGAGCAAGAGTCTTTAATTTCAGAAGTTCAGTTTCCTCAACTGGAACATGACCATGTGCACGTGATTTCTCAATAATATGGTCTAAAGTTGGTTCGTGTGCCAATACCTTCAATTGCGAGAGTTCTTCGTCCTTCACTGGTACCAAACCATGTACTTTAGCTTTTTCAGTTATATGTTCAACATCTGGATGGTGTGCCAAACTTTGCAACTCTTCATGATCACTTTCCTTGACTGGAATAAAGCCGAGACTCTTTGACTTGGTTTGAATATGATCTATACTTGGTTCATGAGCTAATTGTTTCAATTCATTGTATTCATCATTCGCGATAACATTATGGTTTAATTCTGCAGCTCTTGATTTAATAGTCTCGAGATCTGGATTGTGCAATGAGTTTAATTCATCATTACTAACCACAGCATGATTCAACTCATGAGCTCTGGCTTGAATAGCTTCGAGTGTAGGTTTCTTCAAAGAATTCAATTCATCATCTGCAATCACTGCGTAACCTAATGATTTACCAATATCTTGAACTCTTTCAATGGATGGATTTTTCAAGGAGTCCAATTCTTTGTTATCAACAACAGAGCAGTCCTTCTTCTTGGCCAAATCTCTTAATCTTTGAACACTGAAATTATAAGCCAACTCTTGCAAGTTTTCAACCTCTTCATTTGGAAGTAATTTATGATTGGTTTCCTTTGCTTTTGAAGAAATATGTTCAATACTAGGTTTGTGTGCCAATTGATACAATTCTTGGTATTCATTCAGTGGAATGATCTTATGATCCAATTCTAAAGCCTTATTACTTATTGTTTCCAAAGTTGGTCTGTGCAACTGTTCTAATTCGGCATTTGGTACAACTGAATAATCAATCTTTTCAGCAACCGACTTGATATGTTCAACATCAGGATCATTTGCTCTGGTTTGGAGATCAACAAGCTCTGACTTATCGATAATTTCATGACCCAAAGAACCAGCTTTGTTACGAAGGGTATCCAAACTTGGATTGTTTAATTTTTCCAAATCGTCATTCTTGACTAATTGATGGTCATAGTTTTTGGCTTTAGATTCAATGTGTGAGAACTCGGGTTCATGTGCTAGCTTGATTAAATCGTTATAATCATTCACTGGGACAATCTTATAGTCAGGAAGCTTTTCAGCAACTGATTCGACCTTTGGATGAAGAATACTGTCTGTCATAGTATCGTATTCATCTTGTTTGATCACAGTGTAACCCAAATCGCCAGCTTTAGTCTTCAACTGGGTAATTGAAGGTTCATTGGCGGACTTAAATAATGTTGTGTAGTCTGATTTTGACATGGTGATTAAATTCAACTTATCAGCATTTAACTTAACGTGGTGCAAGCTTGGTTCATGAGCTAATTTCTTCAACAGCTCTAATTCTGCTCCTTCAACAAGAACATGTTTATGGGATAATGCATGAGATGATAATGATTCTAAAGATGGTTTCACCAACCTTGTGTGTTCTTCTTCTGGCAACACCACCATGTTGTGTTCGGTTGCTCTTTCCTTTATTGTATCGACACTAGGATCAGTCAATGAACTGTACTCATCATTGGTGATAACTTTTGAATTCCAGTTAGCTGCAAACTCAGAAACCTCTTCAATGGTTGGATTCTTTAAATGGTCCAATTCTTCATTGGCGATTACTGTCAAATCCTTGGCATTGGCCATTTCGGTAAGGTGATCTATTGATGGATCGGTTGAATTTTTGACCAATGAATCGTAAACCTCAGTGGATGAAACAATCAATCCCATGGCATTGGCTTTCTCGGTGATAAATTCTTTATCGGGGCTCTTCAATTTGTCGGACATAGTATTATATTCATCTTGAGGAAGCGTCACGAGACCCTTGGATTCAAGTTTCTTTCTCATTTCTTCTTCAGACATCAACTCTTCGTACTCTTTGGTGGTAAGCAAGTGATAGCCCTTTTCTTGTGCCATAGAGAGCAACTTGGCATCATCTATTGTCTTTAATTTTTCCAATTCATCAAATGGAACAAGAACCAAGTTATTGGAAGCAGCATAATCTTGAATATGTTTGTTTCGCAAGTCATTTGATTGCTCTAATTCCTTGGATAATGTCAATGACCTAGCCGGTTTTTTGGATGGTGAGTCTTCGTCAAGCATGCCAGATTCACTATCAGAATCAGACGATTCTACCAAGTATGGAATATTATAGTCGCCAGTTGCAACAGTTACATTCATGCTTCGACTATGGGTTGATTCAGTATCTGAGTCGGCCGATATTTTCTTAGGCAACAATTTCGAAGGAGTAGCAGCAGAAGGATCAACATCATCACCAAAAAAGTCTTCCCATTTGCCTCCTTCAGTTGGGAAAGGTTCTGTTTCTTCGTCAACATCATCATCACCATCATCAGTACGAGTGGTATTATCTTCATTGTCAAGAATTAAAAATTTAGAATCCTTTCGAGATGGAGAAATCATCATGGAATTTCTACTGGATTGAGTGAGCTCACTTTTTGATGCTCTTAATTTTGGTTTACCACTTGAGCCCAATTTCATTGGTGTTCTTTGTTGTTGTGAAAATGAAGCTTGTTGTTCAACTTTTCTATATTTAAGCATGGAAGATCTCAATTTTGCAATTGTTCTATTGGAATGTTGCAATGTTGATCTCAAGGTATCAATTTCCAATTGTGGGTTGGCTGGATTGGAGTCTGGGATATCACATGGTTGCAATTCCTTCAAAATCGAATCAAATTCAGTGGTATCCTCGTCAACTTCAGAACTATCATCAACCAGTTTGGTACTGATATCTTTGGAAGTTTCAATGTGCGTCTGGGTGGTTGTATCTGCACCTGCTAAACGCATATGCAATTGATCATTTTCATCGTTTAAACTCTCGATTCGTTCATTCAAAGCTAGAATTTCATTTTGCGTGCTAACTTTGATGTCCCTTAAATTTTTGGACAAAGATTGGTTACTTAATTCCAATTTGTCATTTATTTGATTCAAATTATTGATTTGATTTGATAGTTCTGAATTCTCACGTGTGGCTTTATCAAAAGCACGTTTCAGGTTTTTGATTTCATCTTGCAAACTAATAACTTTGCTCTCTAATTCCCAGTTTTTATCTTTCAAATTCAGTTCATTTGCACTTTGAGATTTGTTGAAATCGCGTAATTGTGAGGCTTCTTCTTTAAAATTCTGGATCTCATCTAATGCTGCCTTCAATTTACTCTTGTATTTTATATTTTCGGCATTTAAACGACGACACTCGGTCAACAAGTTTTCACTTAACCCAACCACAAAGTTCATATCATTACCTTTAGATTCTGGACCTAAAGATAGATTATGATGAGATGTTCTCTTTGTAGGAGCTGGCGCGGTAAGTGATTCTCCGCCGCTAGATTTAGGAATAGGTGGTAGAAAATTAGCAAATTTTTCTTGATCATTACTTGGTGTGGATGATTGACTATTTGATTCTCTTAGAGGATTTTTCGGACCTGATCCTGATCCTGACCCAGATCCTGATCCTGATGTTGAAGATTTCTTGGTGAATAGTCTCTTTTGGATGTCAGATAATTGACCTCTAATGTCCTCTTTGGATGGTTTTTCTTTAGGAGGCATTACTTCAATGTTTTATAGATTTATATCTGACTCTATAGTATTATTATGTCTTAGACAACTGTTAGCTGTGTATATATGTGTATATATATATATATGTGTGTGTGTGGAGAATTAACTGTAGTAGTATTGATAAAACTTGAATAATAATTTTAAAAATATCGTGTTTTTACTTAAATGGTTTGATTTTTTTTGTTTGTTTTTTTTTCTGTCTTTTCTTTCTTTCCTTTGTTTGTTTTGATTTGTTTGCTTCTCGTCTCATTAAACTTCGATTGCGATTTGTCGATCGATATTGGACAGACGCGCACGTCCTTTTCCAACGGCGTACATTTATTATGGAATATCAGTTACAGAATGAAACTCAATCTAAAAGGAAATAAAATGCATTTCTATAATAATGTACAAAATAAAACTATACTAGAAACATCTTTGAAAATATACAATATAATAAATGAAAAAGAACTAAATACCCATTAATACATGTAAGAATCTTTAATAAAAACAGAAGAAAATAAAAACCATGGAGTTTTATTTTTTTTTATCATTCTTTTTTTATTCTTTATTCTCAATACTTTTTGATTATCTTTGATAAGGCTTAGAAAACATCACCTTGGTCAAACATAGCATCAGCAACCTTGATGAAACCAGCAATGTTGGCACCCTTCAACAAAGATGGCAAACCGTTGCTGTTCTTTTCAACAGAGTATTTTTGAGCAGTTTGGTAACAGTTTTCAAAACAAGTGTACATGATGTCCTTCAATTTAGCATCAACTTCTTCTTGAGTCCATTGAACTCTTTGGGAGTTTTGGGCCATTTCCAAACCAGAGACGGCAACACCACCACAGTTGGCAGCTTTACCTGGAGCGTACCAAACACCGTTGGATTCTCTGTTGGCTTCGAAAACATCGATAGCTTCTTTGGTGGAACCCATATTGGAACCTTCAGCAATGAATTTACAACCAGCTTCAACTAAAGCTTTAGCTTCGTCACCACTGACTTCGTTTTGGGTAGCAGATGGCAAGGCAATGTCAACAGCACCGACTTTAGTCCATGGACGGACACCAGCCAAGTATTCAACAGAGTTGTCACCGGAGAACAATTGAACGGATTCTTTGGTGATTTCTTCCAAAGATTTGAATTTCAATTTGGCAGCGGCAATGGCTTGAACTTGTTCAACAGTGATACCGTTCTTGGAGATGATGGAACCCTTGGAGTCAGACAAGGAGACAACAATACCACCCAATTCAATAACCTTCAAGGCGGCGTATTGGGCAACGTTACCAGAACCGGAGATGGCAACTCTTTTACCTTTGAATGATTCTTTACCATCAGTGGCTTTTTCAATCATTTTTTCAACATAGTAGACACAACCGTAACCAGTGGCTTCTGGTCTGATCAAAGAACCACCCCAAGACAAACCTTTACCGGTCAAAACACCACCCCAGTTGTTTTGCATTTGCTTGTAGGCACCAAACATGAAACCGACTTCTCTACCACCAACACCGATATCACCAGCTGGGACATCAGTATCTGGGCCAATGTATCTAGCCAATTGTCTCATGAAAGCAACACAGAATCTTCTGATTTCACTATCGGATCTGTTCTTTGGGTTAAAGTCGGAACCACCTTTACCACCACCCATGGATAAACCGGTCAAAGCATTCTTGAAAATTTGTTCGAAACCCAAGAATTTCAAGATGGATAAGTTGACGGTTGGGTGGAAACGCAAACCACCTTTGTATGGACCCAAGGCAGAGTTGTATTGGACTCTGTAACCGTGGTTGACTTCAATTTCACCTTTATCGTTTTCCCAAGCAACTCTGAATTGGACACTTCTTTCTGGGACAGAAACAACTGGGATGACTTTTTTGTATTTTGGTTCTTCTTGGAACAAAGTAGAGTCTTCAATAGCAGAGACTAATTCATCGTAAGCTTGTTGGAATTCTGGTTCGTAAGGTAAGACCATTGTAGATAATTGATAGATGTAGATATAAAAAGGATTGATTAATGAAAATACAAAAAAAAAAAATAAAAAGATTTAAAAAGAAAAACTAGAATTTATAAAAAAACCAAAAGAAGGGAAGATCAATTGGATATTTATATTCTTGAAATTTATTAAACAGTCTTGCTCAAATGTAAATTAGTTAATAAATTTTCATATTGTGTAGTAATTAATTTAAATTTAAAAAAAAAAAAAAAAAATTCATCCTGGTGTGTGTTTATCAGTATCCAACAAAATTGTGATATTTTTCTTTTTTTTTTTGATTTTCATTGATTTCTTTTTCCTATAGTTAATTTCCTTACCTTACCTTACCTTACCTTACCAAAAGAACCCGTAAAATTAAATTAAGAGAAAAAGAAAATCACATTGTAATAATGAGGCCAATATGCAGGATATTGCAGATAAGACGACTCATCTGCCAATAAGAATCATTTGACCTGAGTCGTGTCTATCGTGACTAGACTTCAACCGCTTCCGGCCCCCGGTCTGGTCTGGTCTGTCTGCCTGCCTCCCCTTCTTCTTTCCCCCACATACTCATATAAATAAAACAACAAGAACAATCAACAAAAATCACCGGTTCGGCTTACTCCATTTAGGATACAGGTCAATTGTTCTAGTTAGCACCACCACCACCACGATCAATAGACTACAGTCTGTTAAAATGGCTACACTAGTTAACTATGTTAGCTCATATTTCAACCAATACACAAAACACAAGGCAACAGACAGACAGAGAGTAAGAGACTAAGAGAGTCACCTCGGAGAATGCAAAATTAAGTCAAGAAAAAAAAAAAACCACCTTACAATGAATCGCAAAAACTCAATAAAAAAGAAAATTGCCCTGAATCATCCATCTGTTTTCAAGGCAAAATGAAAAAGAAAAGCGCAACAACAGCAGGAGGAGGAGGAATACTACAGACCCACACATGAATCAGCAGTGTACACTGTTTCAACGCAATATGATTTTAAAGATAACCCAAAAATCAATTCAATTGGTCGGAGTCAGAGTCAGGAACACAACTTGATTAAAAAGACAAAACGTACACCTTGTTGGAATCCCACCGGAGCGTTTGCTTTTACTTGCCCATGTCCATGCCCTTGTGATTACTGGTTTTCCATTCTTGTGTAATGGACCCATACACAAATGACGTTTAGCCATCGTTTATTGGATAATGATAAAAGAAAAAAAAAAAAAAAGAAAAGAGAACTGAGTCAAGATTTTCTTTTTTAGTTTTTGTTCTCTTGCAGTAAATTTGTGTGCCCATCTTGTAATAATAATCATCATCATCTCTAACACAATACACAATGCAAACAACAAGAGTTTCTTTTTGAGTCTGAGTTCGGCCCATTTTGCAATGAAATGAAATTTTTTATTTTCTTTGCCGACTTTCTGTTTTTGTTTTGTCAAGATGCCGCAACAACAGCAACAACGACTCAAAAATTTGTCCACCTCGTAAAAAATCACAAAAATAACCTTTTGTTACCTTCGATACTACAACATGATTGGTTGGATTGCCAAACTATGCTCAATCAATGTGAACTACAACATGATTCAATTACACTTTCTCCCGTTGTTTCACTGCCAATGACATCATGACCATTCGGAATTTTCCGGAGTCCTTAATAAACTCACACAGTACACTTTATTTTTTTTTTTTCAGCCAAAATAAAACCTTTTCTTCAGGATTTGGTTAAATTTTCAAACAAAATTGAATTAAAGAAACTGATCTACCAGATCATTTAGTAGAATCGTGCAACATCTGGTTCTATTGCGCCCTGTACAATCAAAAGTTAAACTGATCCCGGAGTTTTATTAATAATAATAATTAAAAAAAAGATGTCACATTATTATAATCAATCTGTCGTCGTTTGTTCCTTAATATCTATTTACCCATTTCGACTTTAAACACAAATTAGTAAAAAATTTAATAAATTTCATTCAATTTACGACTAAATATCAATTACATCTACTGTTCTGAATATCAAAAAGTATTCCTAACCCAATTCACCAATTCAACAGGGATCACTGACCTATAATCCAGATCTTGATTTGCCCTTTCTTGCTTGCTTGCTATGCACGTGACTTCGGGCATTTATTTTTTTCTTTTTTTTTTTTTTTAGTCTCTCGTTTCTTTTGCACTGACTCATTTCACGTTGTGTTGACGCCAGCCAAAAATTTTCAAGTTTGAAAAATAAGAAAATAAATCCAAAAAAAAACAGACACTCATCAAGTGTATACATTATCTTATCTCATTAAACTCATATACACTCAAACAACTATAGAGATATGTCTGCTTTATTAAAAGAAACATTTGCTAGATGCAAAAAAGAAGGACGCAAGGCCTTGGTAAACTTTATCACCGCTGGTTTCCCAACTATTGAAGATACCGTGCCAATCTTGAAAAACATGCAAGAAGCCGGTGTAGATATCATTGAATTGGGTGTTCCTTTCTCAGATCCAATTGCTGATGGTCCAACTATTCAACAAGCTAATAATGTTGCCTTGGAAAACGGAATCACTGTTCCAAAAGTTTTACAATTGTTATCTCAAGCAAGAGAACAAGGTGTCACTGTCCCAATTATCTTGATGGGTTACTATAATCCAATTTTGAAATATGGTGAACAAAAATTCTTAAAAGATGCCGCTGATGCCGGCGCTAGCGGTTTCATTGTTGTTGATTTACCACCAGAAGAAGCCATTAAATTCAGAACTGAATGTGCTCAACATGGTTTATCTTATGTTCCATTGGTTGCTCCAGCAACTTCTGATGAAAGATTGAAAACTTTGGGTCAAATTGCCGATTCTTTTATTTATGTTGTTTCTAAAATGGGTACTACTGGTGCTTCTACTAAAGTTTCTTCAGGTATAGAAGAATTATGTGCCCGTGTCAGAAAATTTGCTGGTGAAGATACCCCTTTGGCAGTTGGTTTTGGTGTTTCAACAAGAGAACATTTTGAAACAGTGGGTCAAGTTGCTGATGGTGTTGTCATTGGTTCCAAGATTGTGACCTTAATTGGTGAATCCAAACCAGGTGCTAGAGGCCAAACCGCTTATGATTATGTTAGATCCATTTTGGGTGAAGATTTCAAACCAAGTTACCCAGCTTCTTTTGAAAGAAGTAATGCTGATGCTTCAAAAGAAACCAAAGCTGTTTTGGAAGAAACCCACAAATACAATCCAAAATTCGGTGATTTTGGTGGTCAATATGTCCCAGAAGCTTTGCACACTTGTTTACTTGAATTAGAAAAAGGATTTGAAGATGCCGTTGCTGATCCTCAATTCTGGAAAGATTTTAGAGATTTGTATTCTTACATTGGTAGACCATCTTCCTTGCATAAAGCAGACAGATTGACTGAACATGCTGGAGGTGCTCAAATCTGGTTAAAGAGAGAAGATTTGAACCATACTGGTTCTCATAAAATCAACAATGCTTTGGCTCAAGTTTTAATTGCCAAGAGATTGGGTAAGAAAAAGATTATTGCTGAAACTGGTGCTGGTCAACATGGTGTTGCCACTGCTACTGCTTGTGCCAAATTTGGTTTGGAATGTACTGTTTTCATGGGTGCTGAAGATACCAGACGTCAAGCTTTGAATGTTTTCAGAATGAAAATTTTAGGTGCCAATGTTGTTGCCGTTAAAAATGGTACTCAAACTTTAAGAGATGCCACTTCTGAAGCATTTAGATTCTGGGTTTCTAATTTAGAAACAACTCATTATGTTGTTGGTTCCGCTATTGGACCTCATCCTTACCCAACTTTAGTTAGAACTTTCCAAAGTGTTATTGGTCAAGAAACCAAAGAACAATTTAAAGAATTAAACAATGGTAAGTTGCCAAACGCTGTTGTTGCCTGTGTTGGTGGTGGTTCCAATTCTACTGGTATGTTTTCTCCATTTGAACATGATACTGAAGTTAAAATGTTGGGTGTTGAAGCAGGTGGTGATGGTTTAGATACCGATCGTCATTCTGCTACTTTAACAGCAGGTATTCCAGGGGTTTTCCATGGTGTTAAAACTTATGTTTTACAAGATGATGATGGTCAAGTTCATGATACTCATTCTGTTTCTGCTGGTTTAGATTATCCAGGTGTTGGTCCAGAATTGGCTTATTGGAAAAGTACTGGTAGAGCTGATTTTATTGCTGCTACTGATGCTCAAGCTTTAGAAGGTTTTAGATTATTATCTCAATTAGAAGGTATTATTCCTGCTTTAGAAAGTTCTCATGCTATTTATGGTGGTGTTCAATTGGCTAAATCTTTACCAAAAGATCAACATATTGTTATCAATGTTTCCGGTAGAGGTGACAAAGATGTTCAATCAGTTGCTGAAGTATTACCAAGATTGGGTGAACAAATTGGTTGGGATTTGAGATTCGAAGAAGATCCATCTAAATAAGGATTTCAATAGACCTTTTTTTTTTACATTTTCTTTTTTCTTTTTTTTTTTTTATGTTTTGTACATATATAAAGTAGAGTTGTTTAGAATATCTATATCTATTTTTTTTTATGATTCTATAAATTTTCTGGCATGGTCATCATTACTAAAACTAAAGAAGACCATCCTAAAAAGTTCTTAGCTCTTTGTGCTTCACCAGTTTCATCATTATATTGTTCCCAAACAAACCCAGTTTTATCAGCTTGCTCAAAAACATTTTTAACTATATTAATTCTAAGATCATGATAAGTTTTAGCAAATTTATCTTGTAATTCAGGTGACATATGATTCTTACTACGAGTATAATAATCTTGAATGCTTTCCAAAACTAAATAATTAATTGGGATCCAAATTGGTGATCTCCAATAATCTTCACCAGTTTTGTATAATTCATCTGATTTAGATAAGGATCTAATACCATAAGGACTCCATAATTCTTCAGGATCCGAAATTAAGTCAATTATATGTTCTAATTTCTCAACATCATTTTCTGGAATCAATTTAGTTAAAAATGGAAATAATGAAACATATCCTTTAAAACAAACAAAGATATTCTCATCATCTTCATTAACAGAAACATCACAATAAGTTTTATCTTCAGATGACCAATGTAAATTCTCGATATTCTCAATAATAGCATTTTCTAATTCTTGATATTTAGCTACATCATCTCTATTCTCTAATATCTCAGCCATCATTTTCAATGATCGAGTCATAATACCAATCCAAGATATTAAATCAACATTCAACTCAGCAACATCTGCTGGTAACACTCTTGGATAATCATCCAATCCACTAGCTAAACAATGAGTCAAAGTTCTTCCTCTCCATCTATAAGCTTCCTTGTTTGTTCCTCTATCAAATTCTTCAACATAACCTTGTTGAGTTCGACGAAACATATCAAGATGTGATTTTAATTTAGGATACACATCTCTGGTATAGTTTGTTAAAACTTCAGGATTTTGCAATATAAAATTACCCAAGTTCTCTTTAGTTATGGCATCATCGATATTTCTTGGTTCATTAACATCACCATATTTACCTTCCATAACTGAATCTAATAAATACGTAAGCACCAAAGTAAGTGTTGGTGGATTCACAATTTGTGGACTTTGAACAACAAACTCAGAAGGAACTCTAGATCTCAGTTCGGCACCTAATATTTGTTCACGAGCAATCCAGCCATCATCATCAATTAAATTAAACCAAGATTTAATAATCTCCAAAACAAGATCAGAATCGTAATTTAACAATGGTAACAAATGGAATCCTTCATCCCAAAGAAATCCACGAGGGAAAAATGGTCTTGAAGGGACCAAGCTGAATAATTCAAATGGTCCTTCAGATTTGCCTTGTAATTCATAACTTTCAAATGAATCCTCATCAAATACAGTTTCTCTATCAACCAAATGATCACCGTAAAAATAAGAAAGTCCACCTAAAAGACCTGATAAAACTTCTTTGGCAAATTTTTTATGTTTTTTGTTTGTGAATGGAGCAGTAAGTTCAAATTTTTGATCAAATTTATTATCAAAATCTTTGATAGTTTGTTTAATTTTAGAATTGATATTTTCAAATGTGATCTTTTCAGTAGCTGGTGTTAATGCATTAGTGAAAACAATATCAAATTCACAAGCACCTTGGTATATTTTCTGAACAAAATGTAAATTTCCTTCAAAATCTTGTAAATCTCGAAGAATAAATAAATTTTGTGGTGGAATCCCTTCAATTGTACCAAATTTTTCCATAAGTTGTTGAACGGATTCTTGTAACATGGTCATGAAAATATCTCTTGCTCTCCAAACATTATCATCTGGAACTGTTAAACTATAATGATGAGCCTTTGCTGGATCTAGTTCTGGATCAATATCGGCTCTTCCAGTTGGATGACGATTATTTTTTGGTCCATCATTAATTTCCAATTCAAATGCACCTAATTCTGAAGAAACCCCGGCAAATTTAACATTTGAATCGTATCCCAAGACATTCTTTGGATTTTCAAGTTTGAAATATCCAGTTCTAGTAACTATTTCCTCTCCATCTTCAATAGTCTTTTCTTCACCTTCTAAACCACTATACCAAACAAAGGATGTTATTATATTCTCATATCCTTTATGTGGTTTTGCTCTAACTTTGACACCCCAAGATAAACCATCATCACTTTTAACAAAATCAATAATAATTTTAATATGACATTCATCATCATCAATGATTTGTCTCCCACCAATTCTTGGATCATAAGAAACCCAATTAGCTTTTGACATTTTATCATGTTGTTCATAAAAATGACGAATTTTGCCTATACCTTGATAATCACTCATTGTAAACCACATTAATCCTGATAATAAAGAACGTGGGAATCTTGGACGAATACCAAAATATAATGCCGAACGATATGGTCCCCATAATAATGAATTATTTGATAATTGAGAATATTGAGTTTCTAAACTATCTATCAGATCGTCAATAATTTCTTCATCTCCATAAATATCAAATTTAATTTGTTCAGAATAAACCAATTGAATCAATGCTGTAAGATATACCCATAAGAACCATTTCATGATTAATTGATGTTTTTAAGTTTATATTGTTCTTCAAGGAAATCTCAGAATAATTTCATCAACATCAAAGACGTGATTTCTATTATGTAAACCTGTCTTTTCCATTTTTTTTTTTCCTTTGCATTTTTTGGATTGTCGTTGTTGTTTGTTTTGTGATCTGGAAGGCTCTGGTACAAATCTAACGTGATCATAAATCACGTGCATTATAATTACACTTTTTGCTCAATGCTTTTTTTCCTTTAGGGACATTTTTCCAGTTTTGTTATTTTATTTTTTTCCGATCTTGCAAAACTATGCCCTTCATAACTTACGTCATTACCACTTCTTTCTACCATGTGGCCACATAAAAAAGGTCTTGGTGTTCGATTGAGTTACGGTGTTTATGGAAATGCATTAGTTTCTATTGACACTGTTCCTAAAGCCCAAGATTATTTACAACTGAATGAGGAAACTTTTGTTTCATCTAATCTGGATCAACCTTCAGATGAGCTGGATTTACATACCCCATATAGAACTTTATTTCCCAGGATCAACGAAGAAGGTGATAAACTTGAATTTAAATCTGAAAAGTCTACTCAAATAGTAGAAAGTCAGACATCGAAATTCACTATAAATTCATCTATGTATGATAATCTTCGTGTTCCAGCAATCCCAAAATCCACTACTACACCCAAGAGTGCTACTCATGACTATATTCCTCAAGAAATCATACTGTCTTATTTAGTAGAATCCAAAACATTAACGTCTAATATAGCATATGATCCAAATTGTGGAGATATATTGCAAATGTTTGATATGTATGTCAAGGAACAAAATGCATATGTTGATGCAATGGCATTTGTCACAGGTGAAGCAACATCAGTATTGAACATTGTACTATGTGAACATCCAGATGAAAAATTTGTCATGTCAGCTGCATACCAATTAGATTTCTTTGATCCAATTTTACAAATACAAGTGTCTGATAAAAGTGATAAGATTGCAATAATTGCAGTAAGAACAGCCGCAAAAGTGTTTATATTAAGTGCTATGATATCACGAATAGGCTATATCCAGGATGTTCCAAGTATTGAATTACTTATAGTAGGTGAAGTCACAGCTGATTCATTGAATGGTCATTCTTTTGCTGATGTCAAATTTGATAATAAGGAATTCCCACATTTGGCTATAACTGATATCAAAGGAAATTTTACAGTTTATAAAGTAAATAAAAAAGTGAACAACATCAGTATGTCCATATTGGAGACCATGAAAGAAATGGACGATAATGGAGAATCATTATCCAGTTGGAGACGAATATTTTGGGTTCCAAAAGATTCAAACAAATTATTAGTGCTATCAAGACTGAAAGTGGATGAAATTACACTTACTGGCTCAACAGCCACTTCAAGAACCTTGATTACTTCAAATACATGGTCAAGAATTAGAGATTTCACAGTTATTGGTAATTATGGGTTCATGTTAACATCTAAGGAATTGATCTGGTTTGGTTTTACTGATGGAATGACAAGATTACTTTCCTGGAAACATTTTCTAAATGACAAAGATCCTTCTTTGAAATTGACCATCCTTAGTGGATCAAATACATTTACCTGTTTGGTGTATTCACAAATTAACCCTTGTATCATTGTATATACATTTGGGATGAGAAATGATAAACCATATAGTTTGCGAGATCCATATATTCTACGAAAGACACATGATAATTCTGAGTTAAGGCAGGTTATGATTAGGAAGGTAGGAAAAACGTTGATTATGTTTGAATTAACGACGGATTTAGCCATACATTCCAGGACGTTGATTGTTGGTGGGAGTGGTGCTGTCACCTCTGGTGACAGAGACGGCTATTCTTCACTGGCAATAACATCCAATATTGGTCAAAATTCAAAAATTACTGCCAAGTTTTTTAAACAATTTTCCCAAAAACAGATTCAGGGTTTACTAAAAATGCTGAACACAAAACCTCATTCTCAAGATATTGCAACAGAATCACAACAAATTGAACTGATTCAAAAGTATGCTTATGAACTAGGAAGTGGGTTTGCCAGGATTGGTGATTCTCAAACCAAGATTGCCAGATATTTTTCTTTATTTGATGTTTGCAGTGATCCACCATTTGAAATAAGAGATATATTGGAGTTGGATGATATGATTGTTCAATTAGAACTGTCATTACCAGCTGATAAATTGAAACTAAAAAGTTTGATCAATAATTCTTTTATTCAAAGAAGTAAATTTCAAAATGATGCTACCACCCAAACTCACATTAATGATATTTACAAGTTGATAAATAATGTTTACCTGAAGGACGAGAATAGTCGGACTTCAAAAATTGCTGTTTCTATCTTACTTGGGTTGTCGCTAATAAAGTGTCAATATGAATCTAATCTATTTACAGATGAACTCGAAGAAGCAATTTCGGAAGCACCATTACATGTAAAGTCTTTGGTAGAACAGTGGGATGATGATGATGATGATGATCAAAATACTACACAGAGTGGGAACCAAATTGAAACATCTGTTATTGAACCAACACAAGCAACTCAACATGATTCCCAATTCATGCCTTCTATTCGATTGAACTCTCTGATGCAAGCACCTTCAATGTTGACTCAATCCTCACAAACCCAGACTCAGACTCAGACTCAATCTCAATCTCAATCTCAATCTCAGATACCTTTACATTCTCAACGCTTGTCATCATCGTCAAGAATGCTTTCATCACAGCTTGGATCCTCGTCTACGGGTGTCAGAAGAAAGCGTAAAAGAAAGGGAGGTTTTGCTTAACTGTACGTCAAAACAATGTACGCTATGTAATTTATACGAGCAATTGAAACCAGGCTTTCGTCAGTTTGTAAGAACTTTTTCTCTGTTTGATTAATTAAAATTCATGCCAATCTCTCTAATTTCACTAAAGCGATTGATAATCGATTTAACAAGACATATGATTCTTTTACAATTTTCAATCAAGAATAATAATAATAAAAAAAAATTAAGTCCCCGTAAAATTAAATAAATAAAATATATAATGATAAAAAAAAAAGATGATTAAATCAATTAGTTGGTTTCCAGCCCCCCTTTCTTGAATAAATAAATAAATAAAATTAGATTAACATAATAAGATACATTAGATTAAAATTATTCCTTGAGCATAACATTTCCTGGTAATGGAATAGAGTATGGTTGGAAGTATGAGTTGGAAGAGTTGGCAGTACCGGCCAAAGCATTATACCAAGCAATGAAAGCAGTAATAACACCCAAAACACCACCAGCTCTAGTGACACCAACTTTACCACTCAATTCACCAGCAGCCAAGAAAATAAAAGTAACAAACAAAAAGAAGAACAAAGCACTGAAAGAAAGGGTAGATTTCATAGTGTTTAACCACAACATAAAAGTGAAAATAGTCCATCCAAGAAGAAAGAAACCAATAGCACTTGGAATTTGTTCTTCATTACCTTCATAAGCAGCCAAAATACCAAAATTGTCAATCAAAATAGCAGCATAACTTAACCAGAAAGCACCATAAGAAGTCAAAGCAGTTACACCAAAAGTGTTACCAGCAATGAATTCCCACATACCAGCGAAAAATTGAGCAGCACCACCATAGAAACAAGCAAGGGAAACAACAACATTTGGAATTGTAATACCTTCAGCACGAGCATTATAAAGTGACAAGACAAAAGTAGTTAAAGCAAAACCACACAAACCAAGAGGAGCAGGGTTAATATTGATTTTTGGCCATGGTGCAGCACCTGGATTCAAGGTACCACCGAAAGCAGCCATCAAGTCATGTCTATAGTACTTGTGGTTGTTGATGATGACAAATTCACCACCATCTCCGGTGATGTGAACTTTGTTAACTGGTTGATCACCAGGATCAATGATTGAAGAATTAGTAGACTTTTGAGATGAGGTAGAAGGCATGTTTGTAGTCTATATTGTAGTTCTCTATAGAAATGAAAATAGTAATATTAGTGATAATGTGATATGAAATGAAATGAAAATTCCACTTATAGTTGAAAACAATAGGTTTTGAGAACTTGTATAAAAGATGTCAAAGAGAAATATGAAAATAAATGAAAAAATAAAAAAAACCTGGAGTGATACTAGAAGGGAAATGCAAGCCTCTTATATATTCCCAAAAATTCCTACAGCTGCTTTCCCAACAACAGCAAGATTAACCAGAGAACTTTTCCAATGCAATGACGAAAGAAACAAAAAAAATAAAAAATTATTAGAATGAAAATTTCATTGTTCAGAGAAAGAGAGCGAGAGGGGGAGGCATGTATAATGTATGTGGGTGCTTTGTGTGATTATTATTTTATGAGTTTATGAGTTTATGGGTTATGGGTTATGGGTTTATGGGCGATATAGATTAATAGAGAAATTAGAAAATGCAAAAGAAATTTTTTGTACCACATTTTAGTTTTTGGTGATAACTTGATTGAACTCTTTTTTTTTTTTTCTTTAGGCCGAAGTGGGGTCAATTTTGGGTAGTGGGTTCGCGCGCAGTAAAAGTAAAAGTAGAAGTAGAAGTAGAAGTAGAGGCAGAAGTAGAGGCAGAAGTAGAGGTGGTGTGATAAAACCAGAGGAAGAAAAAGAAACTAGTTCAATGTCATTTTGCATATTGAGTTTGAATTTGCATTTGAATTTGCATTTGAATTTGTATTACGTTTATTGTTTAGCTAATAATTCAATGTTTATTTCACCCGCAAGATATTAAAGAAAAGAAAAGAAAAAGACAAAAAAAAACCCACAACCGTTTCATGCAGCGTGGTCTCTTTCTTTTTGTTTTGTTTTTGTTTCAATCAATGTTGAGTAAAAACTTGCGGGTGAAGACTAAAAAGAAAGTGGGAAATGACGAAGTCCGAAGGGATGTGACAGTAAATTGGTGTAGTTGTGGGTTAAAGATTTTCAGGATAGAAGGATACGAGGCTCACATAATCGGTATTGGAAAACGCCCCACGAACTCCGAACTCATTTCAGAATATGATCAGAGAAAGAAACAGTCTACCATGTACATCAATAAAAGTATCTCATGAGATCAAGCTGATTATTCAAACCCTTAATGGAGGCTTTGAGAATATCAATTCCCAGAAGAGTAAGACTCTGTAAGTGCTATAAACGTTGTATGGCTGAATAAGAACCGATTTTGTTTATTCTTCATTTGATTGGCAGTTCGGAGTTTTTTTCTTTTTTAGTTTGTCTTTTCTTTTTATTTTTTTTTTTTTCCGTACTCCTGCAAGTATTACTTTGACAATAACAATAGGTATAAGTTTTTGTGTGCAATTCCAACCCGCTGACCGATGCACCAATGAAATGCCTTGCAAACTTGGAACAAACTAAAGAATACAAATTAAAGTATGCACAGTAATTTCATCAGTATTTGACAACCTGTCTTTATTCACATTTGAGTATAGATATATATATATCGATAGTAATTACACTTTAAAGTTTGTATATGAGCCTAAGAAGTGGTATCATTTCTGTTCCTTCCACACCACCACCATTATAACCGAGTCGTCGTACTCCATTTTCGACATTCAAATAATATAAACTCATAAGTTTGCTAATTTTTTTTTGATTTCTTTATTTAATTGTGGTTTATTCTTTTATTGCATATTTCTCATCTCTTAGTAAAAACCCAAATGGCATGTTTTATTTTAATTCAATTTCATCTCAGCGGGGGAGGAGGAAGAGGAAGAGGAGGAGGAGGCACATTATAATCGATGAACGACCTTCCACACGACCTTTTGTTGTTCTACACACGACCAGCCCCACAATTCGATGAACAACAACAAAGAGAAGAAAAAAAAATAATCTACACTTTAAATTTCTTGTCTTTCTCTCTCTCTCTCTCTCTCTCTCTCTCAATAGACGACAATAACAACAACGACGACAGCAACGACAGCAACGACAGCAACGAACTCCGAAGATTACACAAAATTGCATACGGATCTAAGGTTGTTATCTTTCTGATTATGACATTGAATTATTATGATTATTATTACTATCATTATTATTAACATTGCTGGGGATAATGTATACTCGTAGTGGTGGTACATGTTTCTCTGCAAGTCACTTTATTACTTTCTTCTATCTATGATAATAAATAATAATAAAAAAGACCCAAAAAACACACACACATTACGGATTCAAATTCTCTAGATATTAGTTTCCTAGTATGACAATTTGTATTAGTAGATCTGGTACCTGTCACTATAACCAGCCCCACCCCCACCCTCGCATCCCCCGGAGTTTTTTATTTTATTAGTTGTTTATTTTAAAGTTCTTAAAGTTCTTACAAGTAGCAAATCATCGAAAACCCAAGAAAAAAAATGAAAATGAAAATGAAAATGAAAATGGAAAACATGCACTAATAGTCTATGAACTGTGTATATCTGGGGTTTTCCCTTTAATCTGTATTTTTGTTATTATTGTATTATTTTCTTGTTCATCCCCACAAATATGCACAGTCGTGTAAATTTAGAGATTATATACATTCCTGAATTTTGCAACACCTCCATCTAAGCACTGTGTGAATATTAACTTAAATAGGCAATATTGCAATTAATGCATAACTAATAAATGATACACATATATACGCTAAAACTACATCATTGCTTCATGTGGGTGGGGAGGTCAGAATACTACACATCAATAATAAATACCCAATGATGTGTTTGTCACTTTTTTCTAGCTTTCTTATTTGGTGGCGAACTGGTGATTTTATCCAAAGAAAACACATCCTCTTCTTTTTGACCTAGTCTTGTCAATATTGAAGTTCTCTTTGTATTCCTGTGCCTGGTAGTTTTATTGACCCGCTTCGATGACTCACCACCAATCTTTTGACTTTCAGGGGTTTCTCTAATACTTGCATTTTCACTGGGCATCCCCATTTCTTTTGATCCAGAATTTTGTATGACAGAAATTTTTGACATTCTATCGACAAACTCTGTCTTGAATTCCTCTATTTTGTTCATTAAAGAGTTAATGGCACTGATGGACGGCACCGTTTCTGATGTTAAACTTGATTGTAAAGCCAAAACTTTCTCATTATATAATCTTTCGAGAACCTCTTTGTCACATTCATACTCTTTTTGTTTTAATTTCATGCTCACTATTAGCTCTGTGTTTTCTTCTTCTAGTTGTTTCAGTTTGTCGTATTCCATTTGTAAACTACGTTCGATTTTTTCCATAGCCTTCTGATGATCTTTCTCTAAATCCTTCAACTTCTTCAGTATAATCTGCATCTCTTGATCTTTGACTTTTAGATCGTTTGACAATATCATTTTCTGAGTTTCTAATTCGTTCACTCTATCTGATTCTTTGTGTTTTTCACATTCCAATTTGTCGATTTTTCTCTCTTTTGCACTGACGGATTCCTTCATTTCATCACAGGATGTCTTCAACACGGAAACACTATCCTCTAATACTTTGATCCTATCTTTTAGAATAATACATTCAGTCTCTTTTTCTTGTAATAAACTTTGAAGCTTGCGAGTATTCATTATGTGGTTATTCTCCTTTTCCGATAAAACTACTTTCATGCTTTCTAGTGAAGCTGCCAGGATCTCGATTGACTTTGATTTTACTTTCAACTCCTCTTCCAACTTTTCAATTACAATCGCATTCTTTTGCAATGTCAACTTCAACTGGGATATTTCTTCCAAGTGTTGAAGTGATTCTTTCTTGTGACTCTCTTGTATTCTAGTAATTTCCGTCGCTTTATCCTTTAGCAACTCTTCCAATTCTTTGCTTCTTAAACGGACTTGATCTATTTCTAAATTATAGCTTGCTCTTAACTCTGTCAAACCATTCATCACTGCAGATAATGATTCCTGGTTTAGCGTCGAAATTTGCAATTCAATACTTTTCGCCTGATTCTCCATTTCACGTTTCATAGAACCAGAAACCTCTTGGATCTCTGACATCAACATTAAACTTCCTCTGTGGTTTTCATTCTCCAACAATGACCTGAATGAAGATATCTCTGAATGTAACATGTCAGCAAAGTTACTCTTTAAGTTCTCAATCGTATGTTGGTTTTTGTTGCAAACCAAATTCTCCATTTTACCATATAACTCGCTATACTCATTAGCACTAGCCTTAGCTGCAGAATCTAGCTGATTTATTATTGTCTCCGTTGATGAAATCAATGTAGTTTGTGTGGAAGTCAAGTTTTCCTCCCATTCTGATTTATTCGTTAACCTTTTAAGTAGATCACTCATCTTCAATTTTTCTTCAGATAACATACCCGAAAGCTGATCAATCTGAGATGCTTTTTGCAAAAGTTCTGTCTCTTGCACTTTCGACTGTGTTTGAATTTGTGATTTGATAGCTTTCAAATTCTGCTTAAGAACTTCAGCAGCACTCGTAAGATCTGTAAATTTTATCTTATAACAAGATAGCTCCTTTTCATTCTCGTTAAAAATAGTTTGGATCCTATCCTTTTCTTCTTTTAAAGAGGTTAACTCTCTGTTAATGGACGTGAGAGACTCGGATAATCCCACGGTTTTTAAATTTAATTCCTTGTTCCTGTTGTACAAGTTTTTAATCTCCGAATCTTTTTGCATTATAATCTTCTCATATCCCTTCATTTTTCTTTTCATTACTTCCAATTCCTTCTCTGAGCTATGGCTTGCTGCCTCCAACTGACCGATTAATTCAGAGAATGATACTCCTGATGTGTTTTCAAACGTGTTTGCAGGTGAATAAGTCTGAACTCTCTCATGTCGTCTTTTTGTATTCTTGCTTGTGTTCGTCCTAGTTTCAGAATGATATTCCTTGGTTGCAAACAATCTAGGAGCAAATAGATTATGTTTATCGGACTTTTTTGGAGATGGATTATCAGCCTCGGGTGAGTACCTTGTCTGTACGGGAGGAGGTGTTTCTTCTTTTAAGGACTCCTTTTTCTTTGTAATTATAGCAACATCACCTCCATTATCCAACTCGATATCCGATTCTTCGGAATCAATTGCACAATTGGTTTCGCCTTCCTTTCCCTCTGTACTTGTGTATGATTTAGCAGCAGGCTTGATTTCAGACACATTGTTAATGCTTTTTTTCTCAAAGAAATTGCTATCTTTAGCACCTCTGATATCCTTGAAAAAACTTGCACTCATTTACGATGCTTCTTGAAGTTCTTAAAAGTCGTCTGAAAATCTGGTTGCAAAGTTTTCTTTTGATTTGGAGTGATATTTTGCTTCAATACCTTAACCAAAAATGTTAGTTTTATTTTTGAACATTGGACACGTAAAAATCGTAATTTGATATCAAATTCGACCAGATAGTAGTATTAATTTGCAATACTATCTGGCTCAAAAGGTAAACTAAACTTGACTTGAAATTACTCTTGTTTTATTCTTCCATAATCTTGCTCTTCATTTTGTTTCAAAGTTTCCCTGTCATTCATAACTAAATATAGTAAAAGAAAACATAATTTCTCATCTTTTTCAGTTTGATTTAATTTTTTTTTTTTGAATATTTTTTTTTTTTCCTCTTACTTATCACATTTAGCTTATTCTCAAGTTCCCTACAATTACCCCCCTCCCCCCCCCACCAGCAACAACAACAATATGAGTGAACGTCAAAAGGTTGCCTTGGTCACAGGTGCATCATCTGGTATTGGATATGCCACTGCAATTGAATTTGCAAAAAGAGGATATAAAGTGTTTGCTGGTGCTAGAAGATTAGAGCCAATGCAAAAATTGAAAGATGATTATGGTATTTATATTTTCAAGTTAGATGTTAGTGATTTAGATAGTGTTAAAGAAGCACGTAAGTTGATTGAGTCCGAAACAGGTGGTGATTATTTAGATTTCTTATACAACAATGCTGGACAATCATGTACTTTCCCTGCCACCGACGTCACTGATGAACAAATGAAACAATGTTTTGAAGTCAATGTTTTTGGTGGTATCAGAACAACCCGTGAATTGATCCCATTGATCATTAATGCCAAGGGTGTTGTTGGTTTTACAGGTTCCGTCAGTGGTATTATTCCTTTCCCATTTTCATGTATCTACTCCTCGTCAAAGGCAGCTATCCACCAGTACGCAGCAACTTTGAGATTAGAAATGAAACCATTTGGGGTTAAGGTAATTAACATAGTTACAGGAGGTGTGAAGACAAATATTGAAGATAAAAGAGATTTGCCTGAAACTTCCCTTTATAATGTCCCAGGAATCACTGAGGCGTTTAATGCTAGAAGACAAATGGCTGCTAGAAACCATCCTATGCCAGCAGAGGTTTATGCTCGCAAAGTGGTTTCTGATTTTGAAAACGCAAAACTAGGCGGGGCTTTGAATTATTACCGTGGTAGAATGAGTACCTTCTTAGGACATGTGCTTAATTTTGTTCCAAGATTTATTGTTGAATATGCTTTGGTTAGAAAATTCCAATTGGCTGGAATCTTTGCTTATTTAAAACAGAAATATCTGAAAGATAAGATCCACTAGGTGTGTTTATGTTTTGTCTATGTAGTAGTCTGTTGTATATCAACAACGTTGCTAATATATTCCTATTCCTGTTTGTGACATATCTCCGCTTTTTCGAATTGTTCCATTCTTTTTCTTTATTTTTTCTTTCTACCCCGATATTAGAGAAGAGTGTGGTTTTTTTAACTTAGAACGATAAAGAAGCAAATTTCATGTGAAACAAAACAGAAAAAAAAAAAATAAACTAACTTTGGTTAGAAGACAAGTATTCAACTATTTAATCATTATACCATGCTGATATCAGTACATCCATCATTATGGTATCGTGATAGAAGTGGACTACGAATAGGAGGAGTTTCAAGATATACCGTTGAGTATACCCGGATAGATCCATCAGTATCGGAGATATATGTTCGCCTAAAAAATATTGAAAAAACAACCATCAGAGCCATACATTTACTAAGTGGACCTTTTATACTATACTGTCATGTAGTACCCGTTAACTACAACTATAGAAAACCTTTCCATCCAGAAGATGTTGCAACAAACAGTGAAGTGGTGTTTCACAATCAAATCAAACCCAATCAATCATTTAATGTCACACTATTGTTGAATGAGAACTCCCTCAAGGGTACAAATAATGATGGAAATGATATATTCCAATGGGAAATAGAAGTCGTATCTCAAATTGTCATAACTACAAAAACTGAAGTGGTATATGATCTCATGATTGGTGATGACTTGCGCTTTTTAAAGAAATTGAATGGTCATAATATTGTCACTCAAACACTCAATAGTTTTGGATCTAATAATAGTAGTAATGAGCATATGAAGAAATTAGACGTTATTGATGGCCCTCTGACGGATAATCATGTTTACAACCCTCAATTGGTTGTTAAAAAGATGACTGCTGATGACATTTGGTCTAATGAACCGAGATTTCCGAAGAAACCTGTTCATTTGATTATTGTTACCCATGGGATCTTTTCTAATCTAACAGCAGATATGCTTTACATTAAAGACCAATTGGAACTAAGAGTCAAAGATAATATATTGGTCAGGGGTTACAAGTATAATGCTGGTCATACAGAAAAAGGTGTCAAAAAATTGGGCACCAATGTTGCAAACTACATTATCGACTTAATTGAAGACGGGACGTATTCTTTTGATAAAATCTCATTTATTGGTCATTCTTTAGGTGGATTGGTACAGTTATATGCTATTAAGTATATCTTGGTGACTAAAGGTGCTGATTATTTTGATAAGCACAACATAAAGCCTACCAATCTAATAAGTATGGCATCGCCGTTATTGGGTATTTTGAACGAAATGAACTTTTTAATTTCATGGGTATTAGATATTGGAACACTTGGAAAAACTGGTCGTGATTTAACTTTGCTGAATAGGCTACCAGCATGGAGTGATTTAAGTGTTGGGGACTCCAAGAAAAGGGATTCGTTTAAACCTGTACTAGAGACTTTACCTGACGATCCATTGGAAACTTTTCTCGGTAGATTTGAACAGTTGGTTGTTTATGCCAATGCAATAAACGATGGAATAGTCCCCTTGAGAACTGCAGCGTTGTTGTACTTGGATTACGAGGCATTGGGTGATGTATCGCAATTGAAAAAGAGTAGGCATATTAAGGATCATCCCGAGCTTGAAGAAAGGAATCACCCAATAAAGTCTAATCTCAGTCGAAATAGTGTACTGGAGATTCCTGAAGAAGATAACCAGGTAGTTAAGGACATTCAGGATGCAACTGCGGTGAACAACGAACAGCAAACTGCGAGCTCCTTGATGACCAAGTTACCAGGTAAGCTTGATAATTTTGTAAATTCGGATTCTGCTGCAAGTGAACAAGTTACTTCACACAAACGTAAACATCACCTAACAAGAAGACAAAAGAGATATAAGAAATTTAGTGTTAAAGGAACGGAATCATCTTTATTCAATGAAATACTACCAGAACAGAATTCTTTACAAGAACAGACTTCTGTTTCAAGTCATGATTCCCAAAGTATTGTCGTCCCACCAAGAGCATCTGCAATAGAATCTGCCATTAATACAATAGTTGGCCCAGTCCCATCAAGCTTCTATTTGATGAATCCAGACCAAAGACAACACGTTATATTCCATGACAAGTATTACCAGTTTGATACTCCCCCTGGTGGAGAAATCAATGGAAATAAACACTGACTTTGGATTGGTTGAGCTCTGTGCTATTACGATATCATAGTAAATGGAAGTTAGAAAAACAAAAACAAATTGCTGATAAGTATCATACTTGGGGATGGAGAAAAGTGTTGGTAAACCTTCCTCCTGATGCTCATAACAATATAGTAGTTAGACGAAGGTTTGCTAACGGATATGGGTGGGGAGTTGTGGATCACTTATGTGATCTATTTCGCTCTAGTGACAACAAACTATAGATAAACTTACAAAAAAAAAAATGAAGAACTTCAAAAAGAAAGAATTCTATAATAAATAATTCATTTTAATTTATTTTTCTTCTTATAAACAAGCAAGTATGTAAGCTTCTCTGTCCACATACATATACACAACCCTTTTCTCTCAGTTTTAGATTCAATATGAGGTATGAGATTGTAATTAAACAAAAAAAAAAAAAATGAGAAACAAGGAAAACATGATGACAACTGATAAATAAATAATAATAAAAAAGGAAAATAACTAAAGGGAAAATAAAAGTATTTTACACCACTGTTCCTCCCTTTCTAATAGCAAGAACTATCGTCTTTATTGAAAAGTTTGGGCAATGATTTCTTCTTCTTCGGCAACATGCATGGATTTAGAACCAGCAGCAACAGAAGCACTTGGGTCTCTACCAGCGTATCTTAATTTCAAATCTTTGTAATTTTCAGTTTCTTGTAAGACAGCTTCAATTCTTGGAGCAACATAGTTGTAAGCACCCATGTTCAATGGTTCTTCTTGAGTCCAAACCAAATCTTCAATGTTTGGATATTCGTTCAATGCATCACGTAATTGAGCATATGGGAATGGATGCAATTGTTCAACCTTGATGAATGCAGTGGTCTTGTCTTCCAAAGCAGCTCTCTTCTTGTGCAAAGCAGCGTAAACTTGACCAGACAACAAAACAACTCTCTTAACTTCAGATTTTTCACCCAAAACATCTTCAATGATCCATTGGAAGTGTGAATCACCAGTGAATTCAGATAAATTGGATCTGGCCAATGGATGACGCAACAATGACTTGGAGAAAATGACAATCAATGGCTTTCTGAATTCTCTGTGCATTTGACGACGCAAAAGATGGAAAATATTGGCAGGGGTGGTTGGGTAAGCAACTTGCATGTTACAATCTTGGTGTTGACGTTCTAATTTTTCTGGAGATGGGAAATAACGTTGATCTTCGTTACACAATTGCAAGTATCTTTCAATTCTGGCAGAAGAATGTTCCGGACCTTGACCATCGTAACCATGTGGCAAGGACAAAACAACACCAGATCTTTGTTTCCATTTAGATTCGGCACCAGCAACAAATTGATCAATAACAACTTGAGCAGTATTGGCAAAATCACCAAATTGGGCTTCCCATTCAACCAAAGCATCTGGGGAAGTCAAGGAGTAACCATATTCGAAACCTAAAACACCATATTCAGACAAAGAAGAGTTGGAAATGTTGAAAGCACCTTGATCTTCAGCCAAGTTAGACAATGGGGTCCAGGTGGATTCACTGTTTTGGTCATGTAAAACAGCGTGTCTTTGTGAAAAAGTACCTCTTTCAACATCTTGACCAGAAACTCTGACGTGGTAACCTTCAAGGGCTAAAGAACCATAAGCAAGAGCTTCACCAGTGGCATAGTCAATACCTTCACCGGTTTCAACACTCTTCTTTCTAGCATTCAAGATACGTTTCAAGTTTCTATGCACTTCAAAACCTTCTGGGGTTTCAGAAATAGCTTTACCAATCTTTTTCAAGATACCTTCGTCAACGGCAGTTGGCAAGTGTGGTAAAACTTCGGTGGCCAATTCTCTTGGAGACTTGAAATCTTCCCAAGGAGTGGTTAACCATTCTCTAGAAGTTGGTTTATAATCTTTAGCTTTCTTGAAGTTATCTTCCAAGACGTCCCAGACCCATTTCTTGTGTTCTTGGATATCTTCAGCAGTGAAAGTACCTTCGTTGATCAATTGTTTTTCGTAAATGTCAATGACAGATTTCTTCTTGGCAATTTCTTGGTACATGAGTGGTTGAGTGAAAGATGGTTGATCGGTTTCATTATGACCGTACTTTCTGTAACCAACAACATCAATAATACAATCAGTGTGGAAAGTGGCTCTCCATTCAGCTGCCAAGTTGAAAACAAAAGTACAAGCTTCAACATCGTCAGCATTAACGTGGAAAATTGGGGCATCAATTGATTTAGCAATATCAGATGGGTA
Organism: Candida tropicalis MYA-3404; assembly: GCF_000006335.3. Taxonomy (NCBI): domain Eukaryota; kingdom Fungi; phylum Ascomycota; class Pichiomycetes; order Serinales; family Debaryomycetaceae; genus Candida; species Candida tropicalis. The sequence continues at coordinate 741,664 of NW_003020057.1, read as the reverse complement.
CAAAGTAGATCTGGCAAATCTTGGATCGGTAGTGAAACCGATTTGATTGTTGACAATAACATGGATAGTACCACCAGTGGAGTAAGCTGGCAAACTAGCGAAACCCATGGTTTCATAAACAACACCTTGGGCAGCAAAAGCGGCATCACCATGCAAAAGAACAGCCATGGCCTTCTTGAAGTTACCAATATCATTCTTGTATTGTTGGATGGCACGGGTCTTACCTAAAACGACACCATCTTCGGCTTCCAAATGGGATGGGTTAGCAACAATAGACAAGTTGACGTGTTTACCGGATGTGGTTGGTCTAGCATAGTTCATACCCAAATGGTATTTAACATCACCAGAACCTTCATCAAATTCTTTGGAACCAGTGAATTCAGAAAAGATGGATTCGTTTGGTTTACGAACAACATTGGACAACATATTCAATCTACCTCTGTGTGGCATACCAATGACAACATCTTCGACACCGTATTCGACAGAAGTATCAATTAATGATTTCATACCTGGAACAACGGCTTCGGCACCTTCCAAACCAAATCTCTTGTCGTTAGGGAACTTGGAGGACAAAAAGGCTTCAAAGGAGGTGGCCCAAATCAAACGATCCAAAATTTGTCTCTTTTGGTCTGGAGAATACTTGTAAGGTTGAGGAACTTCAATTCTGTCTCTCAACCAATCACATTTTTCCTTAGATGGAATATGAACATATTCAACACCATAAGAAGAACAGTATGTTTGTTCACAGGTGTCAATGATTTCTCTTAAAGTCATGCTCTTTTTACCATCTTGGGTAAATCTATGCAAAATACCAGGACCCAAGGTGATTTCTTTGTCTAAATCTTTGTCGGTAAAACCATAGTATTCTAAAGTCAATTCTCTAGGAACAGTAGCATTGTCACCAAAGGAAATTCCCAATGGATCAATTTTTGCCTTTTGGTGTCCTCTAACTTGGTAAGCACGTACCAATAATTGAACCTTCAAGTGGGTGACAACGTCTTCAGAAATTGGACTTTGACCAGGGTAAAATCCGGCGGCACCTCCAGAAACAGTAGGAACAATGGTTGGTGGAGCTTGGAAAGCCTTTGATGGTGGGACATTGTCGTTTTCAATGTTCTTGAAGTAAGCATTCCAAGAAGCATGGACACTGGAAGGATCGTGTCTCCAGGCATCGTACATTTCATCAACATAGGTGGAGTTGTTTCCTTGTAAAAATGAGTCGGTAGCGAGGAAACGTTTACTCAATTGAGTATAAGTGGTTTTTGGAATATTTACCTTCAAAAGCTGAGCACGAGGAACAGCATTTCTGAAAGCAGTAAGCATTGTGAATATGAATATATATCAAATTATAACTGGATTCTAACCAAAAAATAACCAGATCAATTTGTGATTAAGAAGCTGAAAATAAAAGAAAGGAAGAAAGAAAGAAAAAAGGAAATGGGAAAAAACAGTGGAAGTTAAGCCTAAAAATTTTCTGTTGTTCTCCATTGGGTGTGGTAAGAGGGTGGAAAAAAAAAAAAAAAAAAAAAAAAACTTACAGTATGAGAATGAGAGTGAGAATGAGAAGGGGAAATGAAATTAAAAAGGGCAAAGGTTAACGAACAGCAACCTAGACTCCGGTCCCAAAAAAAAAAAAGAAAAATTGTTCGCACAGTGGTTGATCAAGGTTCTTCTTACTATTCTTCTTACTATTCTTCTTACTATTCTTCTTACTATTCTTCTCCTCCTCCTCCACAAAATACGACTCTAATTGAAAATTTCCTATTGAGCCCCGGGGGAACGAGGAAATAAATAAGTGCAGATGTATTTCTCAGTGCTGACTCCTCATAGAGTATATATTCTCATTCTATACTCACTCTCTTCCATCTACGTAGATGTATTATATGTATCATAAGTCAATTGTTTGCCAATCGGTATATATCATCGGGCTTATTTGAGTTTTTTTTTTTTTCCTCTTCACTCATTGCCAGAGTCTTGGAAGTCTAAAATTTCATGGTGACTCCGGGGTTGACACATCACGAAATGTGTATACCCGGGAAATACGCTCGGAACCAAATATCGGAGTAATTGCAACTCCACGAATGACATCGATGCATTAGACACCGGATAATCCGTGGGCTTTGATACAAGAGGTATTTATTAATCCTGTGATTTGACATGGTCTACATTTTAACCTATATTACTAGTACATCTCTTAAGGTTTGTCAGCATTGATTGAATAGGTATATTTTGATCTCGATATCCACTCCGGGGTATTTGATTTTTTTTTTTTTAAGGTTCTATTATTTTGAGCCGCCCTGATTGGTTGAGACGATGGCCGCGAAAAAAAAAATGTTAGTGGCAAAATGAGGGTTATTCTACTTAAAGAGCAAAAGGTATGATGGCAACTCTTATTCATCGTTTTTGCATACCTACATGACTATATACGTAATATTATTGTATGATTGCTCTTTGAAGATGATGACTGGATATTATTACTGTTGTTAGCACAATATGTATTTAGTTTGGTTTGAAAAAGACTCTAATTCTAGTCCTCCTCTGGTCAATTCTTTTTTTTTTCAATAAAAATTGGAAGAAAATTCCCACAAAAAACGAGAAAAGTAAGAAACATTGAATTAGTAAAGTATTGCAGTAGCAATCTAGTGCTTGTAAAGACAATGAAAAGTCTGGTAGTAGTTAAATCTAACAAAAGTCCAAAGAGATGGTGGGGGAAGATCAGAATAGAGTTTGTATTTTTGATATTCTCCTTCATCAAATGTAATCTCCTTCGAAAAGTTGTTGATTATAGTCGAGAGTGAAAGTATTATCCCGAAAGTAAAACGATTTCATAAACTTTAATAGCTAACTAAAGTATGCCTGCGAGATAAAAGTAAAATTAATCAAAGTAGAAAGAATGTCGGAAATTGCAACATCTATAATCATGCAAATGCTATATATACATTGTGGAATAAACCCGTATTACTTTTCAGTATGCTTGATTTAGTACCTTCAACGCTTGCTTTGCTGTCCCCTGATGTACGGTTGGCTCTAAATTAGAAGCTGGTCTTCAGATCTTTTGGATAACAAACGTGAGCAAACCACGTGATTATGGACTATGTTTTAATTTCAATTTCTATTTTCTTCAATTAACTATAGTAACAAATTACTGTAATGATCTAGTGTCCGTATCTGTACCAAATTAAATAAAGAAATTAGTTGCTGCAATAGTGAAATTTGCTGCCAAAAGAAATAAAATCAACCACAAAAATGTCGGTCCACAAAAGAAACCAAAACTCAATTAGAATAATCAAGATATGACCAAGGGAAAGTACCAGCAGAACGTAATAAAGTTTTGAAAAGTATTTATCATCTTCAGTTAAAGAGAGACACTATAGTACCAAACAAATATTGAGCTAGAGGAAGTGACCCTAAAGTCAAATAGAGGAAGGGATTGTACATTTTCCCAGATTAATTCCGTTCAACCCCTCTTTTTCCAGTGATTGAATCGTATGAGAGGTGCAATTGAAATAGTTCTGGTAATAATACTTCTTACTTTGATCTTTAAAGTGGAGGTTAAATGTATGAAAGGGAAGAATAAAACTCGCATCCTTCCTGCCCGTGGTTCTGCTTGCAAAAGGAGCTCGTGTCCTATTATCCGCCATACCCAGCTATAGAAAAGCCCTGCATCTCATTACCAGCAAACTAACATGACTAATTAAATACAAGCACTGGAATAATAGAAAATATTAATAACGGAAGTGCTGTAGAAACTTGGAAAACAAGCTGTTTATGAATTGTTGCAAGCGATATCGTATAACCCTGCGAATGCTATACTTGCATTGTGAAACAGAAATCGATGAGCACCACTGCTTTGTAAACTGAAATATCTCTGTGAATACCTAGTCTGTCTCTAATTTAGGCTGTTGGATTAGCTTACAGTCATGGTTATAGGCCCTCAATTAAGAGTAAAATAGTCATTAATATTGACTCTCTACAAGTACTACTTTTTGTATATATTCTTTTTCAGTTCAAAATATCTTTGGTGCAATGTGTACCCCAAGAATTCATTATCCCTGTGCCTGGGAATTAATAGAATCATCGTAGTGAGAAACTTGTAGTAACACGAGTGTATTAGAACCGACATTGTTACTGTTGTTGTTGTTGTTGCTCCTATTGTTCGTCTGCCATATAAACAAAACAAACACACAAGAAAAGGAGGCAAAGCAGACACGACACAAAACCAAAAAAAATTCAAGTCGCGATTCTCGCTATGAATCAACAGCCAAAGTCACGTTTCACATTCTCTAAATACGAGGGTCCTACATGTTGGAAAAGATGATGATGGGAAATGTTTGCAAGTACTGCTCTGGACTACTGTTAAGGTAATAATTATTCAACTCATTATTTCCTTTAATATGCCCATCAGATGTTCTGATAATAATAATAATACTGCTATAAATATCTATAGTCATGTGTAATAAAAATAGAAACTAATTAAGGAGTGTCGTGTGCAAAAGGTAAATCAAGAAATAAAAAAAAAAAAGAAATTCTATTTTCTTTTTTTTTCTTCGGTGCTTTTTGTTCCCTCAGCCAATGGGACACGTACGCACCCATACACCCATACTGATACACACACATGGTTATAGTAGGGGGAATTGCCTACATCATAGAAAATCTCACATTTGTCAAACAGGAATCAAATAATCAAAGGAAAAAAAAAAAAAAAAAATTTCGTTCCTCTAATAATTTCAAATTTTCACGATCTTTATAATTATTTATTATTATTATTATTGCTAGTAGTAGTTTTATTATTTTGTTGTTCCAACCCCAGCACCCTTGATCTAAGCTAGAATTACCATCATCACCACTACCGCCACCACTATCACCATACACTCACTATTTCCAGTACCAGAATAACGTTACAGGGAACACATCGTGATCCTTCAGAATTAAACAGAAGAAACAGAATCTATTTATTATAAATAAACAAACTTCATTGGACTGGTTTACTACGTCGACCTTGTATTATTATTATTATTATCATCACTACTACTACTACTACTACTATAACAGTCACTAGCTATTCACAATGTTGCCAGCCACATTACTTTCGCTTTTCACCATTCTATTATCGGGATTGATAACTACAGCAGAAGCGAGAAGAAAACTTTCGGCCACATCCTTAGTCACTTGTATGGATAATTCCCAGATCTCGCCAAGTTATTTCAACGTCACATTCAATCCCGACGATAGATCATTGAAATACTCACTTGATTTAACTACAGACATTAGTGCTTATGTCATTGGTCATATTCAAGTTTATGCATATGGTTTCCTTATCATTGAGAAGGATGTCGATATGTGCTCTTTAGGTTGGAAACAATTCTGTCCTATTTACCCTGGTACAATGCAGGTTGAATCCATTCAATATATCAGTTCTGAGTACACCAACCAGATTCCAGGAATTGCCTACCAGGTCCCTGATATTGACGCCGTCGTAAAGGTTATTGTCAAAGATAGAGACTCTGGGGAACAATTGTCGTGTATTCAATCCTCCTTCTCCAACGGTAAAACAATCAGTCAAACGGGGGTTAAATGGGCCACCGCTTGTATAGCTGGTTTGGGATTGTTGGTGGCAGCTATGTTGTCTACCTTTGGTAATTCCAATGCTGCATCTCACATCTCAGCTAACTCAATGTCACTTTTCCTTTATTTTCAAAGTGTCGTCGTTGTTTCCATGCAAGCTGTTGAAAGAGTTCCTCCAATTGCCAGTTCCTGGTCCGAAAATTTAGCATGGTCAATGGGATTGATTCGTATTCAGTTTATGCAAGATATTTTCAGATGGTACGTTCAGCTGACAGGTGGTACTCCAACAACTTACTTCATTTCTAGTACTAAACAAATATTGGTGCAGAGACACAAGAGATCATTGGACTATATTTCTGGACTTGCTAAAAGAACATTAGATTACAGTTTGCGTTCGAATCAAAACTTGATTGTTTTGAGAGGGATCAAAAGAATTGGGTACAATTCTCATATCGAACCAACATCCATCGTTGCAACTGGGTACACTTGGTTTGCATTAATTGGATACTTGATGGTTGTCTTGCTCGTATTGATCAAATCAATAGTGATACTTTTGACACGTTTCAAGAAAATAAATCCTCGAAGCTTCAATGTCTTCCGTGGCCATTTCCACAATGTCATCAAGGGTTCAGTATTAAGATACGTCGCCATTGGTTCAACACAATTGGTGATTTTTTCATTATGGGAATTTACACAAGTTGATTCCCCAGCACTTGTTGTTTTGGCTGTGTTGTTTATTATATTATTACTTGGGGTTTTGGTATGGTCATATATAAATGTCTTGAAGATTGGTAGAGAATCAGCCAAGAAGTTTAACAATCCTGCTGCTTTGTTGTTTGGTGATAACAAGATTTTAGACAGATATGGTTTCTGTTATACCATGTTCCACGCGGACAAATACTGGTTTGGTGTCGTCCTCACGTCATATAATGTATTCAAGGGAATATTCATTGCATTTTGTCAAGGTAACAATGGTATAGGAGGTAAAGTTTCTGTTATTCCAATATTTGTGGCCGATTTGGCATATACGACTTTCTTGATTTACACCGGTCCATACTTAAACAAGCCTACCAATATTGTTAGTTATTTGATTGCGATAGTGAACTGTATCAACAGTTTCCTTTTCATGTTTTTCAGTGATCTTTTTGGCCAACCAGCTGCTGTTGGTTCTATCATGGGTTGGGTGTTTTTCATTTTGAATGCAGCATTTAGTTTGGTTTTATTGATTTTAGTTTTAGTATTTATCGGATTGTCGTTGACATCCAAGAATCCAGATGCCCGATTTGCTCCAGTTAAGGATGATAGAACTTCTTTCCAAAGAAAATCATCCGTCAAACAAAAACTGGACAAGCTTGTTGATGGTGAATTAGCTGATTTGGGTATTGCCGCACAAGATCATTCAGCAGATTGGGAAAAGGTATTAAAAGATTGGACATAGGTATGCAGTTTTATTAGTGAATAACAAGCAATATAAGTATATGGATTTCCTTTTCTGTCGCAGGATGGACGCTTTTGAGAGCAATGGATAATATATAGCCACCATAGACATCTGAGTGCAACGGAATTTCCAACCATGGAATCTATTTCTGTTTTTCATCATGTATTGTGTCAAGCAAACATATAGAGTTTAAATCCCGTTACTGAGATTAAGTAAAAATATCCACTATAAATATATGAAAATCGGTTAATTAATCTTCAATGTTACTCCAGAAGCCTTCTATCTGAGTCAAGATTTTATTTGAAATTTTCCTGTCAATGGTTGCAAGCCACAAATTGACTTTTTGTTCCCACTTAATTCCTTGAAGGAAATCTTCATCGTGTTCAATATTAGGATTCTCTCTTTCACTTGCTTTGTTGTACAGTCTAATCAACAGATTGAAGTCAATTGGAGAAATGAGTTTATTCAACAAGTCTGCAGATAAAGCTATTGCCCTACTTATTAAGTGTAAATCGGCTTCACGGTATATGTAGTTTTCATTCACTTCAATTTTTGTTGCCCACGAGTCTCTGAACATGTCAGGGGTTTCACTAGTTGAAAACCTCAAGTTCAAAGGAGTCAGGGTCGTTAAATACGGGATAGTTTGAATAATGCCGGGATTCACAACGTTGTGCAACTTGTTTTCAAACCATTGTGTGGTAGAATCCTCGGCTATGAGAGGTGATATGGGTCGTGATAAATTTGGATCACATTCAATCCTGATTTGTTGAATTACAAAATCCAGGGAGGTGAATTGATGAAAGATCTGTCGTTTAAGATCCATCGGAAGAATACATTCAAATAACCCTCCCACAAACGTATGGGGCATGAAAAAATCAATCTTGCGTTTGGCATACTTCTTTCGTCTTGCCATTTTATAACAAACCAAATTCCTAGACTCCCATTCTAGCGAAGACTGTGGATCCTTTGACATCAAATCTTTATGATGATAATACTTGTTTTTGCCAGTATATTCAAGCCATCTACCGTTCGTGAATTTCTCAAGTTGAATATCAAGTTTCTTCCGGAACAATCTAGACATTTTTTTACCCTTATACATGATAAATCCAAATACTCCAACAAAAAACTCGTCATTCTCCTCGTCATTATCTTGTTCTTCGGGATCCCCAATAACATCGCTTGCTGGTAGAGTAAGCATTTCTCCCAATTTAGGTTTGAGCATGCAAAATGGTTTATCCCAATCAATATTCCCACTAGAGTCAGTTCTTATAACTTTTTGATAGTCTACCTGTCCATGGTTACAGTGGGAGATGGTAATGAAATGCATTGATACTGGTAATGTATAACCAGATATCTTGTATTGCCGTGTTATCTTGAATCCAGTAAAAGGAAAAAATGGTGTCTGTTGCTTGGGATTGCAAATTTTATGGTCTTGGTTGTATAGTAATTTGGAAAAAATAGATGACATCATACATAGTAGGAGGAATATTAGTATCATTTGAAAGGTATCAAGCTATAGGTCTCTTTGAACATATCAAATGACTGGAGAAACACGAAAAATAAAGAAAAGGTTGCGAATTGTCTTGTTGATATTTCGCACATCTGCACGTGACTCCTATGTTTTTTTTTTTTCATTTTGTTTTGTGAATTCATAGCGAAAGTTGAGATGAGGTAACGAGGGAAAAAAGTAGGAAAAAAAAAATAAGAAAAACTAAGAAAAGTAAAGTAAGGGAAGAAACTTGTATCAGAAACCATCTACTTCAGTACCACTTCTTGCATTGTCAACTACACGATGGATCAACAACAGCAAAGTAACAAAGCTCATAGAGGTGGATCAAAGAAGGTTGGAGCAAAGAAAAAGTTGCATAATGATGGACAGAACAAGAAGGCGTTTGCTGTTTCTGCTCCAAGAAAATTGGAACGTATGGCAAGACGATCTCACGATGTGAATGAAAAGAAATTGCATGTTCCGATGGTCGATAGAACACCTGACGATGACCCACCACCTATTATTGTTGCGGTGGTTGGGCCTCCTGGTACAGGTAAATCTACTTTGATCAAGTCATTGATTCGAAGATTAACTAAAACCACATTATCGGAAATCAATGGACCAGTCACTGTAGTCAGTGGTAAGAGGAGAAGATTAACTTTTATTGAAGTTAACAACGACTTGAACTCCATGATTGATATTGCCAAGGTGGCAGATTTGGTTTTGTTGTTAATCGACGGTAATTATGGTTTGGAGATGGAAACTATGGAATTCTTGAATATTGCTCAACACCACGGTATGCCAAGAGTATTGGGTGTTGCTACACATTTGGATTTGTTCAAATCACAACTGACTTTAAGAACTAGTAAGAAAAGGTTAAAGCATAGATTTTGGACAGAAGTTTACCAGGGGGCTAAATTGTTTTACTTATCAGGGGTCATCAATGGTCGTTATCCGGATAGAGAGATTTTAAACTTGTCGAGATTCATTTCTGTGATGAAATTCAGACCTTTGAAATGGAGAAATGAACATCCATACTTATTGGGTGATAGAATTACTGACTTGACTCATCCTCAATTAATTGCAGAAAATCCTAAATGTGACCGTAAGGTAGCAGTATATGGTTATCTTCATGGTACACCATTACCATCAGAAAATGCTCACGTACATATAGCCGGTGTTGGTGATTATTATGCTAGTTCTGTTGAAAAATTACCTGATCCTTGTCCAACACCATACTTTGAGCAACGTTTAGAAGAAATTGAAAGAGAAAAGTTGAAAAATGCGAGTGAGTCAGGAAGTGAAGTTGCCAAAACTACTAGACGTAGAAAGAGATTGGAAGACAAGCAAAAGATTATTTATGCACCAATGTCAAATGTTGGAGGTGTTTTGGTCGATAAGGATGCCGTGTATATTGACATCGGTAAAGAGAGTTTTAAGAATTCAGGAGATTCAAATGAGATTCAAGGTGAAGGTGAAAAACTTGTCACTGACTTGCAGGAAGTTACTAAAACTATGGCTGAAAGATTAGAAGAGGATTCAGGATTACAATTGTTCTCCAATTCTAAAGTATTAAATGAGGTGGAAGAATATGAATCTGATGATGATGAGGAGGACGATGAAGATGACAACGAAGAGGTTGTTGACACAGGTCGTTCCACTTTGAGAAAAGCTAGAGTTTATGGAAAGTCTATTGCTGAAGATGATGAATTCGATGGTGTTGTTTCAGGGGACGAAGATAATGATGATTTATCAAGTGATGACGATGATGCTAACCTGCGTGTTCCACGAACTGTCGAGGTAGATTTTGGAGCCAATAACAAATATCGTGAGAATGAATTAGAATATGAAGAAGACTCCAGTTTATCATCGGACGAAGATTACTATAAGTCTGCAGCTACCAAATTAAAAGGGTCGGTGCAAAGAAGATGGAATATTAACAAGTTGTTATATTTGAATACTTTAGATCCATTAGATGTTTTAAAGAAGTGGAGAAATGAAGAAACTGATGATGAGGAAGAGGAAGATATTCGAAAAGTTGACGACGAAGATGACACTTTCTTCACTAAAAAGAAGACTCTTAATTACCACGAAGATTTGGATCTTTCCAAGCCTAGTTTCCCTTCGCTTGAAGTCTTGAAGGCTAAATTCGATAAGAATAATGATAGTTCAAGTGATGATGAATATGAAAATGGGTATAAACTTTTAAAGGCTCGTTTGTTGACTGCACCAGATTTGAACTCTCTGAATGATGTGGAGGGAGATGAAAACAACGGTGGCAATAACGGAGATGACGATGACGAAGAATTGTACGGTGATTTTGAAGATTTGGAAGCCGGTGATAATGATGGTGACGAAGAGAGTGAAAAACCACAAACCAAATCCGATTCTGAGGATGAAGATGATTTTGCTGACTTTGAAGCGGAAGAGCAGAAAGACAATGGTGTTGAAGATCCAAACGAAGAGTCTATGACTACTGAAGAGAAAAGACAGTTGAATGCCGCCAAGAAAGCAAAATTACAATTACAATTTGAAGAGGAAGAAGACCGAGAATTCGGAGCAGATGATCCTGAAGAAGAGGCAGAAACTTGGTACGAATTTCAGAAAAATAAAATGGCCAAGCAATTGGAAATCAACCGTGCAGAATATGAGGAAATGACTCCAGATTTGCGTATCAAAATTGAAGGTTATCGTGCTGGTTCATATGTAAAGATAGTATTTGAGAATATGCCATGTGAATTTATTGACAACTTCGATCCACTGTATCCACTTATTTTGGGTGGTTTGCTCAACACAGAATCCAGATTTGGAATCATGAATGCCAGAATAAGACGACACAGATGGCACAAGAAAATCTTAAAATCACAAGATCCATTGATTCTATCATTGGGATGGCGTCGTTTCCAAACATTGCCAATATATACAACTAGTGATTCTAGAACTAGAAACAGAATGTTGAAGTATACTCCTGAACATGCTTATTGTTTTGCTTCATTCTATGGGCCATTGGTTGCTCCTAACACAACATTCGTTGGATTTAACCTTGTTGACAATGGTTCTACAACAGGAGCTTTTAGAGTTGCAGCTACAGGTATTATTGAGGATTTGAATGCCAGCACTGAAATAGTCAAAAAGTTGAAATTGGTTGGGTATCCTTACAAGATTTTCCGAAACACTGCTTTTATCAAAGATATGTTTTCAAATTCATTGGAGGTTGCTAAATTCGAAGGTGCTCAGATCCGAACAGTGTCAGGTATCAGGGGTGAAATTAAGCGTGCATTGTCAAAACCTGATGGTTATTTCAGAGCTACCTTTGAAGATAAAATATTAATGTCAGATACTATCTTCTTAAAAACCTGGTATCCAGTGAAAGTCAAGAAGTTCTATAATCCTGTGACCTCGTTGTTAATTGAAAGACAATCTGAATGGAAAGGTATGAGACTTACTGGACAAGTTAGGGCTGAAGCAAATATTCCTACCCCATTGAATAATGATTCTCAATACAAGAAGATAGAAAGAGCCGAAAGAAGGTTTAATCCATTGAAAGTACCTAAATCAATTCAAGCTGAATTACCATTCAAGTCACAGATACATGCAATGAAGCCGCAAAAGAAGAAAACCTACATGAGTAAGCGTGCTGTTGTGTTAGGAGGTGAAGAAAAGAAAGCTAGAGACTTGATACAAAAGATCAACACTATCAGGAAAGAAAAGGATTCGAAGAGAAAAGCCAAGAAGGATGAGAAATTTAAAGAGAAGTTAAAGAAGATCGCCAAAGTTGAAGAGCTTCGAAAAGAGAAAGAACGTGAAAGAAAGAAGGAATTTTTCAGCAAGGAAGGAAAGAAAAGAAAGTTGGCATCTAGTGGAAGTCAAGCCTTTGGCAAAAAACAAAAAGTATAGAATAATATCGTGTATACTAGATTTCTTAATAAAAACAATATTTTTCATAGACTTCTATTTGGCTATATTGTTAGTTGCTGCCATCTAAAAGTAATAAAACCAAATATGGTCTACAGGCATATGACCGAAGATTTTTGTGGTCAACTAACGAAAGTGTGAATTCATAGTTTGATACAATATTAATGTGTTTCAGTATAAGACGCATCTCTATTAAAAGTCATTCAATCTAATCCAAATGAAGAGTTTTGAGAGAAAGTTGTTTATTTAAAAATCAAATGCATACATAGAATCTGAACATAATCTGGTGCCATTTAGCTTATATATCTTTTCATATCAAGAATATTGCACTAAAACTTCATTTCCTTGCATACTCTCGAGCTTCCTCATCAAATCTGGCTTGTCTTCACAAAAAACACTGGGGGTCAAATCTCAATTTGTACTAGTAGTTCAATGTGGCTAGAACTGGTCACTACATAGACTCTTTTGTGGTCTTTATTTGCGCTCCCTTTCAAGCAAGGGTCTATTCAACTTCAGAGGGTTCAAAATCGTTCTCCGTTCCATCTTGGTTACTGACCGTATTTCAGTTACGGTTTGCCCATTGAGTCACGTGTTGCTTGGTTTTGTGTCATTTCTAACTAAGCTTTTCTTTTGGTATGCCCCATACATTATTCTTTGGTATGCCCCATACATTATTCTTTGGTATGCCAACGTCTTGTTTGGTATGCTTCTTGGGGAGCTTTATGTTATGCTCGGGTGGAGTTTTATGTTATGCTCGGCTAAGTATTATCCTGTTATGCTCGGCCGAAATCAGTTTGTTATGCTCGGGTGAATATATTTTTGGTATACTCGGGTAAAACTAATTTGATATGCTCGGGTGAATATATTTTTGGTATGCTTGGTGGTCCCTATTTGTTATGCCTGGTGGTCCCTATTTGTTATGCTCGGGTGAGTTTATACTGTTATGCTCGGCCGAAACTAATTTGTTATGCTAAACTCAATTCTTTCTTGGTATGCCCAGTGAACCCTGTATGTTATGCTGGGCTGGGTCATATATGATATGCCCGGTGATTGTATCTAGAGTTTTGTGATTCACCGACCCTGAATGCGTCATCTTGTTGCAAGCTTTCCTAAAGTTCAATAATCAAGGGACTTGGGGTATGACCGGAACTATGTGTTGAAGGTCGGAAGTGCTTCGCATGAGGAGGAAGCCAATGTTTGGCAGACGTGTCCAGGTGATAGCCTGGTAGTTGCCAAATCATTGTAGGAGTACCGCTCCTCAATCTGACTGACCTGGCAGTCATATTTGTAGGATAAGATCATGAATTCAAGGTGTCCATTTCCCGTTAATTATCAATGTGTTACAGATTTATCCACAACTTAAATTGATGGTTATCTAGGTAATAGATTGGCCATAGTCAACAGGTAGACTAATAGATAGGATATCAGGATTAAAACGTGAAATAAAGACAAATATTCCACACATTTAACATAGCAGTGTTGTACTTTATTAGCTATATTTCAAGACTCACAACCTATAATACTAATGGAGTTGTCAGAACATGTGATAGCAACAGTTCTAGCAGCTACACATGCGGTATCAACGGCTCTGTGGTTAGTAGTAGACATAATAATTACCAAATCTATTTCTGTATAAGTTTACATGCAATACCATATGATGAAGCAGACGTATATACAGCTATCCATTATGTGATCCTAGTATATCGGCTGCCCTTTTGATAACACACGTTCTGCTATTCTACCAACACACATGCAACGTACAATGCCAGTGTTTCTTCATACATTATATCAAACTTTAATTCACTATATTGGTGGTAATGGCACAACTAACGTTCTTAAGAGCATCATACACCAAAATAGATCACTATCAGTGTCATCTCATGGTCTTTGCAAGTAACTTGGGTATTGTCATTGTTGGTGTCTATTCGACTATGAAATGTCGTTTGCACCCTTTGTCGCAAGTTGAATGCTGCGTGTCGCATCTATCATGTCGCGTATCTCGTGTTGCATCTATCATGTCGCATCAACCATGTCGCTGTTACCTACGACATGTGTACCCATGCGACACATATGACAGGCGACATTTTAAGGTTTATCCGACATCAGACATTTTTGACAGAAAAAAGTTTGACACTCCAATAATGTCGGAGCATACATTTTAGCTACCACGCGACATTGTGGAAAAGGAAAAGGAAAAGTAAAAGCGGAGATATCATAATGTCGCACGACAGTCGCTCTTTTTCCGTGTCGCAAAATTCTACAACTAATTGTACGTGTGGAAACTATTGCCAAACACAGCAAAGACATTTGTATAGGCATATGGAGACTGAATAAGACTTAGAATGCAGTTTTTAAAATATGAGAGGTATTACGTAGGATACTGGAACACTGCTGACCCGGAAGTGGGAAATTATCGGGTCATATTGTTGGAAAGGGTCTTACATGTAGATCACAAAGCCTGGCTTCCTTTTCAAGGTACAGCATATCATTAATGAAGAATATCATAAAAGCGCTGAACTACTGGAATAACAAAAAAAGAGTGGAGGCAGCTGCATAACAAAAAGACCTTTGTGTTCTTTCATATCAAACTCCTGGTATAGCAAAGTTATTTTTGTTATGCTGATTATTTCGATATGCTAGCTATTTCGATATGCTAGCTATTTCGATATGCTGATTATTTGATATGCTGATTATTTGATATGTTGTTTATTTGATATGCTGATTATTTGATATGTTGTTTATTTGTTATGTCATTGGTTTGTTATGCTGATTATTTGTTATGTTGACTAGTTTGATATGGAGCTTTTATGTTATGTCATTAGTTTGTTATACTGACTATTTTGTTATGTCATTTGTTTGATATGTGTCTTATTTGTTATGTATATTATTTGATATGACATTTATTTGTTATGCTATTTATTTGATATGTCATTTGTTTGTCATGCTCTATATTTGTTATGCTGTGTGTTTGTTATGCCCGATATTTGGTATGCTGATTTATTTGATATGGCATTTATTTGTTATGCTCGATATTTGTTATGCTTGTTGTTCATTTTTTTTGTTACACTGCGAAACACTTTGATATGCACTAGTAAATTTATTTGTTATCCAACTAGTTGACGTGTTTTGTGGTATGTTGGTTCTATTTATGGTATGATCGTATCTCACACTGTTTCTATACTCTATTCCTCACATCAGTTCGTGTTATATGAACGTAATTTACATGTACACTAACTTGAAATCCAAACTGATGGGAAATTTTGATGGTGTTTTGCTGCAAATTTATACAGAAAATGCACAACAAATAGAACACACACATATCTAGTAACTACAATGTAACACGTAGCAAAATTAACTCACACTAAGCTCAGCGTATACGTTTCCATTATCATTTCACGTTGTTTCCAGGCATCTGTGATCCTGTACTGTTTGCCGTAGACAACTCGGTGGCGCTACCAAAACACAAATCCACCACTTTGCACGACCACCGCGGAATTTCCTTTAAATGAACTAATTACAGATTAGCACCTGGTAACAGTTGTTGGTGGACAAAAGCAGACACAATGGACGTGTGTGTCTCTATTATGGTGTTGTAAGATGTTGTGTGTTGTCTAGTTGGAGTACTCACATGTGTGTTAGTGTCAATTGCAACACACAAGATCCTCTTAGTGGAGACCAACAATAGCAAATGCCAGCTCAGCAATTCAAAGTAGCTATTTATACTGCATCATTTTCCTTCACCAATCTCTTGTTTGAAATCAAATTCTGGGTACTTTCATGTGGTAGTTTCCTATACTTTGTCGGGTAATTTGCTCCTGTATTTTCGGCTGTTGCAAAAGTTTTTTCTAAGGGCGTTGGATTGAAACACAGACACAGATGCAGGTATCAAACACAAAAAGGGGGTGAACTGACCATACATATTGGTGTTTTCTGAACACGTTAATAATGGAATTGAACACGATAGGATGGTTTTCAATGACGTCTGGATGGTTTTAATGGTAACTTTTCTCATAATTTCACGCCGATTTGGGTAGTTTGGAATGGTGATTCTGGTGACTCCTTTTTGTAATCTCAGTGGTGGTTGCTAATAATTTGACAGCAAATCTAGCTGGTTAGGGTAATTGTAGATGAAGTAGATCTATGGATTTCCTTTCTGTGCTTCTGAACAGTTAGTTTTTGCAAAGATAAAGGATACAATCTGGATATTGTTTTCAATTAATTAGCAACAACAGAAGTTAAAGTTGCACTTTGTTTTGTCACAAATAAATGCTCTTGTAGAATATAATGTTGTGAATGCTTGGTGGGAAATTTCACGATCTTGCCAAAAAGTAGAAAATTCACTACGATTCAAGAGATGACAACTCGCTATCTTTCAAAAAACGGGAAATCTCACTATGCTTCCAGTAATGGAAAACTTATTGATGTTGAAAAGTTTGGAAACTTCTACTACATTTTCAAACAGCTTTGCTGTAAACTCAGAGACGCTTTCGGGCGTAAGACACAAAATTTCACGGTGGCCAGTGCGACCTTTTCTCTCCGTCATAAGAATTTTACTACCACATTTCGATGTGAGAATCTATGTTCGATGCGGGGGTGGATAGTCGAATCCAGTCCACCCATTACTGCTAGTCAATACAGCAATTGGGATTACATTCTAGATAATATAGCCACCACTAAATCTTAATGTAGGCGCAGTCTATGGATGAACTGAAGTAGAAATGGCAATACGCTGAGTAAAGTTAGAACGTTAACGCGGTAATAGAATTCAATATTAACTACATACTGAATGGGTTTAGGGCAACTTTGGGTACAGTTCTATAGCAACATAGCCATGAAGTGTAGGCAAAAGTATAAGTAAATTTGTACCTACCAGATAATATTTTAGGTGTCTTCGCAATTGACTCCTGGGAATAATAATACTCCAACGCCAATGAAATATATCTTGCTGAATATTATCTAACACTAATGATTATGCACAATTCTCTACAAATCTACATATCCATTTCAGGTGTTGGTCACATCCGGTTACCTCATTTCTTCGGAATGGCAACCTTCACAATCATAACTAGATAGTACTAGCGGCCTGCAATTCCTGTAGAACTCTACATTGCCAGAGCTATTTCTAGCCCAACTTCGTCATGTTGGGTATACTACGCTGTCAACAATTCTCACTTCGTACTCTGAAAGCTGTAGCTAATGCTATACTTGTACCTGGTAATATCAGTGGCAACAATTTGAAACCACAATACCTTAGTTGACAAAGATGTCAATAGAGTAAGTATAATTACTACAAGGAACGATTTCCTCCCTAAAATAGAATGATTTCTGGCACATTAATGACTGGCTTAATTAGCAGATTCTTTGTTTAAAAATTTAACCTGATGATTACAGGTGTAGGCCACTGAGGCCAACTCTTCCAATTCAAACGTTTGCTAAGTGCTTTTCTACATTAATCGCCTCTACTAATTCTTAATCAGATTATGTTTACAGTGGATCTGGTAGAAATTCTTGTTAAGGACTTAGCCATTGATACACAAATGATTGAAGTCATAGTCAATATACTGGATAATTTCAGTATACTCCTATTAGCAATGGTAGACGATCTTAGATATTTTTATGACGCAGTAAACTTTAGGGAGGGTACATAGTTGTAGAATACTAAGTTGGGAAGAGCAAAGAATAGAACAGCTAAACGCCTAGAAACCATTCTTTTAAAGCCCTGAATCGGTGCCAACAGTAGTAACCGTAATAGTGTACATCCACTAGTTATAATTAACCCCACCTTGTTGAGATGCTTCACTGGAATTCGACTCGATTCAGTAGTGCTTGTCTCACTATTTAGAAGCTGAAGCTACAAATACGAGCAAACTAACGGAAGTAATGAGTTGGATTTTTGTCGGTTAAGCAGTAGAGATTGACACTAATTCACTCAGGACTCAATTACTAATTCCATTAGATCTGGTCGCTCTCGTGCTTAGTAGTCAAGCTAATTAAGATCCTAAATAATGCTCAATCATCATAGAATATGTCAGCGATATTGCAATCTGCTGTTCAACTGAAGTTCATGATTACCACCTTGATTGACATTCGCCACTGGTCAATATTTGTCTAAAATACTTGTTCAATAAAAAATACAATGATACTGATTAGTACTCTAAGTTGAAGAAAATGGGCGTACGTATTGTGCTGGTAACAGGTGTCTAGGTCCTCAGAACTTTAGCAGAAAGTGTACTCAAACTGATAGAAATTCGGCCATTAGATTGAAGAAAAATGCGCGCGAAGCTTGCCCAAAGCATGCCGAGAAAGATGAATAAGGTCATTCATTTTGTTCTGTTTGTGATTCTGAGTCGCACTTTTGCAACGCGAGACGCATATATTTTAGCAGAGTAACTAATAGTAGGACGGTGGTATCCTGAGATTTTCTTGCTGGAGTGATATTTTTTCGCTGTACTTGCCACCCATGAGGCGCTTGTGTAAGTCGAATTTTCTTTTAAACTTTTATTTATTGCCTACAAATAACTTCATCAAATCATTTATCATACTCTGTAAAATAGCCCAAACAAATGGGCATCTACATAACTACATAACTATGAATCAACGTTTGCAATACACAATCAAACTATTGTTACAATGAAGTCGGGAAATGAATTGGATCCAGCTGTATTTTTTTCTGAATTATTTACAACCACCACTGAGATTACAAAAAGGAGTCACCAGAATCACCATTCCAAACTACCCAAATCGGCGTGAAATTATGAGAAAAGTTACCATTAAAACCATCCAGACGTCATTGAAAACCATCCTATCGTGTTCAATTCCATTATTAACGTGTTCAGAAAACACCAATATGTATGGTCAGTTCACCCCCTTTTTGTGTTTGATACCTGCATCTGTGTCTGTGTTTCAATCCAACGCCCTTAGAAAAAACTTTTGCAACAGCCGAAAATACAGGAGCAAATTACCCGACAAAGTATAGGAAACTACCACATGAAAGTACCCAGAATTTGATTTCAAACAAGAGATTGGTGAAGGAAAATGATGCAGTATAAATAGCTACTTTGAATTGCTGAGCTGGCATTTGCTATTGTTGGTCTCCACTAAGAGGATCTTGTGTGTTGCAATTGACACTAACACACATGTGAGTACTCCAACTAGACAACACACAACATCTTACAACACCATAATAGAGACACACACGTCCATTGTGTCTGCTTTTGTCCACCAACAACTGTTACCAGGTGCTAATCTGTAATTAGTTCATTTAAAGGAAATTCCGCGGTGGTCGTGCAAAGTGGTGGATTTGTGTTTTGGTAGCGCCACCGAGTTGTCTACGGCAAACAGTACAGGATCACAGATGCCTGGAAACAACGTGAAATGATAATGGAAACGTATACGCTGAGCTTAGTGTGAGTTAATTTTGCTACGTGTTACATTGTAGTTACTAGATATGTGTGTGTTCTATTTGTTGTGCATTTTCTGTATAAATTTGCAGCAAAACACCATCAAAATTTCCCATCAGTTTGGATTTCAAGTTAGTGTACATGTAAATTACGTTCATATAACACGAACTGATGTGAGGAATAGAGTATAGAAACAGTGTGAGATACGATCATACCATAAATAGAACCAACATACCACAAAACACGTCAACTAGTTGGATAACAAATAAATTTACTAGTGCATATCAAAGTGTTTCGCAGTGTAACAAAAAAAATGAACAACAAGCATAACAAATATCGAGCATAACAAATAAAACACATATCAAATATATATCATAACAAATAAGTGCCATATCAAATAAATGCCATATCAAATAAGTGCCATATCAAATAAATGCCATATCAAATAATTGACATAACAATAAATCATCATAACAATAAATCAGCATATCAAAATACGAGAATAACAAATAAACGACATAACAAATTAACAACATATCAAAATAGCTAGCATATCGAAATAGTCAGTGTATCAAAATAATCAGCATATCAAACTAGTCAACATATCAAATAATCAGCATATCAAATAGTTAGTATAACAAACTAATGACATAACATAAAAGTTCCATATCAAACTAGTCAGCATATCAAACTAGTCAACATATCAAATAATCAGCATATCAAAATAGCTAGCATATCGAAATAATCAGCATAACAAAAATAACTTTGCTATGCCAGGAGTTTGATATGATAGAACACAAAGATCATTTTGTTATGCAGCTGCCTCCACTCTTTTTTTGTTATCCCATTAGTTGAGCGCTTTTATGTTATTCTTCTTTAATAATATGCTGCATCTTGAAGGGGAAACCAGGCTTTGTGATCTATATGTAAGACCCTTTCCAACAATATGACCCGATAATTTCCCACTTCCGGGTCAGCAGTGTTCCGGTATCCTACGTAATACCTCTCATATTTTAAAAACTGCATTCTAAGTCTTATTCAGTCTCCATATGCCTATACAAATGTCTTTGCTGTGTTTGGCAATAGTTTCCACACGTACAATTAGTTGTAGAATTTTGCGACACGGAAAAAGAGCGACTGTCGTGCGACATTATGATATCTCCGCTTTTACTTTTCCTTTTCCTTTTCCACAATGTCGCGTGGTAGCTAAAATGTATGCTCCGACATTATTGGAGTGTCAAACTTTTTTCTGTCAAAAATGTCTGATGTCGGATAAACCTTAAAATGTCGCCTGTCATATGTGTCGCATGGGTACACATGTCGTAGGTAACAGCGACATGGTTGATGCGACATGGTTGATGCGACATGGTGTATGAGACACGAGATACGCGACATGGTACATCCGACATGATTTATGCGACACGGTAGATGCGACACGCAGCATTCAACTTGCGACAAAGGGTGCAAACGACATTTCATAGTCGAATAGACACCAACAATGACAATACCCAAGTTACTTGCAAAGACCATGAGATGACACTGATAGTGATCTATTTTGGTGTATGATGCTCTTAAGAACGTTAGTTGTGCCATTACCACCAATATAGTGAATTAAAGTTTGATATAATGTATGAAGAAACACTGGCATTGTACGTTGCATGTGTGTTGGTAGAATAGCAGAACGTGTGTTATCAAAAGGGCAGCCGATATACTAGGATCACATAATGGATAGCTGTATATACGTCTGCTTCATCATATGGTATTGCATGTAAACTTATACAGAAATAGATTTGGTAATTATTATGTCTACTACTAACCACAGAGCCGTTGATACCGCATGTGTAGCTGCTAGAACTGTTGCTATCACATGTTCTGACAACTCCATTAGTATTATAGGTTGTGAGTCTTGAAATATAGCTAATAAAGTACAACACTGCTATGTTAAATGTGTGGAATATTTGTCTTTATTTCACGTTTTAATCCTGATATCCTATCTATTAGTCTACCTGTTGACTATGGCCAATCTATTACCTAGATAACCATCAATTTAAGTTGTGGATAAATCTGTAACACATTGATAATTAACGGGAAATGGACACCTTGAATTCATGATCTTATCCTACAAATATGACTGCCAGGTCAGTCAGATTGAGGAGCGGTACTCCTACAATGATTTGGCAACTACCAGGCTATCACCTGGACACGTCTGCCAAACATTGGCTTCCTCCTCATGCGAAGCACTTCCGACCTTCAACACATAGTTCCGGTCATACCCCAAGTCCCTTGATTATTGAACTTTAGGAAAGCTTGCAACAAGATGACGCATTCAGGGTCGGTGAATCACAAAACTCTAGATACAATCACCGGGCATATCATATATGACCCAGCCCAGCATAACATACAGGGTTCACCGAGCATACCATAAAACGTTGGAAGAGGCATAACAAATAAAATTCAGCAGAGCATAACAAACAACGTTCCAAGAGGCATATCAAATTAGTTTCGGCCGAGCATAACAATATAAACTCACCGGAGCATAACAAATAGGGTCCACTGAGCATATCAAATAGGGACCACCAAGCATACCAAAATTATATTCACCCGAGCATTTTAAATTAGTTTTACCCGAGTATACCAAAAATATATTCACCCGAGCATAACAAACTGATTTCGGCCGAGCATAACAGGATAATACTTAGCCGAGCATAACATAAAACTCCACCCGAGCATAACATAAAGCTCCCCAAGAAGCATACCAAACAAGACGTTGGCATACCAAAGAATAATGTATGGGGCATACCAAAAGAAAAGCTTAGTTAGAAATGACACAAAACCAAGCAACACGTGACTCAATGGGCAAACCGTAACTGAAATACGGTCAGTAACCAAGATGGAACGGAGAACGATTTTGAACCCTCTGAAGTTGAATAGACCCTTGCTTGAAAGGGAGCGCAAATAATGACCACAAAAGAGTCTATGTAGTGACCAGTTCTAGCCACATTGAACTACTAGTACAAATTGAGATTTGACCCCCAGTGTTTTTTGTGAAGACAAGCCAGATTTGATGAAGAAGTTTATAGTCCGTGAATACATTCTGCTGTTTAACAAATTAAATACTTGTGCTTTGGTACCACAATCTAATAGTTAAAGAGATGACTTGGATTTCGTATTAATTAATTGACTTTAGAACTTGTATTATACTAGAATGTAGACACACAGAAATTAGAAAATGAATATCATAACTTGTAATCAGCAATAATGGATCCCTCTTCATACATTGAATCAATTTGAGCCCTGAAAAATTTAGCAGCAAAATGTCTCTTAAGCTTCATAGTTGGTGTAACAACATTTCTTTCAAGAGTCAATGGTTCAATATCAATGAAAATGTTGTGCAATTTCTCAAAACCTTGTAGTTTTCCATTCACCTTTCCATTCAAATCCAACAATATTTGTTTCCTCAACTCTGGTTTGTTTAGTTCTTGGACCACCTTATCACCCGACGAAAGATCAACATACTTACTGGCAACATCAGGTTGCAAACCAACCACCCCAACTAAATATGATTTAGTGGAGTCGCCGTGAATAAAAAGTTGCAGAATAGTCGAATTCAACGACAAATATAAGTTCTCAATTTTCTCTGGTGAAACATATTCTCCTTGTGCTAACTTGTAAAAGTTTTTGACTCTATCAATGATTCTGAAATAACCATCTTTTGCACCAATCTCAGCTACATCTCCAGTACTGAACCAACCATCTTCATCAATTGACTTGGCAGTCTCTTCATCATTCTTGAAATACTTTGCAAATAATTGGGCACCACGAATTTGAAGTTCACCTCTTGGTCCATTCGCATCATCCAACATATATCCCATGTCTGGTAATTCACGTAATCTGGCTTCCATGGTTGGAGCAATGACACCACAGGTTCCAAGACTCGAGTTCTTGAATGGCAAAGCAAACAAAATTCCACCAAATGATTCACTACTACCATATCCTTGACCAAACCCAATTCCTAAACTAGATTTCAAAAACTTGATTGTTTCAGGAGAAATAGGTGCACTTCCAGTGAGCAAGAATTCCAATTTGTCGTAACCAATGGCATTTCTCAATTTTTGGATCAACAATTTATCATATATGAAATGATCTCCACTATCATCATTCTTGATCTGTTTGACACGTTTGGCTTCAATTGCTCGTCCATATAATGATCTCGTAAGCCCCGAAGTTGAATCAATGGTGGATGCTTTAATTCCTGCTTCAATCTTGGTGAATATACGAGGAACATTAGCCATAAAGTTTGGCTTCCACAATTTCAAGTCTTCCACCAAGGTCAATGGTGTACCTCCTAATCTTGGAAATGCCGAAGATCCACCAAAAAATAAGGTCGAAGCTACCATTTGTCGCTGAAATATGTGAGCCAAAGGCAAAAAAGCAAAATCTCTGGCACCACGACGGTGTGGCATCAAGAGACTATACACAAACAGGGCCGAAGCAGCACTTCCTTGTGATAGAACAACTCCCTTAGGATTAGCACCTGTGGTACCTGAAGTGAAAGTAATTGTGAATACAGTTTCCCTGTTTGGTGGATTTGTTTCATGAGGGAAAATGGCACCTGCTCTTTCCACTTGTGAAAAATCATACAACTTTATATTGGAATTCTCTGCTAATTGAACCAAACCAACGTCGGACTTTGTTAATGGATCCATGGAGATAATTAAGATAATGGATTCCAATGCTTCAGGATATTTTCTTTTCAATTCAATCAAACCCTTAATGTGATCCTTTGAAGTGATGATCACTGGGGATTGGGTTGCTTCCAAAATATACTTTGACGTTCCAGGACCTAAAGTATCATACAATGCAGTTGATGTGATGGAGTTTGATGAGCATGCCAAATCAGACAAGATCCACTCAACCCTGTTTCCCGCGTAGAATGTCGCAATAAAAGACATGTCATCACTGTTGTACAGTTTGTAATTTGCTTCATGGTTATCTATTTTCTGATGTGACTCTAATGAGTTGTTCTTGAATGGATTAGATTTTAAAAGGAAGAACAAACCAGCTGCAAAATCGTCTTTTCTTTGACGGACTTCCTTGTAAGAAATTGTAGCATATCTTTCCAAATGCTGTGAGTTCTCATAATCATATTCATGGAATGCAAGACATGGTTCATCGGCATAGCAATCAGCGGATCTTTCAAAGATGTCATGATATGTATCTAATCCCTTGATAAGACTTGCTTTAATACCATTGGGAGTAGCGGCATTCCTGTAAATTTCGGAAAATCCTTCAACAGCAGTACCAGGAATTTTGATAGATTCACCAGCAACTTCCTGTGGAAATGGTAAAATGTGGTTCACAAGTGTCTCAACAGGTAAGTCATTTGGGTTTTCAAAAACATATGGTTTATCATCTGTAGCATAAACAATGTCGGTTTCAGATATCGAAGGTAAAGTAGTCATAGTACTTTAAAGTGATTGTCACTGATAGTAAAGTAAAATGAATAAATGACCCGAGACAAAGTCGAATACAATACTATTTATATTGTATATTAGCTGTATTCTCATGGCTTAAAACAGGATCTTATGCCCCCCACTTTTCGGATCATATTATACTTCATAGTAACAAATCCAATAGTCACCCACCTATCCGATGAGTGGTGCAAATTTCTACCGTCGGCTTGACAGAATAACGGTTTGTGAGAATCTTCGTTCTTTCGGAAGAACTCGCACCATTAGTTGATGCGGGGGGAAAATCTTAGTCTGTGAACCGTCGGTACCTTCCTAAAAGGGAAACGACTTGCGGGTTAAACTTAGATTTAGACCTGGACTGCTGCAAAGAACACGGCTTTCTCAATAAAGATCCAAATCCTTCTTCTAGACGTCAACATACATTCAAAGGATCATGCATTTGAGCCATTAATGAACTGTTCTAACGTCTAACTAAACCCCGATCAGCAACTTTTATAAACAAATCATCAATCACCGACAAGTCATCGATACTACTGATAGTGTTTAATACCATATCCATATCTATATTGTCAACATATTGGAAATGTGGGTTTTTTAATTCCTTTGTAGGAAAATCAAAGTCATCAACTTCAATCCCCTGATTAATGATTAATTGGTCACAATTTTCAATAACAATTCTATTATTCTCCACAGATTTTACCAAGACCAAGGTGTTGCGAACATTGTGTAGTCTCACTTGATGTCCCTCTAAAACTAGTATACATTTGTCGATGTCGTGAATAAATATGGGACCATGAACAACTAAATTGAATATAGAATTGTTCCCATTTTTCAAGTGCAATGAAGAAGGAATATTTTCTGTGCTGACATATGAGTGATTGATCGTATCGATTAACGTATGTCCAGACGTATTGATCGTATAAACCACATTCTTGATATCTTCAATTGTGTTTTTGGTCGATAAAACTGGCTGCAGATATGCTGTGTCAATTTTTGCGTTACCATTAATAGGGACCGGGTTTCCCTCGAATGAAAACATTCTCTTGCTAAGTTGATTAGACTTTGACTGTAAAAGATTATTAAGTACATTGATCCTATCTCTGTCCACCTTTTGTTTATACAATGGTAGATCAGACGTTTCCATAGATTCTTCTAATGTTTTAAGTTCGGATTGTATGCTTCGTAGGGTAGATTTGGAATCACAAGATATTATTCGCAGAAAGAAATCTTAGAAGTTCAAGTTAGGCCAGGTTCAATTTTTTTATCAATCTCTAGTATTGTGCATCGGCATACATACCATCCATGATAGACAGTTCTTTGATGTTGTTAGGTTCTGTTATTGGCTACCAACTCCTGTCGTGAATATCGTCTTTGATTGGTGTGTTTTTTTTGCTCTTCATGATTTGCCGCGAATGAACAGAAAATAAGCTAAACTAATGATTCACAAACTAAATGACAATAGCTTGTGTAGGGTATTGCTCTAAACAGCTGACACTTCGCTTTAGCCAAACTAATATTCAACTAATTACAACGCACACGAGTTAATTGTTGATGGACAATTTTTCCATTAACTATTAAGAATAGTTCAAGGCAAAGAAATTGTTCAATCAGAGCAAATGAAGTTCTGAATGAATTGCAGAAAAGTAGTGCACCATTGCCAATTTTTTGTTTTTACGTCTTAAAATTTTTCAACAGAAGGAAAAATATTTTCGTTGACTAAGAGGACTCTCTTCTCTCGTTAACCAACATTTTCCTTGCATTCCAGCAACATAGATTCCATTAAATCACATAGAGAAAAGATGTCTCAATCCGTCACTCCGCCATTAGGTTCAGCAGATATTGCTAAATTAAGCATTCCAACTTTGCCACAAGTTACCCCAGAACCACCAAAGCAAAATGGATTTTGGTCCTCAAACCCAGTTTTCAGTTACATCAATGATGTTTATATTACCATCGGCGAACACCGTAAGTCCTTAGGCTTAACCAACCCAGGTACAATCGAAAACTTGAATAAAGAAGTTTCTCGTGATGTTTTCTTGAATCAATACTTTTTTACTGGTTTAAGAGCTGATTTGAACAAAGCATTCTCCATGATGCCAGCTTTCCAAACTTCTCACACCTTGAGTATTGGCTCAAATGTTTTGCCAGCATACGCCTTTAGTGCTTTATACGCTACTGATGATTACTTTTTGCAAGGAAATATTGACAACGATTTTTCCTTCTCTGGAAGAATCAACTATGGTTGGGACAAATCAAACATTTCTAAGATCACTTTGCAATTAGCTCACGGACAACCATCTATGATTCAATTAGAACAAGATTACCAAGCTAACGATTTCTCCATTAACTTAAAGACCTTAAATCCAAATTTCTTGTCTGGTAACGAGTTTAGTGGTGTTGTTGTTGGTTCAATTTTGCAATCCTTGAGCACTAAATTAGCTGTTGGTTTGGAAACCATGTACTCTAAGCAACCATTATCTCCACCAGACACTGCTGTTTCTTATGTCGCCCGTTATAACGCTGGTAACTGGATTGCTTCTGCTCAACTTCAAGCCCAAGGTGCTTTGATTGCCAGTTTCTGGAGAAAGGTTACTGACAAAGTTGAAGCCGGTTTAGAAACTCAAGTTGCTGCTACCATGAAGCAAGTTGCTGATCCATTGATGGGTATTGGTTTTGAACCAGTCATTGAAGGTCAAACCACCATTGGTGCTAAATACGAATACAGAACTGCTGTTTTCAGAGGTCAATTGGATTCAAAGGGTAAGATTAGTGCTTTCTTGGAAAAGAGAATTTTACCAACTGTTTCTGTCTTATTTTCTGGGGAAATCGACCAATTCAAGAACTCATCTCGTTTAGGTTTAGGTTTACAATTTGAAGCTGCTGGTAACGAACAATTAATGTTGATGCAACAAGGTTTAGTTGACGCCAATGGTAACCCAATCCCAGGTGCTTCTGCCGCTCAAATGTAAATAACAACAAATCATGATAAAGAAAGAGTGTGTATAAGAGAAACCAAATAAAAGTAAAAAGAGAAAGGGGGGTGCAAAGGAGAGTATTAAGCACAATTTTCCATCATTATCGTTCTGATTTATTTTACCATCTTTGTATATATATAAATATAAATATAAATTATTAAACAATAAAAGGAGAAGGCTACTACCAAATAATAATAATAATAAAAAAAGGAACAATAAAAATAGATCGGAGTATCATCACCAGCCAAATAATCTTGAAGTAAAGCTAGTGCTCTTGGTAGCTGGAGTCGTCATAGACCCAGTACTTGGCTGTCTTAAAATCGGCTTGTCAGGTTTAGTGCTTAGCATTTTATAAATTTCCCGAGAATCCAATTTAACGTCATTTTTGCGATCAACCCCACCAACACCGTAAACGCTTTGTCTTCGCTTATTTAATTCAGATCGAGGCATGGATGATTTTATCGTCGATGGTAATCTTGACATTGATTTTATAGATTTGGAATCCTCCTCTCCGCGTGCATTGTTACCGTTTCGAAGCTGGATGTTCCTGTAGATACTATGCAAGTCTGTAGTGACGCTGTTTATACTGTATGTTGATCTTGACTTTGGTATTTTTCTTCCATTCATGGTGCTAGAATTAACACCCACATTATTACTGTTACTTGTACCATTCTGATTCAGGTGGTTCAAGTTTGGTTCCATCCACCCACTCTCACTGGTGTACAACTCGCTTCTTGAAGACCTTCTACTTCGCAGATAGTTATGTACTTTATTTTCAATTGGATAATATTGTGCCAATACATTATCATTCTTGTGAGCAAAACCTTGGATATGTTGCGTGGAAGCGATAGATGGTTGTCTTGTTGGGGGCCTCAGATTAATGACTGTTGATTTATTAAGGTTCTGCTCATATTCATCCAATAGTGAATCCATTGATGATTCTGATTTTTCGTCGATAGTGGTATACTTATTTGAACTATAATTCACAAAATGATGATTCTTGGAATAAGCGACATTCAGTCTACCGGGTATCGGTTGATGCAACAACAATTTCAGATTTATGTCAAGACTGGCAATATTACTGTTTAAAGTTTCAATGGATTCCTTTTTTGGAACATGCATCTGCAGAATGGATGATTGGGGTGGCTGTTGAATCGCGGACGCAAACTGAACAGGAGAGTGCAAGTACGTCAGCGGTGAAATAGGTGGTGAAGGTGGAGAGTCTGGAATGTCATTTAAAATGTACTGATTCCGTGGAGACTGTAATTCCTTAGGTACGCTATCTATGTTGAGTTCCTCTTTCAGCTCTTCTTGCTCATACAAGCTGATAAATTGTACATTCTTTTGAAGCACATTTACAAGACTGTTAATCACTTCAAAATCATCACAATGAAGTGAGATCTTCCAATACCTTTCAGGTTTAGTTAACGGTAGCATGAATTGGTTGGAATTGATTCTCAATATTTTAGTTTTCGAAAGTAATGGGTAAACAAATGTACTTCCACAGGACAAGAAAGTAACATCACCGCGATGTAGTTGGAAGACTTCGAATACCCCGTGTGCCAACAATGAGCCATTGATATTATTCTGATTCGCAATTTCCAAGATTTCCACAGACTTATATCGAAACAAATTTATCTTGTCGTCTAGACTTTGAGGTAGACTCGGGATATCACTATTCTCGAGATCGGGTAGTTGGCCACGACGCGGACCATCATCATTTGATTTCAAGTTGTCCTTCAAATCATATAGTTGATTGGAAGAGTTCGACTGATCTTGCTTGTATCTAGATATGGCTTCTTTTCGTGGGGATTTATAAGGATTAGTGCTGTGTACATGTTCATGTTGTAACGATTGTGGGGGTGGAGTAGTAGTGCGGTCCCCACGACTTAATGTCTGGTCATTGTCTCCTTTTTGTCGTTGGTCTCTTAATAATGTGACTGGTGGTGGCTGGCTGGGAATATACGATGAGGAGTGTTGTGATTCATAACTATTTTGCTGCTGTTTTGGAGGTCCCGTCTGAGTTAGTTCATGGTTTTGGTGCTTGTGTTTTCGTTTGTTGTAATTTTTCCTATTCCTTTTTCTGCCGGTAAAATCATGTGAGTTGTTCTCATTAGCCATGGTTATTTATAATTTTCTAAGCAATATAGATATTACAACACCATGTATAGTATATGAAAAATGTAATAATAACTCAAGTACGACTTTCAAGTAATGGGAGTACTATTGGTGAATTTCGGTTGAAACTGGCATTTTTTTCTTTTGATGTTGTTGTTTTCACTCACTCTGGTTGCCTGGTTTTAATTAAGAGAAAGAGAATACAAAATTACTGAGAAGAAAAAAAAAAAAAAGGAAAAAGAAAAAGGTGGAGAAATTTGCACGAGGAAAATAAAGAACGGAAAAAAAAAGTATAATCAAACAATCACCAGTAGTGAGACTGGCAAAGTAGCTTTCACTTGGTAGTAACTATAGACAATTTCGCAATATTTGGAGTATGAAGAGTGATATTGTTGTATTAAATACTCACATACTTATGCTGTTGAATCTCTGGTACCTAAAACACGAGTCTCAGATTGGAAAGTAGCACTATTGGAAGAACCACTATTGTTACTCATACCTTGTTCTATGTCAGCGCCTTGATTCAACATAGGAGTATACTCATTGTTGTTTCTTAAAATCAAACACTCATCTTCTTTGTAAAATGTGACTATCTTACCCAAAAGGTTGATCAAGGAGCTCACCTTCTTCTCAATAGATACCAAAATGTGTGAAGGTGGGTACAATTTATTCAAATATCCCAAGGCTAGTAAGTAACCAGTCAAAATTCCTGTAACATGTCCAGGAAAAGAACTGCTTGGAAACAACACCATGAAGAAGAGAGCAATGAAAAATGGCAAGTAAATGGTGTAAATTTTGAGCTCCATATTGTTGAAATGCCAGGTATAGAAAATAGGTTTAAACTTAGATTCCTGATAGGCCATATAACTCATGAACAGAAAAGCAATGCCTGACAACCCAACAACTCCTGTATTTGGATAAAAGAGCAATCCTGCCAAACAATATTGCAATCCCGCCACAACAGTTAACAAATTCAAAGTGACACCTGTGTGAATGGTACCATTTCTCATTTCAAAGATTGCCAAAGGAGTTAACAAGGTGAATATGTTGCATATCCAATGAAAGAAGTTGGTATGGACCATGGAATAAAATGAAAGACTATTAAGGTTCAAATCTAACGGAGCCCTAGGATACAAAACTAAACTATTCAAGTTGTACAGTGTGAATGTTCTTATTACACATAGTATAAGGGTGAAGATGATTAAACCAATAGTCAATGCAGGAGGCTTTGTATTGGGATCAAAAGTAGGAGGAAATTCTTTAAAGTTAATCATGATTCAAATGTAATGATTATAAGTAGATCTATGAATGGCTCCGGTGTCTGTTGTTGAATCGACTCAGAAGAGTTTTTTTTTTTTTTTTCTTCAGTTCATTTTAATTTTCATTTTCATTTCGTCGTTCTCGGTTTTCTCGCATCGTCGGTTTGGATCTCGGTCTAGATCCGCGGCACTGGGAATGGAGGTAGGGACACCGACGTGGGGGGGGGGGTTACAACGCACAATCAAATTGGTTACTTCGGGCGAGTGTTCATTAAAATATCAACTATAAACATTGGTCTACTTTTTGTTTAAGCTGCAACAAGAAACTTTGTTTATTATGGTTGTTCTGTTTTAGCTTTTCTATCTTATCAAACGTGTTGACTAGTGTTTCATTGATGTTGTCAATTTGTTGCATTGAATCCTTGAAATTGCTCAATTTCAATCTCAAACTGCCTAGGTATTTATCAAAATCCTTCGCTGTTACTTTTGTATTATCGCTGTTATTCAATTCGTATAACAAGTTAAATAAATCAGGTAAAACTTCCATTGATCTCATTTTGTCAATAGGGTCTTCTTCCTTTTCATCGTCCTCTTCGTTATCAACTTGCATTTCAATTACTTTCTCTTCTTCATTTTGGGTGTTTTCTAATGTTTGTTCTTGTCCCTGAACCTGTTTCTGCATCAATTCTATTGAATCTATAGCATCAATACCGGACAGTCCATTAGTAACATTTCCAGTTATATTTTCAAATTGTTGATGATTCGTTTGAAGTTCAGGTTGCTGGAGTGGTTGCACAGGGTATTCTGTTTCTTGTTGTTGAATTATTGAATTGTCGACAGTTAGATCTATCGGTGTGCCTGTTTTTATCTCCCCAAGTATAGTCGTGTTATTTGAAGGTAATGGGGACATTGATCTTGATTTCGTTTCATCATTGGTCTCTGTATTCATCTTCGTATTAGATGCAAATAAATAAATAAATAGATACTCTCTTGGTTCGATTACTTTGTAAAGGTTTAGTGTGAACACAGCAAATTTTTTTTTCTTTCTTTCTTTCTTTATGTATGGGTTTATTGTTCCAGCGCGTGTACTGGCAGAAATGTCTTTTTTTGTTGAAATAATAGATCGTATTAGAGAAAGCAAACAAACAAAAAAAACATATAGAAGACCAATTAATCCATAGATTGAGTCTACGTTGGAAAACCTTTATCTACCTAACTATTAGATCACCAAATATGGATGCCATTTTATCATTATGTGGGACTTGTTTGCCATGCTTTCCAACATTGTCGTCACCTTCGATAAATATAAATAATCGCAATTACAAGATTATTAAATTATTAGGAGAAGGAGGGTTTTCATATGTCTATTTGGTTTCTACAACAACACAATCATCTCAATCGTATTATGCATTGAAAAAAATAAGATGTCCTTATGGAATACAAGATGAAAGTTTCAAGAATGCGTTAAAGGAAATCAAGAACTATCATCGATTCAAGTCGCCGTATATAATTTCCAGTATCGATGAATTGATACAACTGGAAAGCGATGGCTCCAAGAATATATTGATCTTACTACCATATTTTGAAAAGTCTTTACAGGATATTATTAATGAACTAGTTTTAAACAATTCAAAGATGGAGCAGGGAGAAATTATGAGAATATTCATTGGGGTGTGTCGAGGATTGAAAGCTATGCACAGATACAAGAAAACCACCACGAATAACACTAGATTAGACGACGATGAGCAAGACGTATTGTTACCCACAAGTGATGATGAAGATTTTGAGGAGCCTAATGGGAATGAGAATAGTTTACAGATGCAAGAACTGGTTCCTTACGCACATCATGATTTGAAACCCGCCAATGTCATGTTATCAGCTGAAGGTTTGCCTGTTCTTTGTGACTTGGGATCTTGTTCTAGAGCAAGAATTTCTGTGAAGAATCGTCAACAGGCATTGACGGTACAAGACTTTGCTCAAGAACATTGTACATTGCCATATAGAGCTCCTGAGTTGGTCGATGTGGCCACAAATGCTGAAATAACCGAGAAAACCGATATCTGGTCATTGGGTTGTTTATTGTATTGTTGTTGTTTTGGATACTCTCCGTTTGAAAAGTTGGAAATCGAACAAGGTGCAAACTTGAACTTGGCAATCTTACAGGGAAAGTATCAGATTCCAGCAGACAACGGTCAATTTGATCCAAAAGTAATCGAATTGATTAAAAAATGTTTACAATTGAAACCGGAGAATAGACCCGATATAGATGAGTTGCTTAATCAAGCATTAGAGGTGGCAAGACAATTGAATCTATGATGTGGTGCATGTAATTTGTAGGATTTTAAAATTACATAAAGATTACGTGTTCTGGTTCCAGTACCACCATATTTTAATTTCTTTTTTTTTTCTTTTTTGTTGGGATGGGTTTCTTCTTTTTAGTCGTAAAACATGCGAAAGAAGGAAGGAAACATTGAATGAAATTCTGCCCATTCTCATCAATCATTAGCGCTGTAATAACGACACGTTGTACCGTGGGTTTCAATTTTTCATTTTCTTTTTTTTTATTTTATTTTTCCACATCTACTTTTCAATATTATTTTTACTTTTATTTTCCTTTTTTTTTCTTCTTTTTCAAGTTCTTACCTTTAAGTTGGATATAATACGAAACAGATTGCAATGACTTTAACCAAGTACCAAAGAGGAGACTTAATTGAAGGCTGGAATGACTGTCCTATACCACAAAAGAAATCCATTTTAATTACAAAAGATCACAACCGAGATATAACGGTGCAGAATGTTACCGATATACTAAATAAAATCTTTGCCTTGAAGTTGAACCTTTCCGAACGTGAATTGAATCATTACAAGCTGAAACTCGTCAATGTTGTTGAGAAAATGAGTCCCGGGTCTTCACATTTGATATTCATGCATCATATTTGCCAGGAAATCCTAGATAATCTTGAAAATATCACTCCACAATTGAGAAATGACTTAAAGAATCAAGTTGTTGAATATATGATGGTTCATGAAGGTGTTAGTACTTGGTGTTCACCAATGAAGAAAATCGTGGCTAGTATATAAACTTTTTGTCAGCATGCTGTATTTATTACGGTTTAAACTATACATAGAGCACTTATTATACAATGCAAAATTGACACTGATGTAAAAAGTTTACACTCATTAGAATTTCTTTCTTTTCCCAATTTGGGCTTGGAACCCGGTCTTGATGGAAGATACGGATCTGGTAGAACCACAAGCCTTACAACTCAAGAAGTGCAAACGGTTGGCACTTTCTCTCTTCAACTCGGTATTCATACTCTTACAAGTCTTACATGTGACATATTCAATGATGTATCTTCTCAAAACTGATTCCATTTGTTTTGGTTGGAACTTACCTTTCAAAATCAATCTCTTTTCACCATCTATGGAACCAGTGGTACCCAATTCAGCAAATAAATATTGAATTAAATGTTCTGGACTTCTTTGTAAAACTAAAGCAATTTCTTGAACATTGGCAAACATGGTCTTCTTGGAACCTTCTCTTTGAACTACTGGAGGTGGAATACGGAATTTTGGACCTGATCTATCACCAGCCAATTCTGGGTTGTTGGTTTTCAAAATAGTAAAGAAACGAGATAATAAATCCGGATAAGACAAACCAATTGTGGATTGATCTTTGGTGCCATTACTAGCACTGCCATTGTCTGTATTTTCTTCAACACCAGCTTCTTCTAATTGTTGTTCAAATTCATCGACACCCAAACTCTTGGTTGACTTCTTCTTTTTCTTTTTCAATGACAAATCACCTAATGATGAACTCAAATCTTCGTCTACAGATGGAGATTCAGATTTTTCAACTGACTTTTTAGATGAGCTTGATTTCTTCTTTTTCTTCAAGCCAGAAAACAAATCATCTACTGAAGCATCGGCTGGTTGTGGTGTAGACTCTGTTGAGCCAGCTGCATCGACAGCAGGGGACTCAGAAGATGGCTTCTTTGATTTCTTCTTCTTCTTTAATGTAGTATCAAATCCTAAATCTGACATGATGATCTTGTTGGGTATATAAATCTATCAAATAGTAGGCTGTTGTATAAATATGACTGAAAAAAAAAAAAATTTACAACAGAATCAAGCAAAGAGAAAAATTTTCTTTTTATCCAATTTGCACGCACGAAATAAAGATTCACGCTTTAGTAAAACAGCGAAGAAGTCTTACCAGTTAGCATCTATGGTTTCCAGAGTCTGTCTGTATTAGTAGCAATTAATATACAAAGAGTATATATATATATTCATATATGAACAGTTATAGTTTGTGTTACTTCACTCTATCTAATCTTTATTTATATCCAATTCTGCTGTTTTCTCCTCCAAATCAGCACTACTGTCTTTCTCTATACTTGACTTAAACACAGCATCTCTAGCCTGTTCATCAGCTAGTTTACTTTCTTTACCAGGTTGATAAGTGATCTTTGTGGTTCCTTCAGCTTCATTTTCTTCAACATCAAATGCATCTTCTGGGGTAAATTTCTTCAAATACCAGTTTTCAACTTCAGTTTTCCCATTCAGTTCGGCCTCGAAAATAGAATCATGACCTGAATTATTCTTAATAAAAGGATCAGCCTCGAATTCTTCCACCAAATATTGAACGACCTCCAAGTGGCCATTGTATGAGGCCCAATGCAAGGCAGTATTTCCATTATCATTCTTGGCTTCAAGAAATTCTTTGACATCATCTTTATCAACCAACAGTAATAAATATTTAACTACATCCAAATGACCATTTGCAGCAGCCATATGTAATGGTGTACTTGATGTGATATCATCTTTTATAACTGTCAATGTCTTTGGAGTAATTAACTTTTCAAGATCAAATATTTCCTTCAATGTTTCCAAATCACCAACTCTGGAATCGTATATCACTACGTCCATTTCTTCTTGACTCAACTTGGTAATTTCTTCAGCCATGGTGTACTGTATTTATAAAGTCCTGCTTGCTATTGTTAGTATTACCAATCAGAAGGGTAGTTCATCTTCGTGAAAAAAATAAAATAAAAAAAAAAAAAAAATTCTATCTGTGGAACCTCAGAGATGATTTCGATTACATAAGCTCGCGTGCCAGAGCAAATTTATATGTAATGAAGATTTCCATCGAACTTTTATTCTTGTTCCTTTAAACCAATTTGTAATTCAAACAACTTATGTTTACTTTTTAACAAAAAATAAAAGTCATGAGTCCACCAAAAATCGAAGAGATAGATAATCACAGCGATACCAATGTGACTGTTTCTAAACCCAAAAAGAATCCATTTGCAACTCGTCCTAAGAAAGTCACAGTGAAAAGAACAGTGGACGAAGCGTACCCACAAAGAAAAGGTCTTAACAAACCCCAATTCAAACCAACAAAACCCATTGACATTTTATTTGACAAATTACAGAAACAAATCGATTTACCTTATGATAAGTTAAACATTGATGAACTTTATAATCGTTTTCAGTTATCCGGACCAGATGATCTGTTAGTTAAACGTTATGTAGTTGTGGAAAGATTGTTGGACGAATTATTGGAAATCCAAAGACTTTCAATGAATGTACCGCAAACTGATGACAAAAACTTGATGGCAATATCCTTGCATGATATTAAAACGTTTAGTAAGTTGGTCAATTTGATTATCATCCACGGTATTTACCCGCCTTTGAATGTCTTCCGAATTGGAGTTGAATTTGAAAAAAGACAATTGAAGAATATTTCAGATAGCAAGAAAACTATCAAACTTGATACACTCCCGCGAGATAATATAGAATATATTGAAAAGCTTTTAGTATTGGTTTATGACAAGTTCAGTCGATTATTTCTGTACAAGTCCGATGTTGCTGACTTACTATTTAAAGGAACTGGATTCACGGACTTTTTAATCGTTGCCATGACGTTAATCACCGTTCCCAATTTCAATTCAAGTCATATTGACATTTCCAAAGTTGAAAGTCTTGCGTCTACATTTGAATTATTTCAAATATACACATTAATTATGGCCTCATCCTCACCACAGCAGTTCAAGAGATTTGTCATGTCTCGTTTGGAGTTGCTTCATTATTCAAGAAGTGATGGTTTATTGACATTGGTGGAATTTGTGCTTGGACTTAGAGACCAAGAGGAAATTAATATCGAAAAGTTTGAGCATGTGTCAAACGTAGTCTTGCTGAAGCCAAAAAGCGTGGACGCAAGAAGTTACTTTACATCAGTTGGAGCCCAGATATACAATCTATTGATCAATATTAATAGACCCACAATCACATCATGTGTGTCATTTGTGTTGGAAAAACTATGGCAAAGGAACAAACTGGTAGCAAGTGACTTTGTATTGAAAAAGATCTGGGAGAACTTCAATCCTTCACCCCGGGAAGTGGAAATTTTGGTGACAGAAGCCGACCTTAACAATAGTATCAATGTCATACTTTCATTAACCAAAAAGGGAATGGAACCAGATTTATATCAGGCTGTCATAGAACCCATAATTTTACCTCTCTGGGGATATTATCTATTCCTAAAACAGAACAAAAAGCCATTTGGAATAATTTCAGATATTCTTACGAGTTATTTTACTATAATGAAGGACTTTGATAGTGACAATATTGCTGGTTTACTTATTATAGCCAAGAATTTACTATACGAACACGGCGAAGATTGGAAATATGAAATAGGTGACAATGATTTGGTGCAGATTGTGCAGATCAAACCCGAATTCACCTCTACAAGCAAAAAAACAAAAGTCAACAAATTTATCGATTCATTAGATTTTGCTTGCGAGTCGTTGATTAATCTATTACAAGAACTAGATGATAGTTTGATCCAAAAGCTATTTGTTAGCATCCTAAAGAGCTGGTTGAATAAAGATAAAGTTATTCTTGGTGGAGATGAGCCTAATCCATTCTTGATGCTTGTTGATTTACGTTTACTAGAAAGTATCGGGGAAAAATTTAAAGATAAGCTAGCAACCAATCCGATCGACATGTTGCAGTTGGTTGACAGTTTCCTAGGTTCATCGAAAGCAATCAGTTCAGATGATAGAATGCAAGAAGTTGATTCGGACGACGAAGATGATGATAATGAAGAAGGTGACGACGAGGCTCAGCTGATATTGCCTGTGTTATTACAATTACTTTCGGCAATATTGTCAGAAAATGATATCATTGTAGATGACCAGTGTTCAGAAGTGTTATCCAATATAATGAAATCTTTATTAGCTTTAGAATCGACCAATGCTGCTGCTGGAGCTCTTCGTACTAGAATTCAAGATTTGGTTAGTGGGAACCATGCATTGTCTGCGGATAACGAGCTCGATAATCAAAGGCAAATTCTCAGTCGGGCAATTACGAGTTTGAATGATCCATTGGTTCCTATTCGTGCCCATGGTTTATATCTATTAAGACAATTGGTAGAAAAGAAAAGCACTGTCACTACTTTGGATTTCGTAATCAATTTGCATTTAGTGCAATTAAAAGATCCTGAGCCGTTTATATACCTTAATGTTATCAAGGGTCTAGAGAATTTGCTTGAGTGGGATAAAGTTGGGGTATTACAAAAGTTGTGTAAAATGTACCTGAATGATGATGACGAGGGGGACACAGACTTGGATGAAAGAGTCAAAATTGGCGAAGTATTGTTAAGATTCATCAAACATGAAAATGAGCTATTTGGCGGGGAATCCGCTGAATTAATCATTAATGCGGTCATGAAATTGATTAGGAAAGTTGGTAATGAGGAGAGGGACCACAGACTTGATATGTCGGCACTTTCTATACTAGGAGAATGTGTGACTAGCAACATATTTGCTGTTAACATAAATGAAGTGCTAGATTGTTGTATTGGGGTCTTGGATTTGGAGAAAAGTTCTATTATTCGTAGAGCAGCGATTGTGGTGATACACGATGTATTGGTAGCTCTATCTGAAAAAGAGAATATTGAATTCCCAGCCGACTACAGAGACCGAGTTAAAACCGCATTAGGATACACAGCCGAGTTTGATAAGGATTATCTAACTAAAGAACATGCAAAGAAGGTATTGACTTATTTCGAATAAGCGGCTTTTAGTTATGTCTATATTTTGATATTACAATAAATGTGACCACGAAAAAAGAACATATTTGTTTGAAAAAGGTTCCATGTATATGAGACTCTATGGTCGTGATTCCTTGGCAACAATTGTTAGCACCCAGAACTCCTTTAATTCTTTGTAAAAGATTAAAACTAGGTATTCACAGCTTTAATTACCACCAAGGAAACAAAATATCCATAATGTGTGTAAGCTGTTTCGTCATTTATAGTTTTAAGCTTCAATATATACAAGGTTTATTAATATTATTATTAGTAATTTTTTTTTTTTTTCGATGTGCTAATCGAGAGCCACAGTTGGAAGATTTTGATTTTGCAACAATAGAAAGTGTGGTGTCTTCTAGATTTCAGTTGACATGCTGCAAAACGTCTTTCATAAAGAATACGTGATTTGCTTCACTATTGCCCAAACAACAGTCAAAAATATATCTTTTATTATATATACAGAAGCCGGCAGTATGAAATGAAGATGACTGAAGAACGAGTCTACTTTGAGTTCACTTTCATACTGGCAATTTTGACCAGATGTTACTATACGGTTTGCGCTAAAATTAAGTTTTGAGGCATTTTCTAATTGGTATACCCAAGAATTTTTTTTTATTGACTTTATTAATTGCCAGATGGTATTTCTGAATCAATTGGTTTTGGACGTATAGTAGCTGAAATATCTGCATTGCCCATGTGTATATAAATCGAATCAAGGATCGTTATTTTTTTGGGGGGGTGTCCTTCTTTTCTTTACTTCAAAACTTAAACACCTATACAAGTCTGATTTCTTCAAAATGTCCAGAGCCAATTCTATTAAAAAGAAAGAAAACAACGTAAACAATTCAGTAGAAAACAAAATTCAAGTGGAAGACAAGCTGTCATTGAATTCTTTAAATATGGATAAGGGATACATTGAAATTACTGCAGAGTCAAAGAAGGAATCAGCATCTATAGAAGAAGATCAATTGGTCAACAATCCCTTTTTAGATCCAAAGGTTGCTGAATATTATGATAATTTGTATCAATCATGCAATTACGAAAGCTATTCCGCTTTCGATCCAAATTTTGAGTGGACTGAACTGGAAGAAAAGAAAGTAATCCATAAAATTAATTATAGAGTAGCTTTGACTTCTTGTTTTCTTTTCATTAGTTTGCAAGTCGCAAGAGGTAATTTTGCTCAGGCTGTTCTGGATAATTTATTAAACGATCTTGGATTAACCACCAATGATTATAATACTGGTAATACTATTTTTACTGTGGCATTCCTTTTGGCTGAAATTCCTTCCCAATTGATTTCTAAAGCTTTGGGTCCGGATATTTTTATTCCAGTTCAAATCTGTTCCTGGAGCGTTGTTGCATTGTGTCAAGCGGCATTAAGCGGAAAGACATCATTTTATATTACTCGAGCATTGATAGGAGCATTAGAGGGAGGATTCATTGCAGATTTGGTATTGTGGCTAAGCTATTTTTTCACCAGCAAGGAGTTGCCAATTCGATTATCATGGTTTTGGACAACATTGGCTTTGGTTCAAGTGGGAACATCCTTGTTAGCTTTTGGAATTTTACGAATGAGGGGAGTTGCTGGAATGGCTGGCTGGAGGTGGTTATTCTTACTTGAAGGTATTTTCACATTATGTATTGGTATCTCTGGCTTCTATTTAATGGTTCCATCAGCTGTTCAAACTAAAAACTGGATGCACCCAAAGGGCTGGTTCACAGAACGTGAAGAAAAGATTGTAGTGAATAGGATCTTACGTGATGATCCAACAAAGGGGTCTATGAATAACCGACAGGGATTAACTTTAAAACAATTGGTCAAAAGTTTGCATGATGTGGATATATTCCCTATTTTTGCTATTGGGGTAATGGCATATATTGGAACTATGACATTCAATTCATATTTTGTTTTGCTCAATCGTCAGATGGGATTTTCAACCTTTGATACAAATCTATTGATGATTCCTCCACAAGTTTTACACATCATTTGTTTATTACTAATAACATGGACATCTGAAAGGCTCAATGAACGTTGTTTTGTTGCAGTGGTTTCGCCAATCTATGCAGCCACGATCATGGGTATAATTAGGTGGTGGCCGGGAAGTGGTATTCAACAATGGCCGACTTATGTCTTGAACATGTTATATTTTGGTCAACCCTATATCCATGCAATCTGTGTGGCATGGGTTTCTAGAAATTCCAATGGGGTTAGAACCAGGTCTATAAGTTCTGCGTTGTACAATATGGCAGTTCAATTAAGTAATATAATTGGACAAAACATTTACAGACAGGATGACTTGCCCTTATATAAAAGGGGTAACATGCAATTGTTTTGCTTTAGTTTGGCAACTATACCTATCATTTTGTTAACCAAAGTATACTATGTATATAAGAACAAGAAAAGAGATGAAATCTGGTCTTCAATGACAGAAGAGGAAAAGGAAAATTATAGAATGAACACAAAAGACGAAGGAACAAGAAGGTTGGACTTCAGATTTGCTCATTAAATGGGTATTTATAGGTCGGGCAGATGTATATGATGATTCTATTTTGTTCGTATTTGTCAAATAATAAAGAGAGACATTTAGTACCATTTTTTTTTGTCCAATATTTGAACGAAATTTTAATGAAATTGCAATATAAAATTCACAAGAACTACCAATACTATACCGACTTATTATTTCTACGCTTTGTAATATTTCATAATTAGCAAACAGTTTACTTTTATTACATATTAAATACAGAAACACACCTAATAATATAGTCAAATAGAGAGAATATCAACTCCAAGAACCTTCTAACTCATCAAATCTTCTTCTTCCTGTATGTCTTCTCTTATTATAATCATCGTAATCTCTTCTCATATTTTCTCTCTTCAATCTTCTTAAGTTTCTGACCCTTTCGTTCTCTCTACGTTCGATTTCAGTTGAAGTTAACGTCTCAACTAATGGCTCCCAACGATCGTTTCCGTTTTGGATACTACTTTCAGTGAATATTCTAACACCAAGCTCAAATATTATACCCTTCACAAGATGCAAATTGTAGATTTCATTATCAAAGCTTCCATCTATAACCCTCTTTTTCACTCTGATTATAACCTCATGTAATGCATGCGATACTGCATTCTCGAATTCTAAAGGCAAACCCAAATCACTTACCACAATTTTAGCAAACATTTCGGGTGTAACGTCTGACTGATTCATATCCCATTCGAATCGGTCTTGATACAAGTGTTTGTTCAAGTTAACCGACAAATCAACCGTCACATTGTATGGGCCGTCTGAAGGCAATGCTAGATTAGAAACATAAGTATATTCTTCCACTTGTTGGTTTATGCTATCAGCAATTTGTGTAGCCATATTGGTAGGAAGATCCAAATCATTGCATACTATTTCTGCAAACTCCAATGGTGTCAATACACATTCATTCAAGTTCCACATAAATGTATCCACCAACTTCTGGTTAGAGTTTAGGTTCTCAAGTGATA
Source organism: Candida tropicalis MYA-3404 (assembly GCF_000006335.3). Taxonomy (NCBI): domain Eukaryota; kingdom Fungi; phylum Ascomycota; class Pichiomycetes; order Serinales; family Debaryomycetaceae; genus Candida; species Candida tropicalis. The sequence continues at coordinate 698,452 of NW_003020057.1, read as the reverse complement.
TTTTTATCGGGACAAGTACTACTGGTTTCTCCACCAATTCAGGTAATGCTATGTCACGAGCCAAATTCTTAATTATTGGGGTATTTTTTGCAAGTGTGTATTTCTGAAGCTCTGCTTGTGCTCTATTGTCAGATATGTTACGATTTCCAAAAGCAGAAGATGGAGAATCTTCAGTATCAAAATCATCACCAAAATCTTCAGAATAGTTTATTTGTTGAACATGTCTTTTGGCTTGTCTTCCGGTTGGCGCAATATTGAATAGTAAAGAATTTTCGGAATCATTCATTAATCTTTTTGAGAAACTTGTGGCAAGACCTTGAACGCCCGTTGGCGCTACTCCATATGAACCCATTTTATTGTTGTGCAAACGTGATTGAAATTTTAAAGTTGAAAAAACGAAAAAAAAAGCAGATTATGTTTACTTTTGTTGTGATGGTTGGTGAGACAAACAGTTCAAAGCGACAGACTGAAAGGAGAGAAAAAAAAAAAGAAAATTGACCTTCGACACGACCAATGGAAAATAAAAACAATTGATAATGAACATCTAATAAGACTTACAACAACCAGTTTGACAAATATCCAATGACTCCTTCAGCTAATACAAAGTCGACCAATATTCTAGTTGACTATCTAATTAAGCGACTGAAGTTTGAAGATCAGCTATCTTTAGATGATTTTACAGATGAATTGCCATCTAATATCTCTCCTGACATAGTGGGAGATCTTTATCACGAATTACTCGAGCAACACCAAACCAAACAGCTGAGGGTTGAGACTCATATTGAATCACAGTTTAACATACCAATCAAAGGATTGCTATCAGAGGCAGCCAAAAACCCTGATACTATGAAACGACCAAAGCTAGCGAGCTTAGTCAGAGAACTTGAAGTACTAAAAACACGTCTCAAGAGCCACGAGCTGGATTTGAATGCTACAACAAACAGACTCTTAAGAGAAATAAAAGAGGTCGTTGATATTCTAAGCTCACTTGAGCATGATGTTGATACCGAGATTATAGAAGATGCCCTTCAAAAAATGAATAAAATATCTACATTATTGGATATTTCACAAGGTACAATCTAATATTCTATACTTGGTGTTCTATCCCTATTGATGTCGTCTAACCTCAAAATCTCAGTATTTCCGAGCCATTTCCAGATTTGAAATTTCCAATTCAAACCATCAATGACACCTAGATGATAATGCGATTCTAAACCACCCGAGTTTTTAGCCGTGTTTATATAGGTTACCCTCGCAATACGAGAATGCACTAGTGCCATACAGCACATTATACATGGTTCATGTGTAGTATAAACAATCATATCTGTACAGAGATACCCTCTGTCATGTTCCTTGTTTTTTCTATTTTCAATCTCTCGAGTAGCAATTTCGGAAATGGCTTTCATGATACTATGCCCTTTTGGATTATTCTTTTTGTTACCCTCAGTTGTTTGAATAGTGCATACTTGAAGCTTATCACCAATCTGTTGAGCTATCAATGTTCCCAGAACCGAATATCCAGGAGGCGAAGTTGTAGAATTGTCAACTGAGTCTAAAAGCATATTGACCATTTCCTTTTCTTGATCCATATCAAACGAAACAGAGTTTAAAAACTGATGGTTTGGGTTTCCTTTCCATGTTATTGGCCAGTACTGTTCAGACCATTGTTGTGTCAACTCTTTGGTGTTTGGGACATGTCGAGGCACTGATATGACTTTAAAATTGGAAATGATGAAATCAGGGTCTATCTTGCTCGCTAACTCTAAAATTTCAGTAGTTTGGTCTTCAGACTCATACTTGCATATGAAAACTTGTAAGTGTTCTTCCACTTTTCGTATACGTTTGAAATGATCTAGTTGTGATGTTTCATCTAACGGAAAGAATCTCTTTAAAAACTGCATCAAAAACTTGCTTTTTCTTGGATCAATAAGACCAGTCCAAACTTGGACAAGTTCAGGATTCTTGCTGGAATAGCATTCATCTGCTTCACGAATCTGCAAAAGTGTTCCATATAATATCCCTTTCTCTAGGTCAACATGGCTGTTTATCTGGGTCATTATCAACACTTCAATCCAGTTCTCCACTCAAACATCTCAATCCATTGTGGTAGGTTTTTTTTTTTTGTTTCTTTTTCCTTGTTTCTATTTCTTCTGTGCAGTTTGTTTTCCACTTGAAAGCACCACAATAATTCAATGCAACTATCCTGTTAGTATCGGTAGTTTTGAATAGAGCCATCAATGCAAACAATTTCATTACTACAATATGTTAAAGATAATTCCAGTGATCAGAGTGTCCAACTTCCTAGTTTCATAAACTACTTGAAAAGTGTAAACTTGATAGAAATCACCAAACCAAACAAACTACCAAGAATCACAAGCGATACTTCCTACCAAGATTTCATCAACAATTTAATAACGGAGCTTGTATTGCGAAAATCACAGAATGTTTTAGTTTCTGGTTATAAGAGTACCATTGAAGATTCCAAAGTTGCATTGCCATGTGTCAATCTCGATGGGAATTTCCTTCCAACTAATTTGAACGACTCGAACTGGCATCGGGTGTTTACTTTACTTGGGTCTGAAAAGTTTCTAAACTTGCTTATCAATCACAAGGGATTTCTAAAACATAAAAATGGACAACAGATACAAATTTTTGGTGATATTACTTCCTATGCTAAACCAGCTGCAAAGGCAGTTTTGCCTATTCCGAAATGGATTTACAAATTTGATGTTTTGTACCAGTCACGAAACCCAAGATACAGAAACTATGAAATCATAAGGACAAATGTACAAGAGGTGCTTGCAGAAATTGTATCACCTTCTACAAAGAATCCCAATTCTGAGAATCCAGCTGTAAAAAAGAGGTTTCGAGGAATCAAAAATGTTGTTTCCAGAATCATACTGAATGATAAAAAGTGCAGATATGATCTTATATATAACAAGTATTTGCTGCTGTCCGACACAAGAAAACTAAAAACAATGATAGACTACAGTACTAAATTTAACCGAGTTGTTGAAGTTGTTCTCATAATAATGGGGAAGCTACTTCCACTCGATGCATGGGGTGGAACGGAAAATAAGAAAGTTATCCAGGACAGAATAGTCGACTTTTTACGGCTAGGAGCAAATGAGAGATTGCATTTGGACGATGTGTTAAGTGGAATAAAGCTTCTGAAGTTTAAATGGTTAGGTGTTGGGAATAATATCTCTTCACAGCAAGATTTTCAGATCCGCAAGAGGTTATTAGAAGGATACATAAACTGGGTATTTATTTCTTTGGTCAAGAATATCGTTCGGGCATTTTGGTATGTCACTGAACTGTCAAATATGGATCGTCTGAAATTGTTTTATTTTACGCATTCCATATGGAATGAACTATCACTGAACTGGATAACAAAATATGCTAAGGGAAACCTTGTACAAGTTGTATCACCAGAGTCCAAAGGACAATTTACAAATGGAAAAATCAAATTGATACCCAAGAGAGGAGGGTTTAGAGTTATTTGTGTGCCTTTGAAACAATCACTCTACTCTTTTAACAACAAACGGAATTTTGCTTTGAAACAAAAGGAGAAATGGGACTATATTTTCTATCAAAAGTATACTCTCCTGCCAGTTAGACAGGTTCTTCAGTTAAAGTTGAATGCATTAAGAAAATCAGATATGGGTCACAGGTCATCCGTTAATTCAACAAATGAAGTGGCAGATCGGATTTTAACTTTTAGAAATGATCTACTTAAAAAGAATAAAACCCTTCCTGTGCTTTACATGATCAAATTTGATATGAAGGAATGCTACGATCGACTCAATCAAAATGCTCTCAAAGAATCAATTGCTGGTATTTTCAAAGAGGATAATGAGAATACTACCTATCATGTTAGAGAGTATGGCACTTTGGATGAATTTCTTAAATTGAAACGGGTCAGAACTCTCATAGAAACCGAGGTGCAAAACTTCAATATTATTATGAATTCCAAAGACGAAGCTGAAGCAGGAAGTAGATCGTATGGGACCAAAGTGGATAAGGTGAAAACATTGAGTATATCAAAGAATAAAATTATAGAGGTATGTCATAGCCAGATTGAAGATGCTACCTGTTTAGTTAAAAATAAAGAGGGCCAGTATGATTTATTCAAAAGAAAGCAAGGTGTGTTTCAAGGGTTCAGCTTGCTGGGGATATTTTGTGATATTTTATATAGTACAATGGTTCTGAAAGAGTTCAAGTTTTTATGGGAAGCAACAGAGGACAACTTGCTCTTACGCCTAGTTGATGACTTCATATTTATAACGTCCAATAAAGATACATTGAAGAAAGTGAAAGATAAAATATCAAGTAACGAGCTTCAAAAGTATGGGGCGTTTGTAAACCATGAAAAAACTGTTGAGATAAATGGAGAGGCAGGTTCCTCGAACAAAATGACGTTTGTGGGTTTAGATATAAATTGCCTTACTTTGGATGTCAAAAAGGATTCAAGTCAATTCAGTAGACCAACTTGCAAGTTTAGGTCATTCAAAGCGTTGTTTTCTAATTTAAAACAGTTTTATTGCTCAAATCTAAGTGAATTTTTATTGGATTTTTCTTCAAACTCACTCGAAACGATCAGGGAAAACGTGGATGCCATATTGAAATTAACATTCGAAGCAATACAAACTTCTTTTGCAACTATTTCTAAACAAGACTCCTTCGAGCGCTACCGGTTTATGAAGTTTCTTCACGTGATCATCGAGACTACCATTGAGAAATTTGCAAGAGTAAATGGTTCAATGGAAGGAGTAGAATATCTATTGACATGCATTAAAATAACAATAACAAAATCACTTGCCTTTATGGCAACTAAACAAGAGATAATAGAATGGTTATATACATTGACAATATAGGCATTGCAGTAAACGATGATTATTCTAAATTATCCCAAACGAACTCTTTAAATTTTCACTATCTTTTATTTGACGTGCCTTCTCCAACTCTTCAATACCCCCAGATTTCTTCAACCTGTTATCCTCAACAAAATCACCTAATTCCTCCTGGAATTTATTAAGTCTCATCATCTCTCGTTCCTTTTCTCGTATTTTCTCAGCTCTCTCAATAGCTTCAACCCTGCTTTCATGATTAGGAGTCAAAGCAGCAATGTCATTCAAAACGGCATCCTTTGCGGTATGCAAACTTTCACCTGGCTCTGGGATATACAAGTTTGCCACAATCTTGTTTCTCTTGCTGGACTTTCCTTTAGTTTGCTCCACGGAACATTGTTCAATAAGGCCAAACGTCTCTTCAATTTTCTTGATGTCCTCTTGCAAATCTTGAATCAAATCATCTTGCAAGTTCAAGAACTGTTGTTCTTCACAAACCTTATCTAATTCTGATTCCCAAATCTTCTTCCAAACTGGTCGTTCCTTAGATATATACGAACTCATATCGTGGAGGGAATCCTTTGCCGACTTGATGTCCTTAATTATATGCTTCAACTGTTTCTCGCTGACACGAACACCTCTCTGTGCCACATCTTTTCTCATCTCTTCCATCACATCCTGTAAATCATCAACTTTTGTAATCAATAAATCGGAATCATCTGATAATTTAGAATTGCATGATTCCATATAAGCCCTGTTTGAATTCTGAGAGACCTCGAGACCAATTTCTTGAAATTTACGGAGATCTTGAACAACACCGGCAATTGTTTCTTTAAATGCAGTAGATGAAGAGTTATGCAATTGTTTGACAGCTCGAAAATCTCTTTCAAGTTTAAGTAGATCCTTCCTCTCAACACTTTCAGTAGTTTTAACTGTTGAATCAAGAGTCTTTTCCACAACAGGAGGAACAGGAGCTGCAGCAGCAACTGGAATTTCTATACTAGCCAACGACTCCTTGACTTTTGCAATGACATCGGTGCTCATTGCTTCTATGCGCTTATTCAATTCTTCTAACTTTGAGTCTAATTCATTTATTCCCTTTTCCAGGGACCCAGGTTCATTCAAACATAACAAAGTACCTCTCTTAACTTCACAAAGGTAATGCTCTTCTAGCTCGTAGGATACCCCAGTATGTGGATCCTGAATATAAATATCTGGGAAGTTCCCAGACCCAGGTGAGTATGCAAACTTTTCCACAAACAATAATCTAAGTGAGGCAAAAGTAACAGGGAATGTAACATTAGCCTTTTTTGTTTTGGAGTTAATTCGCAAAAGAATATAATCATCAGCGCTTTCCACATTAACAGTTTGATCAACCTCTGCCACTGATGCACGTGGAGGAACCGGTGTTTCATCTTCGTTTTCCTGAATTATAGAGTTTCGAACTCCTTGATTCTCAATATTAATTTTTGGAATGGCATTGGTCGTGGTGTTGTTATAATTGGTCAACTTTGCATATTGGTACGCACTGAACCTTTTTGATGCACGACGTTGAAGAACATCACCTTTTTGCAACTGTGACAAGGCATCGTTTTTCTCATGCTTTGTTTCTGTGGGTTGTGTTTTGACGTGATTTTCCTCTTCTGGAAATGTACCAGATCCACTATTATTGCTTGTATGGTTAGGGACAGTGATCTCCTTGCTTGCTCTTTCTTGGGAGATTGCTTTTGCTTTAGCCTGTTTGCTTTTTAAAGTTTGTAACAATGTAACAATTATATTTCTTATTCCAGGTAAGAACTTATCTAAATTTTCCTGGGAGGGTGCTTCACTAAGTGCTGCCTCTAAGATTATTCTCAATGCTTGTGGGACATTGCCAATATCTGACGTATCAATGCCATTGTTACCGAATGCTCTTATGGCAGTCCTGAAATCATTGCCTAACTTGACATAAGCATCCGAAACATATTTGTCATCCGCTTCTTGTCTTGCCCATTGAGTCAAACTCTCCAACAAATGCTTTGTTGATACGAGAAGTCGAGTGACACTTGATTCTATTGTATTCAATGATCTTCTTTTTGATGAATGCCGTTGACTACCATCACTTGCATGAGTTGAACTACTGGTACTAATTGAACTAGATCGAGAATTGTTCACTGACATGTTTGTTGTTGAGAATGATCTGGTTGTATAGTCGGTTGTTGTGGTTGTAAATGTGTTAAATGTGTGCTCATTTTTTTTTTTTTCCTTTTTCCTTTTTCGTTTTCCTTTGATCTTTACTTTTTCTTCCTCCTTTGTCATGGTTTTGCCTCACCCTTTTTTAATGGTGATTGTTTGTTTACTTTTTGTTTTTCTTCTTTTTCTTCTTCATTGCTACTTTTGAAACAGTAGAGATCTACAGAGAAAACTAGCTGTACTAGTGGTTAAAAGTAAACGGTACATATATACCATTGTGAATGTTGTAGATTTTACAGAATCAATTTAAAAGAATTTAAAATCATAAAATAATAATATACTTTGGATCATGTCTATTCAATTATGCAATAAAAATAAAGAAAGGTGAAAGAAAAACAACAACAACAACAACAACAACAGATTATTAATCAACAATACCTATATACTTAACTAAAATACTTTTGAACAACATCCAAATCGGATGGGTTTCTTTGCAATAAAGCCAATGCATCGGCATGAGGAATTGACCCTAACAATGCTCGTGTAGAAGCAACAATCTTTTGTGCAGTAGTTCCAGAAATCGATCCGTGTGCTAACGCCTGGATAACAGAATCAACCACTTTTGGAATTTGTTTGGTGATAGATGGATGGTTGCTGTCAATAAGTTCACTCAAAAACATATATGCAAATGGAGCAGCAGTTTCATCTTGAGTGATTGGCAATAATGCGATCCACTGGTCAATGACAGCGGGTAAGTTTGGAACGGAGTTGGCAAATCTATGACAAACCTTGGCTATGGCCGAAACAGAATTTTCTGTAGCATGAACATTTTCATCTGCTCTTGCATCAGGAACAACTGCCATCTTAAACATAGGTTCTAGACAGGAAAGACAGAATTCAGCATAAGCATCACCTCCAAATTGAGCTGCCATCCCCACAGAATAGCTACTTGCTTGACGGATTCCAGCATGTGGAGAAGTTACAGAGCTGGCAATAACGCCCAAGAACATGTCCTTATACACTGTTGAATTAGGTCCACAATGTTCAAGAATGTCACATACAATACACAAACCACAAAGTTTGAGAGTGGTATTTTCATCATTAAGGAACAATGAAACAGTAGGTGCCAACTGTTGGAAGCTTTCAAGAAAGTTGGATTTAACATTCTTGAAGATGGCGGAAATTGCCTTATTGATTTCATCAAGCAATTCTTCATCCGTGTATTCTTCCTCATCCTCCTCAACGTCTTCAGTATATTCGTCTTCGTCATTGTCACGAACCTTGATTCTGTCATGTATTTCAACCATGTTTGTAAGCATTGCTTTTGCCAATGCCAGCAATTGGACATTGGAAATGGCACCAGGAGCTAAGCTGTTGATAGATTCTACCAATGCTGTGTAATATGCAACGAGTAATTCTGGAACAGGTTCTGTTCCCAACACTTCAGATATGTTTTCACATATTTTTGACCACAAGGTAAGGGTTTCGGTTGAATTATTACCAGTAGCAGCAATTGAACACCTAAGTAATGAGGCCAAAGTCAATGCTGCAGAACCACGTACACCATCATGCAAGTAAAAACCTAACCCAGGAATGGCAATGTCTTCGGCAATTTCCTTGACCCAAGGCTGGAAGTCTTCCTTTAATTGGATGGCATAAGTTCTAAGAAGGTCCATTGCGGTGACTTTTTCGTCCAAGGCAGCAGAGTGGACACCAATCCATTTACCTGACAAGTTAATGACATCCCATTCTTCATTCATTTTGAGCTCTTCTGCATCATCTTCTTCCAATAAGGAAATATCTTGAGATGCTTTGGCAGTCACCATCAAAGGAGGCAAAACAGATGGCAAGTAAGGCAAAAAATCTTTGCCCAAAATCTTACAGATTCTACCCCATGCTTGCTCTAAATACTGTTTAACAGTATCATCATCATCAGTGGTACTCTGTTGGATATGTCCAAATAACTGGATCAATTGTTGACTGTGAGGCTGAAACTTTTCTTTTCCAACAGCCAAAGCAATCAAAGTAGAACATTCAATACATTTTGCCTTTAACAATTTGTTTTCATCCCCAACATCAGTTTGCAAAACATTAACCAACAAAGGCATTAAAGTATCATAGTACTTGATGAAAGTTTTCTGTGCAGCATCAGCGATAATAGCAATAGTTGTCAAAACTTGTTCTTGGACATATCTTTTTGGTGACTGCAATAACACCAAAAGGTTATTCAACAAATCATCTAAATATGGTTCTAAAATTTCCTTGGATGCAGCTTCAGAAAAATTGACCAAAGCAGCAGCAGCATGAGCTTGAACACGAGGAACAGATTTGTTTGTTAATTTAGAAATCAAAGCTGGTAAAATTCTGTGAGCAGAAGTTCTTTGGATCAAGTCAGCAAAATCTGTAGACATTTGACCCAATGCATTACAACATGCATATTGAACTCTAGGGTGTTCATCGTCCAAGGTTGGCAAAATCATGTCCAAAATCTTTGGAATTTCGTTGATCAATACATCTGAGCACCCTTCGGCGGCTGAAGAAAGTGCCATGAGTGCAGCTTGACGTTCTCTCCAATTATTGGATTGAACCATTGATGGCAAGTATTGGAACAATGGACCTGCTAATGCTTGTCCATTCAACTTTAAGGCAACTCTATCCAATGCTTGTCTTGCCGCACCATATTCAGGTTCATCATCCTCGTCCTCACTGTCATCATTGTTGTTCCATTCAGCTGCATCATCGTCGTCAATACAAACTTCTGTCAACATGGACAATGTGAGAAGAACCATTTGTTCCGTATATGATGGAGTAAGTTTACACATTGCAGGTGAAACTTCAGCAAAAGTACTGAGTAACTCCAAGGCAGCCATTCTTGTGTTCAACTCCAACTCCTTGTTTTTAGCAACAGCAGAACAAAACTCTATAATAGTAGGAAACATATCCTTGAACATCTTTGGGGCCAATTCAACCAAGTCTATCAAAGCTTCTAAAACAGAGGCCAATGCTTGATCTTGTCCGTTTTGCAAAAATCGAGGCAATGAATTCAACAAGTTTGGCAATAATGGGGACAAAGACTTCCAAGTTTTCTTAGGGAGCTCTCTAAAGAAAGCAACAAATGCAGTGCATGCCGCGATACGGACATCATCATTTTCATCCTCAAACCCAGCATTATAAACAGGTAAAACATCATCAATATAAGATTTGTCTATCAATTCAGGAGAAGCAGAAAAGACTCTGAAGGCGGACTCACGAAAACTTGGATCCGGATTTCTTGTAGCTTCAAACAATGCAGGAATTAATTCAGTCCAAGAACCTGGTGGGGATGCATCTTCTTTTGATACTTCGGAGATTGCGTCCGAAAGCTTGTGTCTCACTTGGTTTGATTGGGGAGCAGTGAATCCAGACAATAAAATGCTTCTAATTTGTTGTCTAACAGGCTCACTAATAACCCCAATAGTTCTATCAGTAACACTTGATAACTCCTTTGGTGATTTGATGGCAATACGTCTGAACATGACGGAGGCAAATGCTCGAATAGTATCATTATTACCTTGACAGGCTTGTTCAGCCAAAAAGACCAATAATACTTCCACATTGGCCCTTGCACTCCAATCCTGTTCAAGTGACTTTTCAGCAGCTGCTCTGGTAGAATTGTCTGATGACAATAAATTCTCCAACAACTGGTTTAAAACTGTTGAATATTCTTGTGGAACAACGGACATTCTTTAATTCTCTCTTTTCGTTCCTAAATATATGGATATATATATATATAAATGCTCTTTCTGAGTCCTTCTATTCGTTCCCGATAAGTAATTTATAGCTTGAGTTTTTCGATATTCATAAAACTAAACCACGAGTCAATTGTGAGGAGATAATAGTGGGATATATGTTCTCTATAACTTGAGGTTTCTAGTCCTTCTTTGCTCTTGAGTTGTTCTTTTCTCTTCTTTTTCTCTTTTTTTTTTTTTTTTTCTTCTTTTACACTCCTTCTTTCGTCTAAAGATACCTAGAAGTCGTAAATCAAATCTGAATAAAAAAAAAATTATAAAGTGACTAGTTGATTGTGATAAAATAGTGTGACTTGGTAAAGATTGGGGGGATCAACTATAGGAATGAAGGGAAATAGAATAGTTTGTATTAGTAACACTAATTGTTGTTTCTCTGAGTAACGAGATCTAATATGAGAATATTTTCAAGTCTGAAAAAAAAAAAAATTTTTTTCTCTCTCTCTCTTTTTGATTCTTCTTTGTCTGGTGTTTTCTAGTGAGAGCAGAGTATGAAGAAAAAAAAACGAGAAGACTTTCTTTTTTTTTTTTCTGATTGATTCTCATTTTTGGTTATTTTTACACGACTGTAACATTCATTGTCTTTTTTCTTTTTAGCTGTTGTCATTTTGGTTGTCCATCGACATCTATATTCTATTGTAAACTATGTTTGTAATCCGTATATTATGAATGAGAGAAGATATATGGATTTGCTGAGTTCTATTATTTCTTCAAGATCGTAATCACATCTTCATCCTCTAGAGAGTGGTTCAAACCAACTATTTGTGGTTGATGTTTAACTGATGTACCATAAACCAAGGCATTTCTAAAATCTTCAACCAAAGACTTGTGAATGGAATTACAGAAATCTTCAACAGTACATCTGTCATTTCTCAACACCACAGGTTCATTGAAATCAGGTAACTTACCTTTAGGTTTAGTATAAACTCTGACTAGTTTTAATTTATCCCACATCATTTGTAACAAATCATCCAAATTCCAACCGTTGGCAGAGGAGATTGGAATGGCATCTGGAATTTTGGTCAAAAGATTCAACTCTTCAATTGAAAACGAGTCAATCTTATTCAAAACATATATAGCAGGAATGTATTTTCTAGCCTTGGCTTCAATTGCATCAATCAAATCATCCACTGTGGCATCACACCTGAAAGCAATATTGGCACTGTTGATTTTATATTCTGACATAACTGCTCTGATTTCATCATTGTCCAAATGTGTCAATGGAACAGTGTTGGTAATATTGATACCCCCTTTGTCCTTTTTAGTAATCACAATGTTTGGTGGTTCTTTGTTTATTCTTATACCCATCCCTTCTAATTCATGTTCGATGATTCTCTTGTGTTGCAAAGGTTTATTGACATCCAACACCAAGAAAAGCAAATTTACTGATCTGGCAACAGCAATAACTTGTCTACCTCTACCTTTACCGTCTTTAGCACCTTCAATAATACCTGGTAAATCCAACATTTGTATTTTGGCCCCTTTATATTTAATAGTACCAGGAACAGTTGTCAAGGTTGTGAACTCGTAAGCAGCCGCTTCAGAGTGGGTACCGGTAAGTTTTGACAATAATGTAGATTTACCAACAGATGGGAAACCAACAAAACCAACGGTTGCAACCCCTGTTCTTGCCACATCAAAACCTACACCTGCACCACCACCACCACTTCCACTTCCTTCACTCAATAATTCTCTTCTTAACTTGGCCAACTTGGCTTTTAACTGACCCAAATGAAAAGAAGTGGCCTTATTCTTTTGGGTTTTGGCCATCTCATCTTCGATGGCTTTAATCTTCTCTACTGTCGTCATGATTGAATGTAGTTATCAAAGATATAGAAATGAATAGTTTTACATTGAAAAAAATTTTTTTTTTTTCATTTCTTTTTTCTCTCTGTATGGTTTAGGTAATCGATGTCAGTATAAACTATGAGATCATTGCCAACCCCATGAAATCACTTATTTCTATCACAAGTACCTCTTCAACAAATGCTTTAAGAAGCTAGGATAGATGTAATACCGCTCTTTAACTCCAATGCTCTTCGTCGTAGTCCTAGAGATGTCTGCCATTGAAAACTGGACCATAACCCGGGATAAACAAGAGAATCATAGCTTGTTTTGCTTTACTTATAGAAATCCATCCTATCAGAGACTAGATAGTATTAACAACATTAACCTACTGCCATTTTAACATGCTTCAAATATGATCCTTATAAATCAATGGTTTATTAATATACTCAAGGTCGTGTGCGCTGGAACACAGTAGTGCATATAACAAAGTGGTTACACCTCTCAATTTTTTTTTTTTTTCACTTGCAGTGAACAAAAGTTGGTACCAAGGGCAAGAAACAAAAGAGAGTGAGAGAAAAAAAAATTCTCTAGATCATCGAAATCTGAATTTTCAAATAGAAAATATTAATATCTATTGAAAATCAACATGGCTAAAAAGGGAAAGAAAGGAGGCCAAGCCGGAGGTGACTTCTGGGATGACGAAGATATGGCCCAAGAGCAACCACAAGCCGAAGAATTCGGTACACCACTGGAAACTGCAACTCCAGAACCGGAAACAGAAAACAGCGAACCACAAGAAGCCTCAGCAGAAGATATTTCTGGAGATTTTTTAAACTCAATTCGTAAGAACAAACAAAAGAAGGCTCAAAAGGAAGAAACTGAAAAGGCAAATGCTAATAATGGAGGTGCCCCAAAATTGTTATCTAAGAAAGAAAAGGAAAAGTTGAAGAAAGAAGCTGAAAAGCAAAAGAAAAAGGAGCAAGCTCAAAAGAAGAAAGCTCAACAAGCTTCCAAGAAAGAACAAATCAAAGAAGCCAATAAACAAAATGCCGCTGCTGCTGCCGCTAGTTCTGCATCTTCTTCTGCTGCTGCTACTCCCGAACCTGAAGAAGCTCCAGTTGAACCTGCTAAGAGCAAACCTGCTAAAAAAGGTAAGAAAGCTCCAGCTGGTCTTGCTGCTTTGAAGAAACAATTGGAATTGAAAAAACAATTGGAAGAAGAGCAACGTAGATTGGAACAAGAAGAAGAAGAACGTAGATTGGAAGAAGAAAAACTTGCTGCTGAAGAAGAAGCCAAGAAAGAAGCTGCCAGAGCTGCCAAAAAGGAACGTGAAAGATTAAAGAAAGAACAATTGAAAGCTGAAGGTAAATTGTTAACCAAGAAACAAAAGGAAGAAAAGAAATTGCAAGAACGTCGTCGTCAACAATTGTTACAAGCTGGAAACGTTTCAGTTGCTGGTTTGAACAAAACTGATTCCGATACACCAAAACCAAAGAAAATCGTTTACACAAAGAAAAAGTCTACCAAACCAAAGACTTTTATCCAAAAATCAGCTCAAACTAAAGCTCCTGTTGCAAAGACTGAAGACGATGAAGATGAAGCTTTGGTTGATGATTGGGAAAAGATGGCATTGGATGACGATGAACCTGTTGTTGATGACTGGGAAGCTGCTTTGGATGACGAAAATGTAACCAAAGATGAAGAAGAAGCTGGTGCCGATGCTGAAGCTGAAACTGAAGCTGAAAAGGCCAAGGCTGCTCAACTTGAACAAGAAAGACTTGCTGCTGAAGCCAAACGTAAGCAAGAAGAAGCTGAAAGAAAAGCCAAACAAGAGGCATTGAAGAAAGCTGCTGAAGAAGCCAAAGCCAAGGAACTTGCTGCTCAAAAGAAATCAAGTACTCCACCTGAACAGGATTTGCGTTCTCCAATTTGTTGTATCTTGGGACATGTTGATACTGGTAAAACCAAGTTATTGGACAAGATTCGTCAAACTAACGTTCAAGGTGGTGAAGCTGGTGGTATTACCCAACAAATTGGTGCCACTTACTTCCCAGTTGAATCCATTAAACAAAAAACCGCTGTTATGGCTCAATACGAAAAACAAACCTTTGATGTTCCTGGTTTGTTGATCATTGATACACCAGGGCACGAGTCCTTTACCAACTTGAGATCTCGTGGTTCATCCTTGTGTAACATTGCTATTTTGGTTATCGATATTATGCATGGTTTGGAACAACAAACATTGGAATCTATCAGATTGTTGAGAGATAGAAAAGCTCCATTCGTTGTTGCCTTGAACAAAATCGATAGATTGTATGACTGGAAGGAAATCCCAAACAACTCTTTTAGAGATTCTTTTGCCAGACAAACCAAGGCCGTTCAATCGGAATTCCAAAACAGATATGATCAAATCAAATTAGCCTTATCTGAACAAGGGTTGAACTCCGAATTGTATTTCCAAAACAAGAACATGTCCAAATACGTTTCCATTGTTCCAACCTCCGCTGTTACTGGTGAGGGTGTTCCAGATTTGTTGTGGTTACTTCTTGAATTGACCCAAAAGAGAATGTCCAAACAATTGATGTACTTGTCTAAAGTTGAAGCCACTATTTTGGAAGTCAAAGTCGTTGAAGGTTTTGGTTACACCATTGATGTTGTTTTGTCCAACGGTATTTTGAGAGAAGGTGATCGTGTGGTCTTGTGTGGTTTGAATGGACCAATTGCAACCAATATCAGAGCGTTATTAACTCCACCACCATCACGTGAATTGAGAGTCAAATCTGAATATGTTCATCTTAAAGAAGTCAAAGCTGCTTTGGGTGTCAAGATTGCTGCTAATGATTTGGAAAAGGCTGTTGCCGGTTCACGTTTGCTCGTTGTTGGAGAAGACGACGATGAAGAAGAATTGATGGATGAAGTTATGGATGATTTGACTGGTTTATTGGACACTGTTGATACATCCGGTAAAGGGGTTGTTGTTCAAGCCTCCACCTTGGGTTCTTTAGAAGCATTGTTAGATTTCTTGAAGGACATGAAGATTCCAGTTATGTCTATTGGTTTAGGTCCAGTTTACAAGAGAGATGTTATGAAAGCATGTACCATGTTGGAAAAAGCCCCAGAATTGGCTGTGATGTTGTGTTTTGATGTCAAGGTTGATAAAGAAGCTGAACAATATGCTGAAGAACAAAATATCAAGATCTTCAATGCCGATATCATTTATCACTTGTTTGATGCTTTCACTGCTTACCAAGCTAAATTGATGGAAGTTCGTCGTAAGGAATTCATGGAATATGCTGTTTTCCCATGTGTTTTGAAGACAATCCAAATTATCAATAAAAGAAACCCAATGATTATTGGTGTTGATGTTGTTGAAGGTACTGTCAAGATCGGAACACCAATCTGTGCTGTGCGAACTGATCCAGTCACCAAACAACCAAATATCTTGTTGTTAGGTACTGTTGTTTCCTTGGAAGTTAGTCATAAACCACATGATTCTGTCAAGAAGGGTCAAACTTCTGCTGGTGTTGCCATGAGATTGGAAAACCCATCTTCTTCTCAACCAACTTGGGGACGTCATGTCGATGAAAGCGATAACTTGTACTCATTGATCACTCGTAAATCCATTGATACTTTGAAAGACCCAGCTTTCCGTGACAGTGTTAGTAGGGACGACTGGTTGTTGATTAAGAAATTGAAACCAGTGTTTGATATTAAATAATCAACTTTGTTTCGTGTTATTTTGAAAGTATATGTAGATATGTATAGTAAGAGTTTATATTATATTATATATATAAAACAACAACAATATAAAAAAAAAAATGATTGATAACTGATAAAATGATAGTTTTGCAATTATAAATTGCGTTAAGGAGTGAATAATATATTGAACTATATGCAGGCAAACAAAAAAAATTTTGTGCACGAAAACAACCAAAGCCAATGAAAAATCACAGAATAAGCAACAGGCGAGAAAAGAGAAAAAAAGAAGATGAAAAAATAAAAAAAATAGACAGAAAGGAGGCTCCATACTGTACGATAGTACTTTTATTTATTCATACATTATTACACAGCTACAAAGATGCAAGACTTACCACCTATTGGAGGATATGAACCAATTCAATGGAAAAGAAATCTTCCTTCTAGAGGGTTCAGAGGATCAGTATACTTTTGGGGTATTGCTGGTTTGATGACTTTTGGATTTTATAGATATTATCAAGGTGTAAATGAACAAAGAGAATTTACTAGAGAAAGAAACTGGGCTAGATTTCATTTGGAACCATTGTTGATTGCTGAAGAAGATAGAAACATTGCTAGAAGATATTTTGCTGAATTAGAACGTCGAGAATTGGTTAAACAAAATATGAGTCCTGAAGATAAAGAAAGATTTGAAGAAGACTTGTATAATGACAAATCTAAATTCCGTTTCCCAAGATTCACTGCTGGACTTCCACCAAAGGATATTTAGAGAAGTAGAAGAAGAAACAAAATACAACAACAACAACAAAAATATATATGAAAAAAATGATGATAGATTATTAGTTTGTCCTTCGAAGTTGGAATCTCCACACATTATTTCTATTGATCCGGAATCTGAATTTTTTATCCTATGTGTACAATATTTATTGGTCTTGTATCTAGAAACAAGATTATCTATTCTTATTAATTATTCGAATACTTTTTTTTTTCACCCATAAAATAATAACATCTTTCTAGGTCTATGTCTATTATTCATTTATAGCTCATTGACAAATATAAATCATTACGGTTACATTTTTTGTTTTTGTTTAGTTTGCAATCCCGCAAGTTGGAAATATAGTGAAATACTTTCTCTTTTCGTTGACGATGTTTAGTGGGAATATCCAAGTAGAATTCGTCATGGCTACAAACCATAGTAGACAAGCTTTCTGATCATCAGTTTTAAACTCTTTCATCCTCGGTACATGAAAGAACCGTGGTTTGTTGGTTTTTTGTTTGCTTGTTTGTTTGCAATTATAAGAGGCATTGTTTACATGATGATCTCATCCAAGAATAAGGATGTCATTTTCCGTCAATCAAAAAACTATAAATTAATTAATCCGCTAAAAGATAACACAGATTAAGCGAGATGTTAACTGTGCCAAATTGAACAAGTCACATTTCTTGTTAAATCCACCTTATTTCTTGCTATTCAATTACTAATCATTGAATACACAGCTTTAGTGCCCATTTTAACCAAGGGATTATCGTGTTATAGAATGTAACTGCGCATATAAGACCATGAATGTTGTCCGAGATATATCCGTAGTGGTTCTAGGTCTCAGACAAGAAAAAATAAATTATACTAAGAAGAACTATAGAAAACAATAAAAACAATTAATATTAAAACAATCTACAGTTACGATCTGTAGTAGAAAAAGGTATCGTGTTGTTCTATGATATCACACAATGGGTTTGGTGGATTTAAACGATAGTGTATAAGAATTCAAAGTCGTCGAATTTTAGTACATGTTCGAATGATCATGCTAATCCCATTTTTTTTTTATTTCGTTCTATTGAAGCCCCCAGATGGTGGGGTGCTCCGAAATTACGCGACGGTGTTAGGACACGCCCGAGACTATCCCGATATCTCAGATAGGCAAAATAGAAGAACAATAATAACAAATACACAAGGTTAGGGTTTCTCAACAGTTAATTCGCTTACAAAGTGAAACTCAGGGTTAAGCAAAATAGCAAAAATATGAACTTTAATTTAGGGTTTATTGGTAGGCATGGCTAGTTGTATACATCCCCATCCGTTCGCTTGTTTTTCTGTGTGCGTTTAAATCCGAATTTTTCTGCTTTTCTTTTGTGAGATTTGTTGCGGAAATAAGGAGAAAACTTTTGGTTAATGTTTTGTAATTGGTTGCAACTACATTTGCTAACCAAAAAGAACAGCTAGAATGGCTGTGTATTATTGACAAGAATTATTAGCTAAAAGTACAATCAAAAATGTATTTACAAAATTGCTTTGAACAAAAAAAAGAAAAAATAAAAATCCAATAAAACAAAAATGAAATTCAAACAAGTGAAAATACAATTCCCAGTTCTAAATTATCTCAAGCCCCAGAGCTACCAGTTGTAAATAAAAAAATGTTCTGACTTATTTTTTTTTTTTTTGCTTTCGTTCTTGCATGTTATGTATCGTACACAAAAGAGATTGAAAAATATCTGGTGAATGCAACCTCTTGCATTAGATCATTACTTTAACTATTTTCATGTATCGTCCTATTATTAGAACCAAAAGTATTTAAATTACAATTTTTGTCATTGAATTATTTAATCCCCCCCGTTTTTCTTCTTTGTTTTTTTTTTTATTGTTATTATTCTATAATTCTATAATTCAATAATTCTTCCATATTAATATTAATCATTATACAAGTGTGATATTTAAATCGTTATCGATTTCTGCCCTTTTTTTCTTTTAATTTTTAATTTAATTTAATTACTTCACTTCACATACAAATCATGAAAGATTTGGAGTCGACGTCTTCTTCATCATCGAGGGATGAACATGAAGAAAATAATAATAATTCACATCCATATAGTGGATATACTGCTAGAGTTGCCCAAGAAGTTCAAGAATTAGCAAGAACTTTATCCCATTCAAGTCAATTACAAATACAAAACAATCCAAGTCGTAGAAATTCATTGGTTGAATCTTCAAATCATGAAAAAGGTTCTGAATTTGGACTTCTTCCAATTGATGAAAATGGGGAATTTGTTGATCAAAGATTAAATCCAGATTCAGAAGATTTTAATGCTGCTTATTGGATTGGAAATGCTCATAAATTGGTCATGTCTGATACGGAATATTTTAAACCAATTAATATTGGGGTTAGTTATAAGAATTTACGTGCTTATGGTAATGCTACTGATGCTGATTATCAAAGTACTTTTTTAAATACAATCTCAAAATATGTTTCTTTATTTGTTAGAGAAAAAATATTAAAACATTCAAGTCCAACATTTGATATTTTAAAACCAATGGATGGATTACTTAAACCAGGTGAAACAACAGTTGTTTTAGGACGTCCAGGTGCTGGTTGTTCGACATTTTTGAAAACAATTGCTTGTCAAACTTATGGTTTCCATATTGATAAAGATTCAATTCTTAAATATAATGCCTTATCACCAGCTGATATTGCAAAACATTTCCGTGGGGAAGTTGTATATTGTGCGGAAACTGAAACTCATTTCCCTCAATTGACTGTGGGTGATACATTAGAATTTGCTGCTAGATTAAGAACTCCACAAAATAGACCTTTGGGTGTCGGTAGAGAAGAATATGCCAAACACATCACATCTGTTGTAATGGCATTATATGGTTTATCCCATACAAGAAATACCAAAGTTGGTAACGACTATATTAGAGGTGTTTCCGGTGGGGAAAGAAAAAGAGTTTCTATTGCCGAAATTACACTTAATAATGCCAAAGTTCAATGTTGGGATAATTCTACTAGAGGTTTAGATTCAGCCACAGCACTTGAATTTGTTAAAGCCGTGAAAGCTGGTGCTGATATAATTGGTAACACCCCATTAATTGCTATTTATCAATGTTCACAAGAAGCTTATGATTTATTTGATAATGTTGTTTTGATGTATGAAGGTTACCAGATTTATTTTGGAAGTGCTAAACTTGCCAAACAATATTTCTTAGATATGGGTTATTATTGTCCAGAAAGACAAACCACTGCTGACTTCTTGACTTCATTGACCAATCCAGCAGAAAGAATTGCTAAACCTGGATTTGAAGCTTTAGTTCCAAGAACCCCAGAAGAGTTTTATCACCGTTGGCAAAATTCTCCACAACGTCAACAATTGGTTCAAGATATTGACGAATATTTGAAAAGTCGTGACGAAGCTGAAGAAAAGAGAGCCTTGATTGAAGCTCATGAAGCTCGTCAATCAAATCACATGAAACCAGCTTCTCCTTATACTGTTAGTTTTTTCATGCAAGTTAGATATATTGCTTACAGAAATTTCCTTCGTGTTAAAGGGAATCCAAGTGTTACTCTTTTCCAAATTTTTGCAAATACAATTATGTCACTTATTTTATCTTCAATTTTTTATAATTTGCCAAATGATACATCTTCCTTTTATCATAGAACTGCTGCTTTGTTTTTTGCTGTTTTATTTAATGCTTTTTCTTGTGTCTTGGAAATCTTTGCCCTTTATGAAGCCAGACCTATTGTTGAAAAACATAAAAAATATGCCTTGTATCATCCCGGTGCAGATGCATGTGCTTCAATTCTTACTGAACTTCCAACAAAACTTCTTTCTGCAGTTGGTTTCAATTTCATTTATTATTTTATGATCAATTTCCGTCGACATCCAGGTAACTTTTTCTTTTACTTTTTGATTAATTTCTTTGCCACTTTGGTTATGTCACATATCTTTAGAACAATTGGTGCTGCTACTAAAAGGTTGGAAGAAGCAATGACTCCAGCTGCTATCTTATTATTGGCATTGACTATTTTCACTGGTTTTGTTATCCCAACTCCAAATATGCGTGGATGGTCTCGTTGGATTAATTATATTAATCCATTGGCATATGCTTTTGAATCATTAATAGCAAATGAATTTCACAACCGTTTGTTTCCATGTGCTCAATTTGTCCCTGCCGGTGGTAGTTATCCTACCGTTGGTCCAAACAGAATCTGTACTCCTGTTGGTAGTATCGTTGGACAAGACTTTGTCAATGGAACCAATTTTATGGTAGAATCATTTGTTTATAGAAATCTGCACAAATGGAGAAACTTTGGTATCATGATTGGTTATATGATGTTTTTCTTTGGAACTTACATGTTATTATGTGAAATTAACAAAGGTGCTATGCAAAAAGGTGAAGTTTTGTTATTCCAAAAACGAGGTTTAAAAAAGATGAAGAAAGCACAAAAGGATATTGAAAGTGGTGAAATTGGAAAAGATACTCCTGAATTTGAAAATCCACCAACTGACAACTCTGATGAAAGTAAACAGGTGTTGGAAACAGGTGGTCATACTTTCTTCTGGAGAAATTTAACTTACCAAGTGAAAATCAAAACTGAAGATCGAGTTATTTTGAACAAAGTTGATGGTTGGGTCAAGCCAGGACAAGTGACTGCCTTGATGGGTGCTTCGGGTGCTGGTAAAACCACTTTGTTGAATGCATTGTCTGATAGATTAACCTCTGGTGTTGTTACTGATGGTGTCAGATTGGTTGATGGTAAGCCATTGGATTCATCTTTCCAAAGATCAATTGGTTATGTCCAACAACAAGATTTACATTTGGAAACCTCAACTGTCAGGGAAGCTTTAGAATTTTCTGCCCTTTTACGTCAATCAAAGTCTATTCCAAAAAAAGAAAAGCTTGCATATGTTGACCATGTTATTAAATTGTTAGAAATGGAAAAATATGCTGATGCTGTTGTTGGTGTTAGTGGTGAAGGTTTGAATGTTGAACAAAGAAAAAGATTATCCATTGGTGTTGAATTGGTTGCCAAGCCAAAGCTTTTGGTATTCTTGGATGAACCAACTTCAGGTTTAGATTCCCAAACTGCCTGGTCTGTTTGTAAATTGATTAGAAAATTAGCTGATAATGGACAAGCTATCTTGTGTACCATTCATCAACCTTCTGCTATTCTTCTTGCTGAATTTGATAGATTATTGTTCTTGCAAAGAGGTGGTGAAACGGTATATTTCGGTGATTTGGGAAAAAATTTCACCACTCTTATCAATTATTTTGAAAAATATGGTGCTCCTAAATGTCCACCAGAAGCAAATCCAGCAGAGTGGATGTTGGAAGTTATTGGTGCTGCACCTGGTTCTAAGGCTAATCAAAACTATTATGATGTTTGGTTGAACTCTA
The DNA here is from genome assembly GCF_000006335.3 of Candida tropicalis MYA-3404. Taxonomy (NCBI): domain Eukaryota; kingdom Fungi; phylum Ascomycota; class Pichiomycetes; order Serinales; family Debaryomycetaceae; genus Candida; species Candida tropicalis. The sequence continues at coordinate 675,992 of NW_003020057.1, read as the reverse complement.
CTGAATACAAAGAAATGAATCAAGAGTTGGATACAATGGAAGTGGAACTTGCTAAAAAACCAGAAGATGATGATCCTCACAGACTTGATTCTTATGCTGCATCTTATTGGAACCAGTACATCTTGGTTACAAAGAGAATTTTTGAACAAAATTGGAGAACTCCTAGCTACATATACTCCAAATTGTTATTGGTGATAGCATCTAGTTTGTTTAATGGGTTTTCTTTCTTTAAAGCTAGCAATTCTATACAATCACTTCAAAACCAGTTGTATTCCATATTCATGCTTTTCCCAATTGTCCATACCCTTATTCAACAATTTGTTCCAACCCATCTTAGTCAAAGAGATTTATATGAAGTCAGAGAAAGACCTTCCAAAACATTCAATTGGTTTGCCTACATCGGAGCCCAAGTCACTTCTGAAATTCCTTGGAATATTCTTTGTGGAACTATTTGTTATTTCTGTTGGTATTATCCTGTTGGTTTCTACAATAATGCCAGTTTAACTGACACTGTCCATGAAAGAGGCGCATTTATGTGGTTTGCCCTTGTTTTGTTCTTTATCTACACTTCTACTTTGGGACAAATGTGTCTTTCATTTATGAGTTCAGGTGAAAATGCTGTTCATTTGGCTGTTTTACTTCTTATTATGTGTTTGGCATTTGCTGGTGTGTTGGTTTCTAAAGATGACATGCCAGGATTTTGGATTTTTATGTACAGATTTAATCCATTCACATATCTTGTTTCCGTGATGCTTTCTGTTGGTTTGGTCAATTCTCCTGTTGAATGTTCTGTAAAGGAATATTTGAGATTTCCTCCTCCAGAAGGTTATACTTGTGGAGAATACATGACGCCATATATGAGTGTTGCTGGTGGTTACTTGGTTGATAAAAATAGTACCCTGGAATGTGCTTTCTGTATCATGAGTACAAAAAATGTTTTCTTACACGAGGTTGGTGCTAATTATGATACTAGAGGAAGAGACATTGGTGTCTTTATTGCTTTTACTGCCTTCAATATTATTTGCACATTCTGTTTCTACTATCTCGCTAGAGTTCCAAATAATATTCTTACTAAATTATTCAAGAAAAAGAAGAACTAGTTGTGTTTTCTCAATTGGCCCTGATCCAAAGACTGAAGATTGTTTTTATCTGTTTGTTTATTATTATTATTATTATTATTCGTTAGTTTGTTAATACTTTTACTTTTAGAAATTTAATAAAATTTGGTTTCTCTTTTATTTTAATTCACTATTCATCCAATGTGATGTATTTAAATTTTATAAAGTTCACTATCGACTTTGTCCATTTTCTTTGGTAAACGAACAGCAACACCAAGTGGATTAATGACAACATTATTGATATCCCAAACACCTTCACGATAATAAATATCTTTTTTTAAGAATTCAATTACTTCTTCTTTAGAATTAGCAACTAAATGAAATGCACTTCCAGCAAATTTGGTTTTTGCTTCATCATGATAAATAGCACCAGCTGATCTAATTGGGTTTGGGACATGTTGAGGAATATCAGCAACATGTTGAGCTCTAACTTTGGAACGATCAGCATTTGGAAGATCATAAATAATAACGTTATATTCAGTAGACATGGTTCTTAAACTGGTTGAAAATAATCTAATAATGGTCGGGGAATTTAATTGACTTGATAAAATTTGTTCATTTAAAATAAACATTCTTTCAGAACGAGAAAGAGTCACAAATATGGAGAATGTGGTGGT